>NW_011494805.1:5256673-5263965 GCF_000754665.1 Bison bison bison | reverse complement strand
GGTGCCTGGTGGGATACAGTCCATGAGGTCGCAAAGAATCAGACAGGACTCAGCAACTAACACTTTCACTTTCACGGATACTCAAACATAAAATTTGGGCAGAGCTATGGGTCCTTGGATTTCTTTGGCAGGAATGATGCTAAAGCTGAAACTCCAGTACTTTGGCCACCTCATGCGAAGAGTTGACTCATTGGAAAAGACTCTGATGCTGGGAGGGATTGGGGGCAGGAGGAGAAGGGGACGCCAGAGGATGAGATGGCTGGATGGCATCACTGACTCGATGGACGTGAGTTTGAGTGAACTCCGGGAGTTGGCGATGGACAGGGAGGCCTGGCGTGCTGCGATTCATGGGGTCGCAAAGAGTCAGACACAACTGAATGACTGAACTGAATTGAACTGAAGAGAATAAAAATGCATCAACAATAGGCTGTAAAGAGAGCCCCTGAAGAGGCAGAATAACTAATTCTCCTCCATCCCCAGCCCCACCAGCACAGCTGTTAATGTTGTTACTCCTGGGAATGGAAGGGATTGAAAGGTCAAATGCCCCTGAGGGTCTTGGGGGATAGAACACTTTGACCAGGTGCTAGACAATTAATGTAGGAAAAGAAAGTTGAAAATGAAGTGGCTCAGTCGTGTTGGACTCTTTGTGACCCCACGGATTGCAGCCCACCAGGTTCCTTCATCAGTGCGATTTTCCAGGCAAGAGTCCTGGAGGGGATTGCCATTTCCTTCCGATTAACTGTTCTCTCATAACAAGTTACTGCAAAACTTTAATGGCTTCAAACAAAACCAGCTCTTCTGTTATCTCTGACAGTTTCTTCAAGTCAGAAATTTGAGACAGGTCTGGCTGGTCCTGGCCCGGGATCCTCCCATCCAGTCGCAGGTGGACAGTGGCTTGAGGGGAACAGAAGCTGAAGCAGCTGGGGAGGGTGGGCACCTGGCCGTCTTCAGGAAGCCTCGGGGCCACCCTGGGGTCTCTGCCACACTCGTGCTGGTTTGGGCTTCCTCACAGCAGAGTGGCCTGTCAGACCCCTTACATTCCAGCTCAGAACTCAAAGGCAAGTGTCTCAGAGAACAAGACGGAGTGCACGACCCTCTTACCACCTTGCTGGGAGGTCTCACAGTGCTGTTTCTACCACGCTCCACTGGCGGAGGCTGTCATTATGTCCTTTCCAGGTTCAAGGGGAGAATACACAGGCTCAGCAGACCTCTCAGCGAGCGGAATGTCAAAGTCTCACTGTAAGAAAAGCAAGCGGGTTGGGAGACAGGCCTGTGGCTATCTTCTGCAAAGACAGTCCGCCTCAGAGAAGAACAGTAGACGTGCAGACCATCAGATAAGCTTTGTGTGCTCAGAGCATGGAGACGACTCACTCCCCGCGTCCTGCCTGGGGCCCTGACGGGCAGTAGGCCTCTCATGGCTCTCGTCCCTATCGCAGCAAAGGTGGGAGCAGTTGGTGGAAGGTCACAAGGGTGGTTCCAGGGAGGGCCCCGAAGCAGCCTCTCAGACCTCCTGCTGCCCAGAGTGTCGAGGAGACCCCATGGACTGCAGCCCACCAGGCTCCTCTGTCCATGGGATTCTCCAGGCGAGAACAGTGGAGGGGGTGGCCACGCCCTTCTCCATGGGATCTTCCCAACCCAGGGATCGAACCTGAGTCTCCGGCATTGCATACAGATTCTTTACTGCTGAGCCACCAGGGAAGCCCTGTGAAAAGGGTGCCTAGAGGCAAAAATTCAAATAATTCTTTGTGCTTTTCTGAAAGGAGCTGTCGCACCCAATCATTTGCCTCAAACAACCTTTATTGAATTAATAGAATGAATTTCTTAAAGGCAGGGATTTTGCTTGTTCCATGTTATTTGCACAATAAATATTTGTTGAACAAACAATTTATGTTTTTGTATCAAATAACTCTGTGCTCTCTTTTCAAAATGTTTATCTTTGAGATAATCTCGTGAGCCACTTTTTTTTCAAGACAGTTTCCTATTTCCTGAATAAAACTAATGCCAGAAGCAGACAGTGCGCCAACTACAGGAGTTTGAGTAGGACTTTGAGTGGGAAGCGGGGCAGGGATTCCTGTAGAAGAATATCACTTTGATCACCACTGAAACTGTAATTTTTACAACATATTTGCTGGGAGTCTTGGAGAGGTTTGGATTTTTAATAAATGCTCTCAGTAGGTAACACAGCTGCCTTCCCTACCCATCACCACAACTAAATTTTGGTAGTTATTACTGATCATTTAAATGATGATTGATAGGAACAAACACCATCCGTTTTAATTGACATCTAGAGGAGTAAGGAGGCCAGAAGGAAGAAGGGACACCAATGACAAAGTCTCCCCCTTCCTTCATTTTGCCTGGGGCACAGTTTGCCTGAGATTATAGAGGATAGAGTTTAGGTTTACAGAACCTTAGTTACTTGACAATTAGGTCTCATCTGTGAAAATCACTGACTACATCTCAGATTTCAGTTCACCAATCTGTTGGTCCTGGAGAAATAAATCTATCAGATAAGTGCTCTACCTAATTTTACTCAATAGGTAAAGCCTGCTACATTATTAGATGTCGGTAATATTTGAGTAATAGCACGATGTTTCATCCAAATGTTCAGTTTTCATTTCCTTTTTGATCCAGGTCAGCCCAAGTGACTAGAACACTGTTTGCCCGCTCAGTCACACTGGAAACTGAGATTTAAAAGTCTCCAACAAATGACTGTAACAAAACAAGGAGAATGCAGACCAGGACTTTTCTCAAACAGATATTAAAAATCTAGATAATTTTTTCTGTGAATTGGAGATTTAAGCTTGGAACTAAATATAAACGTGGAGTAATAGACCTTGAGGGGAAGAGAGGTAGGAGGGGAAAATGCTTTGCAATAGAAGCCCTGAGACTTTCGGGTTTACAAGATGTGTTCTCTTCCTCTAAATCAATAAGTCTAGCAAAGGTATCACACAAATATTCTCAGAGAGAAAAAAAAAAAATGCAAGGCTCGAGAAATAAATAAAAGGAAAGTCTATAAGAAAACTTCAATAGCTTTTCATTCTTGTTTATTTCACTTTGTCAGTTTACTATCAATAGGGGATGAGATTATTTCAGCTCTGCGTGCAGACTAGTAACTTAATTTTTTTCTGGGTTTGGATTATGTGTGTGGTTCTAGTGAGGGAAGCTCTTAGCATTTCAAAAGGGTATTAATAACACAAAAATTTGCCAGATTGAGCAGACCTAACTGATCCTTTCTGTTCACAGGGCTCTGTCTTAGACAATCTCCAGGCCTCAGTTTAGACACCATTCAATGGTGATTGGATGCCAGTGTGTATTGAGCACTCACTCTATACCTTGAAATGTACGTGTGCTATCACATGCCATTCTCATAACAACTTTATGACTTAACCCCGTTTTAGAATGGAAGAAACTGAGGCACGGTGTGCTGTGTGTCCTGTGGGTGAGACCACAGCTGGCCTGGCTGTAAGGCTTATGCTTAGTTCAGTTCAGTTCTGTTCAGTCGCTCAGTCATGTCTGACTCTTTGCGACCCCGTGAACAGCAGCACGCCAGGCCTCCCTGTCCATCGCCAACTCCCGGAGTCTACCCAAATCCATGTCCATCGAATTGGTTATGCTTAATTATGGTGCAATTAATTTCTCTAAGACAATGATACTGAAGGGCCCTAAAATCAAGACTACCTTGATTCACATCTTGGCACTGATGCTTCCTGTGTGACTGTAGGCAAGTCATGAAGCTCTCAGTATCCACTGGCTCAGAATAACATTAGTACCTGTTTCACTGTGTTGTTGTACAGACAAAAATGCTAGAACAGGAGAGCTTCAGCAGGGCCTGGTGTTTGCAAACAGTTTAATGAGGAATCCAACTCACAGATGTATTTCTTGAATGAAGAAGGCAGCACATCAACATTAGAAAATGTTCACAAGATTACTAACGGTCTATTCAGAGTCAAAGGAAGATCACATGTTATTGATGAAAGAAAAGAAGGGCATCTTATGTAACAGATGAACATTCTTCACAATTTAGCTATAGTAGGATTTTATGTATTTGATAAATATTATCCTTTACTACACCTTAGGCTTCCCGGTGGTCTAGTGATGAAGAACCCAGCTGCCAATGCAGGAGACATAGGAGATGTGGGTCCAGTCCCTGGGGCAGGAAGATCCCTTGGCAAAGCAAAGGGCAACCCACTCCTGTATTCTTGCCTGGAGAATCCCATGGACAGAGGTGCCTGGTGGGCTACAGTCCACAGGTGTGCAAAGAGTCAGACACAACACACGACTTAGCACACACTACACTCTACACTTTGGAATCACAATTAATGATGTCAGAAAAAAACCCTATAAATATGAAAGTGTTGCCTCTGACGGTAGCTCCTCAGTTTGGCTGAATCACCTGGGAGCTTTCTGTAAACCACATAGATCCTGGCCTTTATCCCAGAGACTCGGATTCTTCAGAACTGAAGGGGACCACCAAGGTATTTGCACTTGGTGTTTGGTTGTCTTGTCTTTTTTTTTTTTTTTAATCTGAAAGTCCCTGATTTAAGAGCGTTGGACGTGACTTAGCTGTGTTTTGCTCCTGTTCCTCTGCTATATTTTGAAAAATACCAGGGAAAATCAGGCTGCAGCTGAGCGATGACCCTGCTGGTGACTCCATCTTGGGTTTTACTGATGTCATTGCTCTTCAGTTCATGGATTTCTCACCAACCTCAGCCCCTTCTGCTGCGAGATTTTTTTTTTTAATTCCACTAGAAACATATTAGGAAATTAGTATTTAATTTTATTGGTGATTAAAACTGTGGTTGAGATTACCAACAAAATAAAAGAGAAATGTTTCTGGTAAACATTGTAGTTTTTAAGCAATTAAAGTAGGTAATTTTCATTTCCAATAAATAATGAAGATACTACTTGTGCTTTTTTCCTTATGTTAATTATTTTCTTTCATAAGAATCCTGTGAAATAGGCATTATTTCACCATTTTGTTGATTAGGAAGCTGACATTCATAACTTATTCAAGGTCCTGGCCAGTAAAGGCAGAAACTCAGGTTCATGTCCAGACTTCTGAGTCCATGTTCAGAGTGGTTTCCTCCTCACTAGACTAAAAGGGACTCCTTTCTCTCTGTGTGGTTAAAAAATACATTAAACTAGGCTTTTTTCTAACGCATGATCAATTTTTCAAAATGGTTTTTGTAAACTTACTTCTCAATAGACAGTCTTTTTTATTAGAATCACTGCACACCCCCTACAATGAGTAGGCAGCGGAAACTGGCAGCACAGTCCAGAGTCTGATTTAGTCAAACATCAATCCACTTGTAAAAGTCCTTGGAAAAGAAAAACAATGTCTTTAACACTTTGCCAAGCAGTGGAAAGGAGGTTGGTTTGAAGGTTATATGAGCTTTCTTCCCACAGTTCAGAATGTTCTACTTCACAGCTCCAAACGTCACTACATAATGTTTTTTTTTTTTTTCTCTCTCTCTCTTTTCATTTATTTTCATACACGTGGAGATGAAATGTTCCCCGTAAGACAGAAAAACTGTCGGGTAGCCCTCCAGGTGTTCCTCAGCTGCATGGGACCCCGCATTTTGGGTCGGGTGCCCTCTCGCCTTGCAGTCTCTTCTTTTCCTGCCGAGGAGTTGAATCCAGCTGCGGGTCCAGCAAGGGCTAGAAGCAAAGGGCCCTGGCTCCTGCCCGGGTTTGAAAGCAAAAATGTCTCAAGGAGGCACACTGCAAAGCAAGCATGTGCGTGTTAAGCGCTTCACTCGTGTCCAACTCTTTCCGACCCCAGGGACTGCAGCCCACCAGGCTCCTCTGTCCACAGGACTCTCCAGGCAAGAATACTGCAGTGGGTTGCCATGCCGTCCTCCAGGGCATCTTCCCAGCTCAGGGATCAAACTCGCATCTCTTACATCTCCTGTATTGCAGGCAGAGTCTTTACTGCTGAACCACTGGGGAAGCCCACACTCTGATTTTTTAAAACATCCTACATAAATAAATCATTTATATAGGACAGTCCTTCCAGGTATTTTTTTACCTTTGACCAACTATATTCTTTTCTTTTTTCACACATGGCTGGGCCTAGGACCCTCCCCAACATGAGTGTGCAGCTTTTTGCTAAGATGGATTCCACTGCAGAAGCCTGTGGGGTTGGTGTTAGTGGCTGTCATATCTGACTCCATGGGACCCCATCGACTGTAGCCCACCAGGCTCCTCTGTCCATGGGACTCCTGGGCAAGAGTACTGGGCTGGGTTGCCATTCCCTTCTCCAGGGGATTTCCCCTACCCAGGGATCGAACCCGGGTCTCCGGCACTGCAGGTGTACTCTTCACTGCCTGAGCCTCCAGGGAAGCCCTGTGGGGGTATGTCCACACTTAGTCTGGGGTGGTGCCTCCTCCCTTTTTGACCCCCAAGGAGCCTTCCTGTGCGAGTACAGCCAGGGAAGCTCTCCTTGACCCCAGCAGTGATCATCTTACCTCTTTACTTCAGCAGACCTTAGCTTCTGCCACTAGCTTTGTTCTGAGAATGGAGGGAAGCAAAGCTTTAATTTTACTCCACTTGACCAACGCCAGCTGTCTGTCTCAGGGCTCCATCTAACTCTTACCTCAACCTGACTCGGGACGCTGTCGCCAAAAAGGGGAACGAGCTTCTCTCCTGACAGCCCCTGCTCCCCGTCCTCACCCTAGTCCCTCCGTCTCTGCTCATCCATGGAGTCTGTTGGCTGAGCAGATGGAAAAATACCCTTAAAATATATGACCAATTGCTTCTGACCCATTTAATAAAATCTAGGTGTGATAAGGTTGCTTAGTGGTTACAGTCAGTTCCCAGCTTCATCCCATTTTCCATTTCCCTTCCTTTATTTATTCACTCACTCATTTATTCAGTACATGCTGTTTAAGGGGAACTGTGCGCCAAGTACTCTGTTAAGCACTAGGAGTGATTTAGTACCTACTGTCTGCCCTCAAGAAGCTGACCAAGAAATGGTTCACAGAAGCAGGCTGATAGCTCTAGGAACAGAGCCTGTCCAGGGCCCTTGGGGGTGGGGGGCAAGCACAGAGGAGGCGCCCCTCTCCCAGCCCCAGGCCCGCAGAGATTCAGGGAGGTCACCACTTAGTTCATCCTGGTAAAATGCTTCTGAGGAATTGGACTGAGGTGAGAGTCCCTTGGACTGCAAGGAGATCCAACCAGTCCATCCTAAAGGAGATCAGTCCTGAATATTCATTGGAAGGACTGATGTTGAAGCTGAAACTCCAATACTTTGGCCACCTGTTGCGAAGAGCTGACTCATTGGAAAAGACCCT
>NW_011494805.1:5251108-5256573 GCF_000754665.1 Bison bison bison | reverse complement strand
CACCTGTTGCGAAGAGCTGACTCATTGGAAAAGACCCTTATACTGGGAAAGATTGAAGGCAGGAGGAGAAGGGGATGACAGAGGATGAGATGGTTGGATGGCATCACAGACTCAATGGACATGGGTTTGGGTGGACTCTGGGAATTGGTGATGGACAGAGAGGCCTGGCGTGCTGCAGTTCATGGGATCGCAAAGAGTTGGACACGACTGAGCGACTGAACTGAACTGAGACAGCGGCGGACCAGGACTCGATGAGGCACATTCTTGATGATAGAGATGTTACGGGCAGAGGCTTTGAAGAAGGAAAGGGGTCTGTGTGTGTGTGTGTGTGTGCATCTATATGTTTGTAAGTATGTGTAAGTGTGGCAGTGAAAGTGTGCATTTGCGTGTATGTGAGTGTGTGGGGATGTGTGTGTGTGAAATAGTTACTGAAGCCAGTTCATTGTGTCATCAGGGGGCAGAACAGAAAAACATGGAATGAAGAACTCACAGCTACTGTTCACTTCTACTAACTGACTGATCAGAAATACTGAGATGCACAGAGATCTGCTAACACCTAAAGGCTGGAAATGAAGACCAATGCTCCTCAGAAGGCTTGGTAACTCTCCTCCAAAGGCTTCTTCTTTGAGCTGTTGTTTCTTAAGTTGTGAAATGAAAAGCTAGGACTCTGGAGTGAGCAAGCACCAAGACTCAGACTGACTGTCCGAATCAGAATCCTGACTCCAGTGACCAGTCCCAAGCTGAGGCCAATTACTTAACTCTCGGGGGGGATGGAGAGTTGACTGGTGAACCATTAGTGATGCCACCAGTCAGGGGGCACTAGATACTTACGAGATCAGATTCGTCTTCGCCGATCTCAAGACACATCCTGCTCCCATACGTAGAGAACATTTTGATGCTATAAACCAAACGTTGTCTTCCTTAAATCTGAGCATAATACCTTGTGTGCTGTGGTTATTTGTACATGTGTATAGATGTGTCTTATAGGTTGAATTGTGTCCCCATCAAAAAGATATGTGGACGTTTTAGCCCCACAATATGGCCTTAACTGGAAGTAGGATCTTTCCACAGAATATTAAGTTTAAATGAGGCCATTAGGATGCGGCCCTGATCAAACTTGACTGGTGTATAAAAGGGGGAAATCTCAACACTGAAATAGATACACAGGAAGGATGACGATGAGACATACAAGGAGAACGTCACGTGACCGCAGAGGGCCTGAGGGATACACCTACAGCCGAGGAAAGCTAGAGGTGGCTGGCCAACCCCCGGAAGCCAGGAAGAGGCAAGAAGGAGTCCCCCTTCTGGTGTCAGAGAGAGCACGATCCAGCACCGTGAGACAATCCACATGTGTTGTGTAAAGCCTTCCAGTTTGTGGCACTTTGCTATGGCAGCCCTAGGAGACGAATATAGCATGGTACAATTTCTTTTATTTTGTAGAGTCTTAAGAATGATCAAATGCCAACATGTCGTTATTTGCTCAAAATATTTGCAATGGGAGGAAAGTGTGGAAAGGAAGAGTCAAAATATATCTTTTCTTTTTTTTTTACAGAGCCACAAAAATGCAAGAGATAGCAACATTTTTTCCTGTACTTAATTTCTAATAACTATCATAGGAAGTGCTGATGTAAGTTTGGCTAAGTGTCTGTTTCCCACTGGAATGTGATCACACAAAAATAATGCAGGATCTCAAGGGCTATTCCCACTTTTCCAAGGGAGAAAGTTGATAAGTACTGCAATGGTTAGGGATTGTTTCAAACTTGCATAATTGTTACAGGCAAAGAAAAGATTGTAATCATGTAGGAAGTTCCAGTTTTCCCGAATCCTGAATGTAGCCACGTCTTGGCCCACTGGAGGTAAAATAGTTTGTGAATTGAAAAACGTGTAGACAAAATAAAATGGTTTTCTTTTTCAGGTGTTTGTACCCTAACTCTCAAACGCTGTTAAAGTCTCAAAAATCAACTCAGAACTCATTAAACATTTTGATCCTCCAAAACAAACACAAAATCTGAGACATATTGTTGCAAATCACAATCAAGCTTTGTATAACTTAAAACACACTCAAAATGTAACGTTTCACCTTAACCCAAAGATAACCAATTTTCCCACTATATGTATCACGATCTATTGATTCATACACTCACCTCTTCATAATACCAAGGATGAACTGACCACCAGTTTCTTCTTTTAAAGGAAATATTATCATTCAAATATTTGTTAAGATGACAGTTTGATCAGACTTCCTGAAAAGTACCCTAAGGGGAGTCTTTATTTAGTAGCTGATGGAATAAAGCCTCTGCTTTTTAGTTCTCTCTTAAAAAAAAAACAAAAAAACATTATTTGACTTTTTTGAGTGAATCAAAAACATTGTAAGGAATAACTCTCTAAGGGATTTAATAAAATGCTAAACAAAATTTAGTTCGCATTTTAATCCTGAACAAAACAAAAAGTAGCAGACTATGATCTTCTCTACCCAGAGCCCTTTTGGGTTCTCCTGGGACTTGTCACTACTCTCTGTTCAGGAAATGAGAGCTTTCATTTTCTGTTTTATTTTTTGCCTAAAAGCTCTCCAGTACTTTTTTTGGTCACTGTTACCTTTGACCCCAAATCTTTTCTCCATTAACATATTTGCCTTTGCTCCGCAAATCCCTCGTGACGGAAAGTCACCTAGGAGTCTTAGATGTGGCTAAAGGGGAACAAAATATTCCATAAAATTTTAACAGGCACTGTTGCAGTCTTCTTGATCCAAAACTGCCCTCTTATTCCCAAAAAGCTCTTCTTCAAAGTTCTTGCTTAGGGACTGAGGTTTTGTGCGGCCGCTCCGCCCGGTGTCTCTTACAGCTGCTCTGCTAAAGGCGACAGTAATGCAGGTGAAGGGGGTGTGATGGCTTCTGCTTTCTTCTTATCAGTTAGTCTGCAGATGGTTCTTCTGTGCTACAAATGCCTTTCAATGAATGTTGCGAGAGCTGTGCACAGGCTTGAATCTTAGATGAAATCAGCTTGTTAATTTTCAGCTGTTTTGCAAAAGATGAAAAAAACCTTCCTAAGAGAGCCCTCTCCCCTGCCCCCAATTTGAGCACTGAGTTACCTGTGCCATAAAAATACAGAGAACACTTTCAAAGTCAGTGACTTGAATTTTTAAAGGCCGTCAGATGGGCTTTCATTTTCATGATATTTCAGTTCAGTTCAGTCGCTCAGTCCTGTCCGACTCTTTGTGACCCAATGGACTGCAGCATGCCAGGCCTCCCTGTCCATCACCAACTCCTGGAGCTTACTCAAACTCATGTCCATCCAATCGGTGATGCCATCCAACCATCTCATCCTCTGTCATCCCCTTCTCCTGCCTTCAATCTTTCCCAGCATCAGGGTCTTTTCAAAGGAGTCAGTTCTTTGCATCAGGTGGCCTAAGTATTGGAGTTTCAGCTTCAGCATCAGTCCTTCCAATGAATATTCAGGAATGATCTCCTTTAGGATGGACTGGTTGGATCTCCTTGCAGTCCAAGGGACTCTCAAGAGTCTTCTCCAACACCACAGTTCAGAAGCATCAATTTTTCAGCGCTCAGCTTTCATCATGACTTTTAAAGTCAGTTGATGGCAGGTAACTCAGATATGTTCCATTCCAAGACTGTTTGGGTTGAGACCAGGGATCGTACCCAGGTCTCCCGCATTGCAGGAGGATGCTTTACCAAGCGAGCTAACAGCAAAGCCCCCAGGACTGTTTACACGTTCATTCAAATTGAGTCTCCCTCTGGGTTAGATGAGTACTTGCCTTGCTCCTGCAGAAACCAACATTCTGGACTCAATGAGTTCTCTCTCAATTGATTTTCAGAAAGTTTGCTATGAAAGAATTGCCTGCCCTGGCCCTGGCCTGAGACTATGTGTAACACTTGCTTACATTCATCTGCCCAAGTGAGGATTAAAGCTGGAATCTGAAATTCCTATCACAGTTCAAAATGTTGGTTTTCCCCAGAAGCAGACCTTAGAGGCATGGTCTTGGAAAGACTGCACAAATTAAGCAGAGGCCTGGGAACGGTGACTGCCAGGAGGAAAGTCAAAGATCTTCTCCAGGGGTCTAAAGTTTTATTCCAACAGTTGCCTGGACATGAGGGTAGAGTTGACTGAAAACTAGAATAAAATATTTTTCCCACTTATTCTTCCTTTATAAGTGCCTCTACCTTCAAGCCCTTTATAGACTGGCCATAAGAACAACAAATATCAAACAAATGAATACTGATTTTCACCCAGCCCGTGTTAGAATATAATTTAAGAGAACCAAAAATTGTCCAGTTATATTATGACAGAAGTGAAATAAATGGATTTTTGATCTCTGCTGAGACACAGTTATAAATAACAGCTCTATTTAGATATAATTCATGTAACATAAAATTCACTCTTGAAAAGTGTACAACTCAGTGGGTTTTTGTATATTCAAATGTTTTTGTCACTATCAACATTATCTAGTTTTAGAACATTTTTACTAGCCCTGAGGAAAACCCTGTGAACGTGAAAATGTTGGTCACTAATTGGTGTTCAGCTCACTGTGTGTGTGTGTGTGTGTGTGTGTGTGTATGCTAAGTTTCTTCGGTCATGTCCAACTCTTTGAGACCCCATGGACTGTAGCCTACCAGACTCCTTTATCCATGGGATTCTCCAGGCAAGCATACTGGAGTGGGTTGCCATTTCCTTCTCCAGGGGATCTTCCTGACCCAGGGACCAAACCCAGGTCTCCTGCATCGCAGGCAGAGTCTTCACCATCTGAGCCACCAGGAAAGCTCAAAAAACCCCTATACTCGTTAGCAATTACACCCCATTCTTCCATCCCCCAAAACCCTGGCAAGCACTTACCTACTTTCTGTCTCTGTAGATTGGCCTCTTCTGGACTTTGCATGTAAATGCAGTCATGCAATACATGGATCTTTGGTGATTGGCTTCTCCCACTGAGCATCATGTTTTCAAGGTTCACTTGTACGGTACCTTATTCTCAGTATCATTACCTCATTCCTTTTCATTGCCAAGTTGCTAAACTGAGAAGATCAAGCTCAATAGCCTGAGAAAAACTATTTGTTAGATATTTATCACAGAAAAAAAAAGTCTTTTCACATTAGCCTGATGTGACTTGCTCTAATTCTGACCCAAAGGCCACTCGGTAAGTATAATCCCACTTCTGCCAGAGTCATGGCTGGAGACAGAGTCATGTGCCAACTGAGTAATCTGATGAGAGTTTAACAAAGGGACTCTCCAGAAAGTGCGGGTGAGCTGTGGACTGTCCACGGGGAGGGTAACATCCCAGAGCCAGAAGGAGCAAGGGGCTCTTACCAAGCCTGGGCTTGCAGGGCAAGGAGCCCAAGCAGTGGTGCGATCCCAGAGAGAGAGGGGGCTGCACGGGGGGGGGACCACCTGGCAGGAGCGGGTGGGAGGAGGAGGGAGTTGTTCTGGAAGTTGCCGCGCACGGGGGGGGGGGGGGG
>NW_011494805.1:5246780-5251008 GCF_000754665.1 Bison bison bison | reverse complement strand
GTCTGTTTCGCCACCGCCTGACCGGTTGTGGTCGTGGTACTTCCTGGGATCCGCCTATGCAGAGACAGCTCTGCAAGGGAGCAGACTGTGAAGAGTGAGCTGGGGCGGTGAGAGTGTGTGATTCACGCTCCAGTGATGCCTCTAGATCTTCAGGAAACTCAGGAACCCCGAGAGATGCTTGCCCAGAGTGTCTTTTTCACTTTGTCTTTTTCATGGAAACCAGATTCAGGCCGCGCTGAGACAGCAGGTTTGGGTGCAGGAATACAGAGAGAAAATAATATTAGAAATCCACAATTATGGGAGAAGGCTTATTTTATTTCCAAGCCCATGTAGAGCCCCCCAAAATAAAAGGAACTGAGTGATATAAAGTGGGACTTGGGTCAATTTATATCAAGAAAAGAGAACTAATTATTTTTAGATAAAATTATTCATAATAATAAAATTTAACCTTATTATGATCTCCACAAAAGATGTTCCGTGATGCTTCTTTAATGAAACTAAATGTTAATGCATATGTCACTATTTATTATTCAATATCATCAGTTTTTTTCTCCTGCTTAGTTATTCCTATAGTTTAATATTGTAATAACATTGCCTTATTCTCCATGTCATTGCAAATGAACAGTGCTACAACTATGTTAGAGATTAAGTACACATTTGCTTGCTACTTTGGAAAAGCAACCATAAATTTTATTAGACCCTGTACATTATGATTCCAAGTAACAAACTTTAAAATAACCTTTTGTAACATACCTGTTTTTGAACTGGAAAATACTGGTCTTAACAGCTGAATCAAAGAGGCTTGGCAGAAGAAGAGGGTCAGAGAGAAAGATATGGGGAGACGCAGTAATGAATTTTTTATAGGGGGATAAGAAATTTAGAAAGGCAATAAATCAATGCAAGAATTTTGAGTAGTGCTGCTCAAAAGAGAAACATCGCATTGAAGGAAGGCAGCATGCTAGGTTAGAAAGGTTTTGTCAATGAATTTTGAAGTATATACTTTTCATCAAGACATTGAGACAAACTAGATAAAGGTTATAGAATGTTTACATTCTTGCAACCTACCAAAGTGGGGCCAGCCAAGTTTACAGGTGAAATTAGTCCAATAGGAGAGCGAGTTCAGCTGAATTCATTGTATCTGCACCTTTCTCACATAGTCAAGTTACTGAGCCCCTCCTACTCTTAATTATTTTATAGTAAGGCTACACCTTCTCCAAGCCTCAAAAAGCCAAAGTGCCTGCAGGGAAGTGTCCTCTCCCCCAGGATCTTAGGCATCTGAACTATGCCAGTTCTTTGCAAATGGTATAGCATTATATGTAGAAAATCCTAAAGCCATCAAACAAAAATCTGTTAGAACTAATAAGTGAATTTAGAAATGCTCCAGAACACAAAATCAATATACAAAAATCAATTGTATTTCTCTACATTAACAACTGACTGTATAGAAAAAAAAAAGAAAGAAAACAATCTTATTCACAACAGCATCAAAAAAAGGGGAAACTCTTATAGACAGAAAACTATGAAACACTGATGAAAGATTAAAGAAAAAACTTAAAGGAAAAAAATAAATTAAAGAAAAAACAAATAAATGGAAAGACATTTTGTATTTGTTTATTAAAAGACTTGTGTGTATGTGTTAACTGCTGAGTCACATCTGATTCTTTGTGACTAGGCTCCTCTGTCCATTGAATTCTCCAGGCAAGAATAATGGTGTGTGTAGCCTTTCCCTTCTCCAGGGGATCTTCGAGACTCAGGGATTGAATCCGTGTCTCCTGCATTGCAGGCAAACTTTACCATGTGAGCCACCAGGGATGCCCATTAGATGACTTAATCTTGTTAAAATGTTTTTATAGTCCAAACCAATCTACTAATTCAATAGTAGCCCCAATAAGATCCCAAAGGTGCTTTTTTTAAAACAGAAATAGGAAAAAAAATAAAACAGCCCTAAAATTCATATGGAATAACAAAAACTTCAGAATAGCCAAAGTGACTTGAGAAAGAACAAAACTGAAGACATCACACTTTCAGATTTCAAAATACATTGCAAAGTCATAATAACTATAACAATATGGTATTGGCATAAACATATATAGGCCAATGAAACAAAACAGAAAAGCCAGAATTAAGCCCACATAAAATAAACTCCAAATGAATTAAAGACCTAAACATAAGACCTGAAATATACAACTAGTAGTTGTGTATTTCAACTACTAGATTACTACTAGTAGTAATCTAGATTACTACTAGAAGTATACAACTTCTAGTAGTATACTTCTAGTAGTAATATATACTAGAAGTTGTATACTTCTAGTAGTAATCTACTAGAAGAAAACATTGGGTTGGGAAGGACTTCTTTGTTGTGACACCGAAAGCACAGACAACGAAAGACAGAGTAAACAAGTGAGATGAGATCGAATTTAAAAACTTCTGTTCAGCAAAGGCAACAAGCAACAGGAAAAAACAGGGCAGCCAAAGGAATGTAATGATAAGGGGTTAATTTCCAAAATATATAAGAACCTCCTGCAACTCAGTAGCAAAAATCAGATAACCCAATTTTAAGAAATGGACAAAGGACTTGAAACAACATTCCTCCAAGGAAGATATACAAATGGCCAACAGGTATGAACATAACCAATCATCAGGGAAATGCCAATCGAAACCATAGTGCAAGATCATCTCACATCTGTCAGGATAGCTATTTTATCAAAAAAAAAACAAAAGAGAACAAAAGGCAGCAAGTGTTGAGGAGGACGTGGAGAAATTGGAATCCTTCTACACTGTTGGTGGAAATGTAAGACGGTGAAGTTGCTATGGAAAACAATATGATGTGTACACAACAAGTTAAAAATAGAACTATCACAGGATCTAGCAAGCCTACTTCTGGGTATACAGCTAAAATAATTGAAATCAGAATTTCAAAAGATATCTATACTTCTGTGTTTTTTGCAACACTATTCAGTAGCTGAGTTACAGAAATAAATCAAATGCCCATTGACAGATAAGCAGATAAAGAAATTGTGCCATACACATATTCTACAATGGAATATTATTCCGCATTTAAAAAGAAGGAAAGCATGCCACTTGCAACATCATGAACAAACTTAGAAGACTTTATGCTGAGTGAAATATGCCAGTCATTGAACAAATACTGCATGGTTCTACTTATACGAGGTGCCTCAGTTAGACAAACTCATAAAAGTAGAGAATATAATAGTGGTAACTGGGGGAGGGGGTGATATCCTTATTTTAGTTAAACTATTAATACAACACACAATGGCCTTGTAATCTATTTTTTTAACTATAACTGGAGAAGGAAATGGCAACCCACTCTAGTATTCTTGCCTGGAGAATCCCAAGGACAGAGGAGCCTGGTGGGCTACAATCCATGGGGTCGCAAAGAGTCAGACACGACTGATGCGACTTAGTGTGCATGAATATTGTCAGTTTGAACCGTTTTATGCATGAGACATGCAGATCAGTTACAACCAAAACACATTCACGAATACAACTATAATAACACAAAGCACCATGAGATATTCTTCAGTATCTTTAGAGACATTAATCAATCCTCAAAACTATTTTTTCTTGTCTGCATTATATCCCAAGCATTCCAGGCCAGGGAATAAATTATACTTTATATAACCCCCTTCAAAAATGAATTGCAATAACAGAGCCAAAGGCAAGTCAGAGTTGCCCGCTGTGACTAAAATCCAATTCTACACAGAGAAAAAGAAAGCAGCTAAGTCAAGATTACCCACTGCAGACATCTATAATTCAGTTTTGCTATCCTAAGAATTTATCTCACTCACTGATGCTCTGGCTACTTTTGAAAAGAAGAATTACTTATTAAACAATTTCTAGAAAGCTGCTTGTCAGCTCTTTCTTCCCACCCTAAGAGCAATGGTGCAAATGAATGAAGTCACAGAATAAGATGCAATTAAAATTTCAGTTGATTTTCAGTTATTGACTATTTCAGCTAATTTAGGAATTTAGGATTCGTTTCCCCAACTAACTTTAATTTTCTACAAAAGAGAGAGGATAAATGTTTTAAACTTTTTGATTATTTATAACATGCATTGTAATGTTTTTTACACTACAGCAACTATTCAGTTCAGTTCAGTTACTCAGTCACGTCCGATTCTTTGAGACCCCATGAATTGCAGCACGCCAGGCCTCCCTGTCCATCACCAACTCCCGGAGTTCACTCAGACTCACATCCATCGAGTCA
>NW_011494805.1:5244469-5246680 GCF_000754665.1 Bison bison bison | reverse complement strand
AGCCAGCCATCTCATCCTCTGTCGTCCCCTTCTCCTCCTGCCCACAATCCCTCCCAGCATCAGAGTCTTTTCCAATGAGTCAACTCTTTGCATGAGGTGGCCAAAGTACTGGAGTTTCAGCTTTAGCATCATTCCTTCCAAAGAAATCCCAGGGCTGATCTCCTTCAGAATGGACTGGTTGGATCTCCTTGCAGTCCAAGGGACTCTCAAGAGTCTTCTCCAACACCACAGTTCAAAAGCATCAATTCTTCGGTGCTCACTATTACCACTGTTTTTCCATGAATAGAGACCCCTCCAATTAATAGGTTTATTGATTTTTCAGAGTTATTCTAGAAAGGATTGATACTTAATTCTGTCAGGGAAAAACGAAGTTCTTAAAATGCTTCAGGAAAGGACAATGGATGGGAAATCCCTGCTGGTCCACTGGTTATGATTCAGTGCTTTCACTTTGGTGGCTTGAGTTCAATCCCTATTCACCGGGCTCCCTGCCCTGAGTGTCATGCCACACAGTCAAGAAGAAAAAGTACAACAGAAATTAGAAGCTAGTATTTAGAACTGACTGTCAATCTGTGAGTATATTTTCAATCATTTAAAAAATGTCCTGACTATAACTCTGGTTGCCTGATATGATGATTTCAAAATTAAATTCCATGTTTATATACTAATAAGAAACCTGAGATATACTTGAGGAACCAAATTAAAATCTTTCTACTGTTATTAAAGTAATCAAATATTAAATTACAACCCTCCTTAGGTTCTACTCAAGGTAAAGCTGACCTTTCAAACCAAAGGATTTCTTTGCATGAATCATTTGTGCAACTCTTTCTGATCAATGTTAATGACAAATGAAAATTGTAAGAAGTATTATAATCACAGCTAATATGTGTGCCATTTAGAATTTCTTTTTTTGTTGTAAGTCACTGACACCCCTTCACAAACAGGCTTAAATAGTAACAAGAAGTTGATTGATTCACTGGGTCCTCAGTGCAAGTGGCTTCAACATTTCCATTCCATTTTCCTGTTCTCCTTCAGCTGTGCTCTCCACTAGACTGCCTCCTCAGTTCAGTTCAGTCACTCAGTCGTATCAGACCCTTTGCGATCCCATGGACTGCAGCACAACAGGCCTCCCTGTTCATCATCAATTCCCAGAACTTGCTCAAACTCATGTCCATGAGTCAGTGATGCCATCCAACCATCTCATCCTCTGTCCTCCTCTTCTCCTCCGGTCTTCAATCTTTCCCAGCATCAGGGTCTTTTCCAAGGAGTCAATTCTTCTCATCAGGTGGCCAAAATATTGGAGTTTTAGCTTCAGCATCAGTCCTTCCAATGAATATTCAGGAGTGATTTCCTTTAGGATGGACTGGTTGGATCTCCTTGCAGTCCAAGGGACTCTCAACAATCTTCTCCAACACCACAGTTCAAAAGCATCAATTCTTCGGAGCTCAGCCTTCTTTATGGTCCAACTCACATCTATACATGACTACTGGAAAAACCATAGCTTTGACTAGACGGACCTTTGCTAGCAAAGTAAATGTCTCTGCTTTTTAACAATCTGTTTAGGTTGGTTACAGCTTTTCTTCTCAAGGAGGCTCATAAATTCCAGGTGTCACACTGGTACACCAAAATGTCTCAGAAAAGATCGCTGATCTGAGTTACTCTCTCTGCATGAGAGCGCTCAGTCCTGTTCGACTCTGTGCGACCCCATGGACTGTAGACCACCAGGCTCCTCTGTCCATGAAATTGGTTGCCATTTCCTCCTCCAGGGGATCTTTCCAACCCAGGAATCCAACCTGAGTCTCCTGCAGCTCCTACATCGGCAGGCAGATTCTTTATCACTGAGCCACCTGGGAAGGCTCTCTGAAAAGCAAGCAAATTCCTTTTCAACAAACAGTTTTACTGAATTGGTTAGAACCTGGCTCATGCAGAATCAATTCCTGTGGTGAGAAAAATGCCCTGATTGGCTGGTGTCTGAGTGCCTTAGCCAATCACCATGGCCAGAGGACAGGATGCGTGACTGTTCAGGACCAATCGCAGCTCCCCTCCGGACCTAGTAGGGGGGCAAATCTCACCCAGACCGCAGGAGGCCACACCGGATATAAGAGGAACAGATGCTAGCGAGGCTGCTGAGTGAGCTCTTCAGTTACTCAACTTTTTTCAGGCTTTGTTGTTGCTGCTGTGGAACTGTATTCACAGAGAACCAGGGGTTGGGGG
>NW_011494805.1:5221581-5244369 GCF_000754665.1 Bison bison bison | reverse complement strand
GGGGGGGGGTGGTGCATAACGTGAAACCCAATCATACTCTACAGCAGTTATAAATAATTGTTGTGGATAAAAACCTAAAACTTATAGTGAGTTCCAACTTCCCATATCTGAAGTTTTACTGAAGACTCAAACGCTGAAATCTGTTTGAGTTATAGATCAAAAAATAAACGTGGCTTTTTATAGTATGTTCTCGCTCTGGTTTTTTTTAAATTAACTTATTTTTTATTGAAGGGTAACTGTTTTACAGAATTTTTCTGTTTCGCTGTTTATAAGCAACTTTGCTTTCAAGAGTTTACCGGCCTCTGGCTCTTAGGCTGCCTGTCATTCCAGAAAAGTCAGCAGACTTAAGGGTCCCCGCCTCCTTTGCTGAGCCCCGTGAGCCAGCTGCCTCTCGGCGGTGTCACTGTGCAAGAATCCAAGGGCAAAGAAGCAGCTCAGCGGGCTGGAGGCTTCTCTCTGGGACGGTCAGGTTCGTTGTCACCAGCATGGAGACAGAGAGACCTACTAAAGCAGCAACTGCTCATCTTCCTCGGTCCTGGGAAGTAGGAAACAGATACACTGAAGAAGGCGGCCAAACGAGTCAGTAAGTCCGGCCTCTGAGTCCATGGGGGTTATTTCTGACACTGGAGCAGAGCTGGTTGTACCACTATTACTGAACTGTCCATCTTCTCGTTGTTAGTTGCTCAGTCGTGTCCGACTCTTTGCGACCCCGTGAACTGTAGCCCGTCAGGCTCCTCTGCCCATGGAATTCTCCAGGCAAGAATACTTGAGTGGGTTGCCCTTCTCCAGGGGATCTTCCCCACCTAGGGATCAAACCTTGTTCTCCTGCATTTCAGGCTGAGCCACCGGGGAAGTCCATAACTGTTAGAAAAGACCGTAACAGAATCTATGGATCGATGAAAGGTATTCTAGTACCTCTCCTGAGAGGAAAAAAGACTTCTTAACCTAACTAAAATAGTACCTTTAGGAATTTAGGAATATAAGTGGTCATTATCTATTCAGTATAAGTTACTGTTTTAATATGACACAGTTTACAGTGTTTTCTATTTGAACCTATTCATTTTAAAGTTGAGAGTCTAATAAATCGTGTTAGCTTCACAGAAGAACATCATACCCCACTAATCAAAATTCTTTAAGTAGCCAAGTGACAAGTCTGTTAGTGCCGAGAGCCAGTCAGAGAAGTAATCTGTCTTGACTTAGGCAAAGCTGTAGACTCTGTCCTACTTGGAAGGCCTTCCTTTTGCATGTACTGCATGCCGGCACAGTGCTTATCACTGGCCACATTTCCAACTTCACTCCCAGCGGTACCGACTGAATGTTGTAAGAGAAGAGGGTGAGGAATGGGAGGAACTAGAAAAATTAGAGAGGGAGGAAGGAAGAAAGAACCCAAGACGAAAGGAAAGATGGGAGAAAAGGAAGAAATATTTGTCTATCGCTGTTCAATCAGTGCGGCCGGCTGGCTTCTGTCCTAGCCCTGATCTTGTTTAGTGAGCATGGAGGGGAGGGAAAGGAGGGAAGGCAGAGACAAAATGAGAAGGAGAGAACGCTCTGCCCCGCAAATCTCCACAGCCTCCCCTCCATCAGTCTCAGGGCCATCCTTCATCCTCACACCAGCCACCCCCACGCCTGTGTTCAGTAGCTCATCTCTAGCGCTGCTTCCCTCATCCCAGGGTGCTGGAAGACAACTCTAATGCCTTGATACCATCAAGGATGAAACGGAAGATGCATTCCTGATTCTCTAACATGTGACTCAGACTAAATTGTCTGGTGGCAGTTAGGGTCTCGATTACTACATACGGTAGTTCTACAGAGTTGTTTATGGAGTTCCCTCCCTCGGGCACTGAGGCTCTGCTATTGTCCGTGAATAGTCTAGGCTACTGGAGGTGATGATGAACAAGGTTTTTCTTATAGAGCTTACATAGTAGCAGAGCACATACGTAATGTACAAAGAAATTAGCAGGAAAGTTTCAGGTGGTAGATTTTTTTTGAGCTAGACAAAGAATGAAAACAGGAAAACAGTATACGTGGCTAATTTATACCAGGTATCAGAGAAGATCTAACAGTTAAGGTTAGTCTACTAGGCAGTTATATCCAGGGCCATTTTCCTGGGTGGTTGAAGGACAAGAAGGAGCCAGCCTTGGTGAAAATCAGAGAGAATAGCATCTAAGTGAGAAAATAGGTCGTGCCAGCGTCCTAAGATGACGTACTCAAGGATCTCTAGCAGATCCGTGTGACCGGAGCACAGAGGGGGAGGGGAGAGCGGTGTGAGATAAGAACCGAGAGGAGCAAAGGGGGCTGCGCGAAAGGCACTGTGGGAAACTCCTGGGGTACAGGGACGTCACTGAGTTAGAGAACTCGCGTTCACCAGTGTTTTCAGCATTCATCAGCTGCCAGCCTTATCAGTACATATTGCAAACCCATTACATGTTCAAGAAATCTGTGGACTCTTCTGGGATCCAAGCCGTGATAAGAAAGATTACTTCCATGAGAAAATGTTCTGTGAATTCCAGACAAGATACTAGCACAGTCTCTTCAGACCTGATTGATTTGCAACCTGGGTGGGGACTCTTCCTCTAATATGGCTTCGATATTAGATATTAGATATTCGATATAGTGTCTCAATACTGCATCACTGTTGACCTTTATTCTTGAAGTCAAATTTGGAAAATGGATAATTGCAGACTACTTGAATCTTCTAGGCTTCAAGGAGATTCTGGCTTATCATTTCCGATTTACCACTACATATGAAACCTTAGCACTGGAGAGTCGTCTATAGTACCAGGGCTATAATTCTTAAGTCTTGTTTAATTTGTTTTAAAATGTTTTTTGACAAAGAAGGAAAAATTAATTCACACTGTCTTCTCTTCAGTTTTAATTAAGACAACTTCCACTTTGAATTTTTTCATAAAACTTTTTTATTTAAAAAGTAATAGTAATAAATTATCACCATTTTGAAAACAGCATTAGTAAGCAAAACATGAAATACAATTATATATTATTTGTGAAAATTATTCTCCAAGATTCAATTATTTTGAGACATATATTCCATTTTCTAGAGTAAGAAATCACTCTGGTATATGTCATAGGCCACATCAGGTAATTTGAAACAAGCTGGGATGTAAATATATGTAAATTGTTGTTCTTCAAGAAGTTAATTCCTATCCATGCACAGAAGATTTATTTTTCATTCAAATTATTCAGATAGAAAATGATAATATTTTACCATTATCTTTTGTTGAATTTGAATCCTTATTGTAAATTATTTTCTAGGGGAAGGAATTGGGGGACCATTTTCTTAGATGTTAGAGCAATATAATATAAGCTTACTGTGTGAATTCAATAGACCCACAAATTCAGAGGCCAAATAAATTGACCAAGTAATTTAATACAATTTAATACAATTGTTATAGCACTTTCCAGTTTTGGATATTCATCACATATAATATTTCCATAATGCTTTCAAAAAACTTTATATTATGGGAAAACTTTAAACACATAGAGAAAATAGTATAGACACCATCTAGCTTCAATAATTTTCAGTATTTTGTACATTTTGGTTTATTTTTCCACCCAATTTCTGATAAGAAATTTAAGAGCTGAAAAAATATATATGCAATAAACTCAGTTATTTTGAAGTTAATTGCAAGGTCTCTATCTTTCCTAACACTATTTTTTAAATAATTTTATTATTTTTAATCACAAGTATTTGTCTAGATTTCTTAGGATATAGTGAGTGACTCATCTTTTTCTTTTTTTTTTCTCATTTCTCAGTGCTTTTTGGGAATTCAAAAAGAGAGAAGTACTAACTGTTTTGATGTTGCAGCTTTCCTGTTTCAGAACCTTAGTTGTAAGAGGGGAGCTTGGTAAGTGAGCAAAGGAGAGTGGCTCAGATGTAAAGAGTCTGCCTGCAATGTGGGAGACCTGGGTTCGATCCTTGGGTCTGGAAGATCCCTTGGAGAAGTGAGTGTCTAGCCACTCCAGTACTCTTGCCTGGGGAATTCCACTCTTGCCTGGGGAATTCCATGGACAGAGGAGCCTGATGGTCTACACTCCATGTGGTCAGGAAGAGTCAGACACGACTGAACGACTCACATCTTCAATTCCAGTAGCTGTAAGGGACAGAACAGAACTATTTTATTGCTTGATGATACTCAGTGAGTTCCCATGGAATCTATGTTTATAGTCCTCTTGGACTTGTTTCTGCTTCAGTAACAGCCAGTCTTAAACTCTCATCCCTACTTACTGAAGGTTTCTGTTCTCCCTCCACCCCACATATTCTGTGATGGTCTCTTGCTGCCTCTCCCAAGCCAGCACGTTTCCCACACGACCGCCCTCAGCCTGGGAAGTATCTCTGAAGCTCAGTGCGGAGCATGTTGCCATTCTCCAGGGGTTCCCCGCGGGCTTCGGGGTGGGGCTGTCTCTGCAGTGTGACTCGGGTGAACACGTGACACCCGACCCCCGCCTACCTCTTTGCCGCCGTGTTGTGTTGAATGTGCTGCATGAACTGGGAAGACTCCCCGAGGTGTCCCTTCCGGGTGAAAACTGGCTCCACGCCCTCAACTTGCTCTTCAGATCATCCACTCTCCCAGGGTCCTGATGCCTCCTCGCTGTGCAGTGCCCCTCCTCTGCTCCCAGGACACCAGCCTGGTTCTGTTGTAAAGCCTGTTGACATCCTCACTTCCCACCTGGACGAAGACGCTCCGAGGCAGGGACCACGCTGTACACATCCCTGCATCCTCCGCCGGTGCTCTGTTGCTCAGCGCATAGTTCGTGCTCAATAAAGGTGTGTGGGAGAAATGACCAAGGGGATGAAGGAAAAATGCACGATTCTGGCCTATTTGTTTGTTTCCCGTAAAATAATTCTGCTCCCTAAAAGGAAATAACTGTTTTTTTTTTAATTCATTTAATTTTCTAAATTAAAATTTTATAAATTTTACAAAAGGATATAGTCATCATTTGGAGTGTCATTTACTATAATACAAGTTGTGGTAGAAAGTTCTTTCTAGTCAAAAAAAAAAGGTTCTAGAGCTATTTTTTACATATATAGTGATATTCTTAATACCTTATCTACTTTTTAAAATAGATATATTCCAGATCTAAAGTCTTACAAATATTATCACTCATTGTATCAAGTCCACAGCAACAACAGGGCTCCGTGCAGGTTCACTGACACATCGCTGCTGTGAGCGGGATAGAAGCCCAGCCCATGCAAGTTAGTGTGCTTATTAACGACGACCCAGACAGCGCCCACTTCCCTATGAGACGCCTGTGAGAATGGAGAAGAGGAAGCTGAGTCCATTTTCCCTTAAGAAACCGCAAACGTAGCCCAGAAACTGAAAAGCACAGGCTGTTTAGGTTTTGATGGAGTTTATTGATTTGTTGGTGGTACGTTTCAGGTGACTTTTGCAACTTTAAACCATTTGAATTCTGTTCACTGCCTCACATCCTTTCAGAAACAAAGGGGGCATAAATCTAAAATAAATTAAGGTACAGTTCCATCCGTGTAGAATAGCTACAGAGTGGTCCACACTTATTCACATAATATGTTGGTGTATTTGTTTCATATTTGTGAGATTAAATTGATCAATTTTGTTTCTTATAGCATGAACTCATTGCTTTATTTATAAGACATTTAAACCTTCTTACTCTAAACAGAGAATGTGACTGACTTCTTCATTTAAATAGCTCTGGTCTCGGGAATCCTCTGGTGGTCCCGTGGTTAGGACTCTGCAATTTCAATATTGAGGGCCCAGGTTCAATCCTTAGTCAGAAAACTAAGATCCCACAAGCTGCGTACAAAAAAGAAAAATAAACAAATTAGTAGCTTTGATCTTAATGCAATACATAGTAGAGGAAAGATTTTTTTTTAAATGCCACTTTTTAAAGCTTCTCTTAAATACATTTACAAATAATTCATCTAAAGTATTATAATTCCGACTACACTTTAGTTTTACTTTCAGACCATTGCTATCATTTTCTTTATTATATTAATGTTTGCTCTACTGCCAAAAATGATGCTTGCGTCTCTCTGATAATATGTACTTTTAATAAAGTTATAGAACACCTTTCAGCTTTAAAGCACTTAAGATTTGATAAAAGTCCTCCAATCTTCTTGTAAGAACAATAGTGAAGAGTATATGATTCACACGGAACATCTATTGAAAAGCTACATATTCCAAGTGCTTTCTCACAATATTTCATGTGATCTTTGTAACAGTGTGGTGAGGAACTGAGAATCATGGGGACTGAGTAAATTGCAGTTACACAAACAAAATGGAAAACACCTGTGAAGCAGTCTGACACATGGTAGGCATTCAGTAAATAGTTGCCAAACCAGAAAATACACTGCCTTTTAAGGCGAATTCTGTTTCTTTTCATCACCCTCAAATCCCCCCACACTAAATGAGTAAACACGAGGCTTAGCAAGCATTCTGACTCATTTATGCATGTAATTTTGTAAGTAATCTGCTATTTCATCTGAACAGGATTTTAAACTGTCCACCATTTTTAAAAACTCTTTAAACACATTTGAAGCCAATCTTCCCAAGTTATATTTATTATTAGCCCAATGCATCTCTTTCCTTTATTGTTTTATTGAGGTGTCTAAGAGAAATTGTTTCAGCCAGGGTAGTTAGAGACTCTGTCAGTCAGTCTAGAAAAGCATCTCCTATGTTTAATCAATGCTTACCTATCCTAATAGTTAAGTCTGGAATTGCAAATGGTAAATTGCTTTAAAGTCAGTCTTCGTGTCTTACTAATCTTTTCCCCCAAGCTCCTGGCACAGTACCTAATGTATCATAGATCTTCAGTAAATACCAGATAAATGAAACGATGAACAAACAGTTTCCATATTGAATCCACACACTCACTGAACAAGTAATTCCTCCCTGTAATGTTTCTTTGGGTTGGATTCAATATGGCTAGTTAAGACCATGTTCAAACTCTATTACTTGCTTACTGTGGGAATTTGATCTGTTCATATAAGTCATTAAGCCTCAGTGTTCTTCTTTGAAAAATGGCAACAGTGAATTCTATTCTTTGTAAATTAGAAAGTGACAAAGGTAGCTCTTGAAGTTTATACATATTATGGATTGAATTATGCCCGTCTACCCACAAAATAGTCATGTGTTCAAGGCCTAAGCCCCACTGCCTCAAAATATTATCTTACTTGAAGGTAAGACAGATTACAGAGGTAATCCAGGTAAAATAAGGTTATTACCATGGGACCAAATCCAGTATGACAGATGTCCTGGTAAAACCGGGAATTTTAAACACACACACACACAACCTGAGATCACCCCGTAAAGGCAGAGATTGAATCGATGCTCCTACATGCTAAGGAGCACTGAAGATGGCCAGCAAAACCCCTGGAAGCTAGAAAGGAGACATGGGACAGATCCTTCCCCACAGTTCTGAGAATAAATCAACTCTGCTGATACCTTCATTTTGGACTTCCAGCCTCCAGAAATATGAGGCAATAAAATTTTGTCTGTTTCAACCACTCAGTTTGTGATATTCTGTGATGCCAACCCTAGGAAATTAATACAGTGTCTGACTGTGATGAGGTCCTGTGTAAGAAGTTAAAGCCATCTTCTGGGAGGGAGGAGCTGATGGAGCTGAAAGCTTGAGAAGAAAGATACTTTCTCCATTCCACCTGTAATGGTCAAACTCCTCCCATGCTTTAGCTATTCTTCTTATCACCAGAGATACAGTCAAGGGTAAGACCTTCATGCCCGCCACCTTCATACAGTTGAATGTCTAGTAAAGGGAAAGCAGACACTGCAGGCAGCTTTGGGTGGATAAGCTGGTTGTCCGGAAGTACAGGGCTCGATCTCTTGATAAACAGGCTCTTTTATGACTTGCATTCTACCTGCCTGGTTTGACTTCAACTTCAACCTCCAACCTCTTATTCCCTCCCCACTATCCCACTGCCCACATATCACACACACACACACGCACACACACACACACACACACACACAGGCTAGGCTTCGCTCACACCCACTTGCATTCTCCACAGACTCCCACACTGTTTTTATTTGATGACTTTACACATGCCATTCTCTCTGTGTGAAGCTCTCCTATTCCCTTTTATTTACAAGTTTTCCTGGAGTCTAAACTCAAGCATTATCCTCACCTTTTTTAGCCTTTCCTGACCATGGTCCAAGTTAGAAGTGTCTCCTCTGCTCCCGTAGAGCCAGATACTCATTATCACTCTGGACCGTGTTTGGCTGTGGACTTGAGAGCAAAGACTCTTTCATCTCTCTCCCACCCCTCACGCTAAGCGCAGTTCTTGGAATACAGTAGGTGGACGATACACGTCTCTTGGGTCAAATGCATAATTAATATAGAGAAATGTCATAAGCAAAGATCCTTGGTGACACACAACAAGGTGGCCCCAGGGCTGATGCTTGGTATCACGTCCATCTGTGGCCTGGCCATGCGTCACTCTGTCCTGCAGGACAGTGGCTTCCACCTCCACCCTTGACATCCATCATGAAGGTACCACCCTCTGCCAGCCAGCTTACCATCAGATGCCAAAGCTGTGTCTCTGTCTTTTATGACTTAGTAGGAAAGTTTTTGGAATGTTGGGCTTTATCTTTTGAAAAAGCACAATCCTAAAGCTGTGTGGTATTTTTCAATTACACACATTTCATTTTAACCATGTCTTAAAATGTGTAACATGTGTGATCTGAAAAAGCCAAAAAGCATTGAGTGATATATCAGTGTCTTTGGAAATAAATATGTAAAAATAAAATGAAAATTAAAAAATTGGAAGAGTTTCAATATTCAGGCAGCCATGCATCTCCATGGAACAACAGGCTGGTTCCAAATAGGAAAAGGAGTACATCAAGGCTGTATATTGTCACCCTGCTTATTTAACTTATATGCAGAGTACATCATGAGAAACACTGGGCTGGGTGAAGCACAAGCTGGAATCAAGATTTCTGGGAGAAATATCAATAACCTCAGATATGCAGATGACACCACCCTTATGGCAGAAAGTGAAGAAGAACTAAAGGAGCCTCTTGATGAAAGTGAAAGAGGAGAGTGAAAAAGTTGGCTTAAAACTCAACAGTCAAAAAACTAAGATCATGGCATCCAGTCCCATTGCTTCATGGCAAATAGATGGGGAAACAGTGGAAACAGTGTCAGACTTTATTTTGTTGGGCTCCAAAATCATTGCAGATGGACTGCAGCCATGAAATTAAAAGACGCTTACTCCTTGGAAGAAAAGCTATGACCAACCTAGACAGCATATTAAAAAGTAGATACATTACTTTACCAACAAAGGTCCATCTAGTCAAGGCTATTGTTTCTCCAGTAGTCATGTATGAATGTAAGAGTCGGACTATAAAGAAAACTGAGCACCAAGAAATTGATGCTTTTGAACTGTGGTGTTGGAGAAGACTCTTGAGAGTCCCTTGAACTGCAAGGAGATCCAACCAGTCAATCATGATGGAAATTAGTCCTGAATATTCATTGGAAGGACTGATGTTGAAGCTGAAACTCCAATACTTTGGCCACCTAATGAGAAGAGCTGACTCATTTGAAAAGACCCTGATGCTGGAAAAGATTAAAGGTAGAAGGAGAAGGGGATGAAGAGGATGAGATGGTTGGATGACATCACTGACTCAATGGACATGAGTTTGAGCAAGCTCTGGGAGTTGGTGATGGACAGGGAGACCTGGTGTGCTGCAGTCTGTGGGGTCTCGAAGAGTCGGACATGACTAAGCAACTGAACTGACTGAATTGACGCATCTCCAGTGGTAATGTATAGATGAACAAGTACCATTTAAAACAGCTTTACAAGAATTACTAGTCATAAACCCTAATTTTAACTCTGTCTTTGAATTGGTTGTGACTTGGTTTTAATCTCTCATAGATTTAGATTTCTTCTGTTTATAAAATGGAATGGATTTAAGTGTACCTATTACAATGCATGTTCACTTTCTGCAAAATAACACACTAAAAAATAACAAAACTTATGAAAGAGTAGGATTGGGGAAGATCGTTCAAAAGCTAGGGAACTTTTTCAAGCAAAACACTAATAAGTTAACAATCCTGATAGACACATAGCACAGTTACTTCTCTATTGGTATTTATTCCCTATCAGGCAGTCTTTGCAAGCTTAACCTCTGATGCTGATATTTCCCCTGCAAGGTAGAGATCCAGAAGATAGACCATTCTACTAGACCATGTACTTAAAAGTTGAATTCAGAGAGTAGCATTTTACATTTTTTCCATTGCTCTAATTCAAAGAAATGTCTTTGCATTTTTGTAATTTAAACTCAGTTTCCCCAGGAACTTAACATAGTAGAAAGCTTAGGAATTCTTGAAGCCACTGAACCAATCACTGCCTGCAGTTCTGTAGATTTCCAGTTTTCCTAAGGTGTCTGCAGATCACTAAGGTTTTCTCTTTAATTGAGAGAAAATTTGCCACTGATGACTTTAAAACATTAACCTGATGAGAAAACTCATGTAAGAGCCAATACGTGACTGACGCGTTTTATAGCTGCTGTCCTGTTTACCAAGAGTGAATGGGGTAATTAGTACAAAGCAGCACACTTTGAAGTAGAACAGCTTGTAGTTCTAAAACTTTATTTAATTCATGAACAAAACAGTCAGCTGCTGCCTCACAAGATCGTGTCAGGAAACTGAAAATTTCACGGGACAACTTTATTATGTAGCGGTATCCACTGTCTCTCTGGAGCCTCACAAGTAATAATCTTGTGATCACTTCCACTTTCACATTTAAAGGAAATATGTTGTTAGTTATGGCAACTCCTAACCTGGCTACTTTCCCAGAAGTTGTGTGCTAAATATACTCAAGCAAAAATAATAAAGACTTCCTAAATGCTGCAGTTGGAGTTCTTTGGGGCTTTTCAGGGAATACCTTACTAACTGAGAAGGAAACAGTTTTAAACTCTGCAGGTGAAAACGTTTCCATAGTGGTCTACTGATTTATTTCCCTCTGGGTTGAAGATGTTTCAATACCACTGGAAAAGAACTTTGCAGAATCCTGCACAAATATAAATCACTTCTCTCTAAGGCGACCAACTAGACTCAAAAATCATTGGAGGAAACTCCCTCATACTGCACTGGTTAGGACTCTGAACTTTCACACTGAGAGCCCTGGTCTGATCCCTGGTTGGAAACAATCCCACAAGCCAGAAGATGTGGCCAAAAAAAACCCAGTTGGAATATAAAGTGTGACCCTGGGGTGCATTGATTAAAAGGTAAAAGAGTATTCCAATACAGCCAGCATATTTTTAATTTTCTTTTTTAACCTGAAACTATGCTGCTTTCTGGAAATTGGAAAATAATTATGTGATAGCTAAGTAGTGCTTTTGTGCAAGGCTACTGTTTCAGAATGGGGCTTTCCTGGTGGCTCAGCGGTTAAAGCGTCTGCTTGCAATGCAGGAGACCTGGGTTCGATCCCTGGGTCAGGAAGATCCCCTGGAGAAGGAAATGGCAACCCACTCCAGTATTCTTGCCTAGAGAATCCCATGGACAGAGGAGCCTGGTGGGCTACAGTCCACAGGGTCGCAAAGAGTCAGACATGACTGAGCGACTTCACTTTCACTTTCACTGTTTCAGAATAGGTATTTAGAATTCATATCCTTCTGGATTAGGGGAAAATCTATTGTTTTAGATGCTGTGTGCTCTTAATCCATCTACTCATAGAGTTACAGATCTGCAGGCTATTAGAACAGATTGGACTTTAGGAAGCAATTTAGGCTTCCCCGGTGGTGCCGTGGCAAAGAATCTGCCTGCCAGCGCAGGAGACTCAGGAGACACAAGTTCAATCCCTGGGTCAGTAAGATCACCCAGAGGAGGAAATGGCCACTCATTCCAGGATTCTTGCCTGGGAAATCCCACTGACAGAGGAGCCTGGTGAGCTATAGGCCATGGAGTCACACAGAGTCAGACACATCTGAGTGACTGAGCACACGCACACGTAGGTTCCTTTCATAGATCACAAAATCAGGAGGAAAATGATGATGGGACATCACAGCATATCTTATAATACTTAGCTTGCTTTATAACTTGTGAGCATGCGTGCATATTTAGTCGCTCTGTTGTGTATGACTCTGCGACCCCATGGACTGTAGCCCACCAGGCTCCTCTATCCAAGGGGATTCTTCAGGCAAGAATACTGGAGTGGGTTGTCATTTCCTTCTCCAGGGCATCTTCCCAACCCAGGGATCAAGCCCAGGTCTCCTGCTCTGCAGGCAGATTCTTTATCAGTTGAGCTACCAGAAAAGCCCACAAATTATGAGAAGAGGAAGCAATTATGATAACTCTGGCAAAGTGAGAGGGCAATAATGTGTCCTTTCTAGCTTGTATATTACAGCTGTGAAAAAGTTCTAGTAGGTATTTGAACTAGTGAACGTTGAAGGGCATGCCTGGTCATCTTTTTCCAATCCATTTAAATTGGGAATTACATAAACCATGTGAATCACCCAGAAAGACATACTGATTGAAAAGAGCAGTGGGCAAGGACAGATATTGGAGAAACAATAGTTTGAGAAGCAGAAAAAAAGCTCATGCAAGAAGGAATGAGAAAAGAAGGATGACCAAGAGAGATGATTTTCATGACAGATAAGAGTTTTCACAAGAACTAATTGGGCAACATGGTCAAACTGTACAAAACAGTCAGGAAAGAAGAGAGTTGAAGATAACACCCACATCTTGGCAAAAATCAGAACTGGAATGTTGGAGATTATGATCAGGCTGATTGTGCTGAGCTCAGAAGCTCTGGGGAGAGAGAGGATTTGGGGCAAAGGCAGTTGAGCGGAAGGTGGGCAGAGATGGCAGGGGAGGCAAAGGCCTAGCGGCCATGTGGACCACAGCAGACGGGGGCCCTGGAGAGAGCCACTGGAACCCAGCCTGGGACGTCTCTGCAAGGATTTGTTCTTTATTTAAGGGCATGTTTTGTTCCCATGACGAGAATCCTCAAACCATCCCCAGGAGGCAGATGACGACATCTAAGCACACCCTTATTCTTCTGCTGAAGATCACTTGGCAAGCAGAGAAGGAATTTATCCTCTGCTCAGTCAAGGCTCCTGTGGTTTGCAGAGTCGACAGTTACTTCTTCAGAAGGATTACTATGACATCTGCCCAGTGACCTTATGTTTATGAACAGATCACCATAGGTTAGGAAATCCTGTAACAGTTTTTGGAGTAGCACTCCCCTGTCCCCGCACTGCACATCCTGTCTCCTTCCCTCTGCGGTGAAGCTGTCTTCCCTATTCCGCAGTGCAGTGGAGAATGAATTAGCAGATGACAGATACAATCTTTTGATAGAGCAGCTTCAAGGAGATTGTGTGGGTTTAAAATCAAACTGCGGTAGGTAAATAAGGAAGTGGAGGTGGTTAGTCAAACAGCTATTTCTAAAAATATCAAGAGAAAAGAGAGATGAGAATAAACCTTGAAAGGAAAAGAGGTTAAAGAAGTCATTTGCTGTTGTTTGTGTAGTTTTACAAAACACTTTCAAGAAAAAATTTCTATAATACACAGAAGTAGGAAGAAGTAAAATGAACCATCAAAATACAAAGTAAACAATGGTCAGTTACACTGTTATAGTTATTATATTTTTCCTTTCTCGTTTCTGAATTATTTTATGACAAATCCCAGATATGCTATTTAATAGCCACATTCTTCACTAAAAATAGGTATTTTTCCTTTATAAATCACTTCAGATGCTTAGTTGTGTCCGACTCTTTGAGACCTCATGGACTGCAGCAAGCCAGGCCTCCCTGTCCATCACCATCTCCTGGAGCTTTCTCAAAGTCATGTCCTTCGTAGTCAGTGATGCTATTCAACCATCTCATCCTCTTTCTTCCCCTTCTCCTCCTTCCTTCAATCTTTCCCAGCATCAGGGTCTTTTCCATTGTCAGTTCTTTGCATCATGTGGCCAAAGTTTTGGAGTTTCAGCTTCAGCATTAGTCCTTCCAATGAATATTCAGGACTGATTTCCTTTAGGATGGACTGGTTGGATCGCCCTGCAGTCCAAGGGATTCTCAAGAGTCTTCTCCAACACTCAGTTCAAAAGCATCAATTCTTTGGTCCTCAGCCTTCTTTATGGTCAAACTCTCACATCCATACATGACTACTGGAAAAACCACAGCTTTGACTATAGCAATATATGGATCTTTGTTGGCAAAGTAATGTCTCTGCTTTTTAATATGCTGTCTAGGTTGGTCATAGCTTTTCTTCCAAGGAGCAAGCATCTTCTAGTTTCATGGCTGAAGTCACCATCTACAGTGATTTTGAAGCCCAAGAAAATAAAGTCTGTCACTGTTTCCATTGTTTCTCCATCTATTTGCCATGAAGTGATGGGACCAGATGCCGTGATCTTAGCTTTTTGAATGCTGAGTTTTAAGCCAGCTTTTTCACTCTCCTCTTTCACCTTCATCAAGAGACTCTTGATTCCTCTTTGTTTTATACCTTAAGAGTGGTGTCATCTGCATTTCTGAGGTTATTGATATTTCTCCTGGCAATCTTGATTCCAGCTTGTGCTTCATCCAGTCCTGCATTTTGCATGATGTACTCTGCATATAAGTTAAACAAGCAGGGTGACAATATACAGCCTTGATGTATTCCTTTCTTGATTTGGAACCTGTCCATTGTTCCATGTCTGGTTCTAACTGTTGTTTCTTGGCCTGCATACAGGTTTCTCAGCAGGCAGGTGAGATTGTCTGGTATTCCCAACTCTTAAAGAATTTTCCATAGTTTATTGTGATCCACACAGTCAAAGGCTTTAGTGTAGTCAATGAAGCAGAAGTTTTTCTGGAATTCTCTTGCATTTTCTTTGATCCAGTGGATGTTGGCAATTTGATCTCTGGTTCCTCTGCCTTTTCTAAATCCAACTTGAACATCCAGAAATTCTTGGTTCACGCACTGTTGAAGCCTGGTTTGGAGAATTTTGAGCTTTACTTTGCTAGGGTGTGAAATGAGTGCAATTGTGCAGTAGTTAGGACCTCCTTGGTAGCTTAGCTGGTAAAGAAGCCACCTGCAATGCAGGAAACCCTGATTCAATTCCTGGGCCAAGAAGATTCCCTGAAGAAGGGACAGACTACCCACTTCAGTATTATTGGGCTTCCCTTTTGGCTCAGATGATAAAAAGTCTGCCTGCAATGCAGGAGACCTGGGTTCGATCCCTGGGTTGGGAAGATCCCCTGAAGGAAGGCATGGCAATCCACTCTAGTATTCTTGCCTGAGGAATCCCCATGGAAAGAGGAGCCTGGTGGGCTACAGTCCATGGGGTCACAAAGAGTTGGACATGGCTGAGTGACTAAGCATTCACCTTGCATTTGCAGTAATTTGAATGTTCTTCGGCACTGCCTTTCTTATCTCTCCTTGCTATTCTTTTGAACTCTGCCAACAGATGGGTATATCTTTCCTTTTCTCCTTTGCCTTTCACTTTTCTTCTTTTCTCAGCTATTTGCAAGTCCTCCTCAGGCAACCATTTTGCCTTTTTTCATTCCTTTCTCTTGGAGATGGTTTTGATCCCTGCCTCCTGTACAATGTCATGAACCTCCATCCGTAGTTTTTCAGGCACTCTGTCTATCACAACTAATTCCTTGAATCTATTTGTCACTTCCACTGCATGAATTGTAAGGGATTTGATTTAGGTCATACCTGAATTGCCTAGTGGTTTTCCCTACTTTCTTCAATTTAAGTCTGAATTTGGCAATAAGGAGTTTATGATCTGAGCCAGGCAGCTCCCAGTCTTGTTTTTGCTGACTGTATAGAGCTTCTCCATCTTTGGCTGCAAAGATTATAATCAATCTGATTTCGGTACTGACCATCTGGTGATGTCCATGTGTAGAGTCTTCTCTTGTGTTGTTGGAAGAGGGTGTTTGCTATGACCAATGCCTTCTCTTGGCAAAACTCCATTAGCCTTTGCACTGCTTCATTTTGTACTCAAAGATCAAACTTGCCTGTTATTCCAGGTATCTCTTGACTTCCTACTTATGCATTCCAGTCCCCTATAATGAAAAGGACATCTTTTTTGGGTGTTAGTTCTAGAAGGTCTTGTAGGTCCTCATAGAACCGTTCAACTTCAGCTTCTTCAGCGTTAGTGTTTGGAGCATAGACTTGGATTACTGTGATATTGAATGGTTTGCCTTGGAAATGAACAGAGACCATTCTGTTGTTTTTGAGATTGTACCCAAATACTGCATTTCAGACTCTTTTGTTGACTATGAGGGCAACTCCATTTCTTCTAAAGGATGCCCACAGTAGTAGATACGTTGGTCATCTGAATTGAATTCACCAACTCCAGTCCATTTTAGTTCACTGATTCCTAAAATGTTGATGTTCACGCTTACCATCTCCTGTTTGACCACTTCCAGTTTACCTTGATTCATGGACCTGACATTCCAGGTTCCTGTGCAATGTTGCTCTTTACAGCATCGGACTTTACTTCCATCACCAGGCACATCCACAACGGGGTGTTGTTTCCACCTTGGCTCAGCCTCTTCATTCCTTCTAGAGCTAGTTCTCTGCTTTTCTCCAATATCAACAAAGAAATATGACTTGTGTATTTGCAAACATTTGTCATATAATGTTTTAAATTAGTTACTGAGGAGAAAAGACAAAGCAAAAACAATGAAATATTAACAGTTGTTAGAGAATGATTAGAGTATGGACATTTAATATTTTTGGTATTTTATATTTTTTCACTATTTAAAAAGTAATTGACAAATGAAGGCTAGATTATTAAATACATAAGGTTGTGCTAAAAATGCAGCTTTAATCAGAATTATTATGAACATGTGCTTTTGTTTACTTATCAGATGCTCATAATAAAAATTGAAATAAAGTTGGAAATTAGAGAAAAATCACTGCTTATATATTTTCATATCCATTTTGCAATGGCTTTTTATTTGAGGGGGAGACTCACCATAGTACAACTTTGAGTAAGTTTTTAATTTAAGAACATGAAAAATTAAAATTCCCATTTCACTGTATAAATTTTATAACCATATTGTATTTAAGTATTACCTTATTGAGGTTGCTTCTAGATTCATACTGTTACAAACAATGGTAGATCCATTTTTAAATTAAATTTACTTTATGAAAATATAGATATAATTTTCTTTGGATATTATGAATCAAAGGGTATGAACATAACTGTTGGAGGTCTTGCTCCAGTAAGTCTCAAAGAGGTTTCAATGTCTGAGAATGTCTGTTTTAACACATCTCTTCAGCATGAGTAATAGCTAACAGATAGCAAATTTTCTAGACCAAAAGTGATATTGTAAGGAATTCCGTGGCTGTCCAGCGGCTAGGACTCCGCATCTTCACTGCCAAGGGCCAAGGTTCCACCCTTGGTCAGGGAACTAAGATCCCACAAGCCATGCAGCACAGCACCCGCCAAAATTATATTTTAGAAACAAGGCTAACATTTACTAAACTCTTCTCTGCAAGTCCAGCTGAGCAGTTTATAAACAATCCTAAAATATTTCTTGTTTCTGTCCCAAGCTAACAGAGAAATTAAAGTTTCTAGCCCCCAAGCTGACAATTAATTGAAGAAGTCCTTGCTGTGTGCTGGGCACTGAGCTCGGTGCTACTGACACAAAAAGATCTCACATTCTAGACCAGAGAAACACCAGAAGCCAAAACTTATAATTATATAAGATTTTTTTCAAACAGGAGGAGGTGCTTTGCAGAGAATAAAACAAAGTGATACATTTGTAAGTGACAGAGATATGGCCCTGTGGGGCTGTTTGGACTGCAAGAGCAAGGTGAGGGCTTTTTAAGGCGGCATCGTCTCAGTTGAGACCTCAAATGAGAGAAAAAGGTCATTTGAAAATCTCAGAGAAAAGCATTCCAAGAAGAAGAAGCAAAATGTGCAAAGCCCTTGAGGCACCAAAAACAGGCGAATACCAGAATGCAGTGAAACCAGAAAAGAGGGTAGCAAGTTCAAAGGCGAGGGCTGAAGCCAAAGAGAGTAGGGCCTTGAGGGCAGGTCTGGGTTTGCTTGTCGGTGCCGGGGGAGGGCTTCATGGATAAGAGCAGTATGATCTAATTTATGCTTTAGGTCTATAGGGCTGGCATCTGTGTGAACAGCAAAGAGCAGAGTGGCCAGAACAGAGGCAGAAAGGTGTGTTGAGATGTTACTGTGGTCGTTCAGGGGCGACACGCCGATGACTTGGACAGGGTTGTACGGAAAATGTGTTAGAGAAAGAAGAATCGGGTGTGAGGTCTCAGTCCTTGGTGTGAGTGGTTGGGTAGGAGGCGATGCTGTCTGCTGAGCCAGGGAAAGCCAACAATAGAGAGGCCTGCAGAGCCTGACAGGTCGTTCTGATCACACTCAAGTTTAAGGGGCCTAGTAGACATCCACGTGGCAAAGCTGCAAAGATGGCTGAGCAGGAAAGGCTGTGGTCCTGGGGAGAGGCCTCAAGTGGGGAATAAAAATTGAGCATCTTCAATATGCAGGTGGCCGTTAAAGCTGAAATCCTGGAGGAAATAAACTAGAAAGTGTAGCTAGAGGGAAAATGGACCAAGAGGATATTTGCAGAGGACTCCATCCTTGTACGGCCTGGGAAAGAAAGGAGCCAGCAGCTGAGGCTAACACGGGACAGGAGGTACTCTTAGAGGAAAACTGTGAGCGTGGCATCCTTGAAGTTAACGGAAGTATTAACAAAAAAGGAGTGATGTTCCTGTGATCTTTCACCTAATAATCTGCTTTAATTTGTGAGAACAGGATGGAGTTTGGCTAATTTTCTGCCCAGGTCATTTCAGTACAAGTCTAAGGTTTTGCTTCCTGTCCTGGGAGAGCAAAGGAAATTATATGAAGTATTGATTCAGAAGTCTTTTTAAAAAGCATCTTATCTGAAATCTAGATGTGCCCGAAGTTTCGACACTTAACAAAGAAGTTTGAAAATGAATTGTTTCTCCTTAAAGATTCAATGAGTTGACACAAAATCAAATTCATGCACTACTTACTTTATACAAAAAGCATCTTTTCAACTAACAAAGCTATTAGAGCTTTATTTTACCTAAGAGTGTAGAAATTTAATACACTGGTAGCAGTAGGTGGTATTCTGATGTATATAGAAATAGCTTTGCCCCAGTTGTAAAAGAACATGTTTTATAACTAAAACTCTGGAGTAACAAAGATGCTGGTGAAACACACAATATGGGCAAGAGATAACCTGCTTCCTGAGAAAATGAAGGTTTCTAACAAAGTGCATTTGAAGGCATTAGGGACGTGAGTGTAGCTTGATAAGTGTTTATATTTTTTTCACTTTGGCACATAAGCAAATATTCTTTAAAAAGCTCTGCCTCTTGTGAAAGAGGAAAGTTTACATACAGTATAAACACATGGAAACTCTAAATTGTGCTTTCTTCTTTCCTCTCTTCTTTTTAATTTTTTGAAAATTTCTGTTTCAGGGATTAAAACTTGTGATGTATATTCCAGTAACTCCTTTAGAAAGAAGTAACATAAAGAAGTGTACATCCAATTACGAGATATTTAGAAATTTATGAAAAATATAGTTTCACTTTGTCATTTGACACAGATATTATTTAAAAGGACATTTGGTAGTTTTAGGGGTTAAATTGTGTCTCTCCGCCTCCTCAGAAAGAAATACTAGAGTCGTAACCCTAGTGCCGCGGAATGTGACCTTGGAAATCAGGTGGTTTACAGACATGATTGGTTAAGATGAGGCCGTATGGGGTAGTGCGTGCCTGCCAGTCACTTCAGTTGTGTCCCACTCTCTGCGACCCCAGGGACTGCAGCCCGCCAGACTGCTCTGTGCATGGGAGTCTCCAGGCAAGAATACTGGAGTGGGTTGCTGTTCCCTCCTCCAGGGATCTTCCTGACCTAGGGATTCAACCAGCATCTCCAGCACTGCAGGCAGATTCTTTACCGCTAAGCCACCAGGGAAGCCCATACCGGAGTAGGGCAGGCCCCTAATCCAACATGACTGGCGCCCTTATTTAAAGGGGAAACTTGGGCACAGACACACAGGGGAACACTAGCAGGATTAGAGTTAAGCTGCCACTGGTCGAGGAACCACCAGCAGCTTCAAGAGGCACGTGGGACAGATCTTCCCCTCGTGCTTTCAGAGGCCCTGACCTTGGACTTGAGCCTTCCAGCCTCTAAGACTCTGTGAGACAATCAAGTGCTACTGAAGCCACTCAGTTTATGGACACTGAGTTAACAGAAGCCCCAGCAAGCGAACAGAGCTGGAAAACTGCTTTAGGAGTCCCCTTCATTCACTGGGTGTGTCGGAGGGCTGGGCTTGCAGCTCTGGAGGAGCAGAGCTGGACAGCACCCCGAATGCCCACTGAGATGAGTTAATGTGCGTAAGAGCTGAAAATCTGCCCTTGAAAAGGACGTGGGAACACTGACCTCTTTGGGATTCAAGTTGATAAAAACCTGCAAACTGTGTAAGATAAGGTGAAGTCGCTCAGTCGTGTCCAACTCTTTGCGACCCCATGGACTGTAGCTTACCAGGCTCCTCCGTCCATGGGATTTTCCAGGCAAGAATACCGGAGTGGGTTGCCATTTCCTTCTCCAGAGGATCTTCCCGACCCAGGGATCGAACCCAGGTCTCCTGCATTGTAGGCAGATGTTTTACCGCCTGAGCCAACTGTGTACACGTGACTAAAACCGGAATGGGCCATGAAAGTGATAACGCTACCAGGGCAAGGCCGATGAAGTCTGGGCCCTGGGCTGCCCAGAGCACGAAGGTCGAACAGCCCGGTGCTGTGGAAGCCTCTTGGAGACAGACATGTGAGGAGTGTTGCGGGGGAAGACAGAGAGTTCTGTAGCAGGAGGGGCAGCCCCGAGTAAGGTTAATGCCGCTTTTCCCCAAGAGCATCACCATCCGTGTGAGTTGAAGGAGGTCTGCACCAAGACCAGGGGACCATCAGGGCTCAAGCCGAAAGGCCTGGCCAGCTGACAGTCCCCCAGGGAAGCGGGGTCCCCAACCCGGCTCCCACGGCAGGTCTCCCCGTTCCTCTCTGGGAGCCGGAGCGCTGGAAAGACACAGAAGCAGAAACCTCAGAGGTGGGTCACCTTTGGAATTTGCCCACAAGGAATGTCGGATTTCCTGCCCTGTCAGCAAGCAATGCCCAAGGAGTAATTTGTGAATAAATGTAGGCATCTGAAGAATACAGATGATCTGAAGAAATATCTGGAAAGAAAGAATCTATCAACACAGATAAAACCTTCTGCAAGTCTATCAGGTAAGATCAGAGCGTCAAAGATTTAAACATTATTATAAATGTTTCCCGACTCACATGCAAATCTGGATATAGCAATCTTATTGGTATACCTTTCAAGTCAATTTACTGTCTTTTATAACATACAAAATTATTTCAAGGACAATGGCATTTTTTACAAAATACATATGGTAACCTTATGGTTATAAAAACTATTTTGTAATTACTCAGTAAATTTATGTGAAAAACAGGTAAATGAAAACTTGGCAAAAACAGGAAGGTTTGCTCACTGGCACAGTGGAAAGGGCTGTGAAAATGCTTAGGGGTGGCCTGAAGAATTGTTTCTTAAACACCACAAGATCAGCTGAAAAAATAAACAGAAGAGCCTGTCAGCTCTGACAGCTCTATGTCTGCACCAAGGGAGGCGCCAGATACTGTGACTTCACACCCTTAGTCCATTCCACAGTTCAGTCCAGTCACTCAGTCATGTTGTCCAATTCTGCGACCTCATGGACTGCAGCATGCCAGGCCTTCCTGTCCATCACCAACTCCCAGAGTTTACTCAAGCTCATGTTCATTGAGTCGATGATGCCATCCAACCATCTCATCCTCTGTCGTCCCCTTCTCCTCCTGCCCTCAATCTTTCCTAGCATCAGGGTCTTTTCAAATGAGTCAGCTCTTCGCATGAGGTGGCCAAAGTATTGGAGTTTCAGCTTCAACATCAGTCCTTCCAATGAACACCCAGGACTGATCTCCTTTAGGATGAACTGGTTGGATCTCCTTGCAGTCCAAGGGACTCTCAAGAGTGTTGTCTAACAACACAGTTCAAAAGCACCCATTCTTTGGCTCTCAGCTTTCTTTATAGAATATATATGCTTTTATTCCACAGTTAATGGACCATTTATCTGTGGATGGCCACCATTGTTTGAGATGTTGAGGTGGGTGTTTCACGCATCACACTCAGGAGACTCAGATGCTGCATGGAGCTCACAGCATGATCCGCGTGTGTTCTGAAATGAAAAGCCCCAACATGGTTGTTGGAACGGCATGTAGTCACCTCTGTGGTGATGCATTTCCAGAAGCCTGGAAAAAAAAAATCCAATGGATATCTGTGTGGCTGAGTCAATGAATTTTTACTAACCATGGCTAATATGTATGGAGCACTTGCCATCAGCAAGGGATGGTGATTAGAGTTTTACCTAGATTATCTCTAAGTAATAAGTAGGTAGGCTTGCTCTCTGCATGGACAGGTGAGGAAAATGGAGCTCTGAGGAATTAAACACCTGACCTTTCATCTGCTGGTGAGTGATAGCAGAGCCTGTGTTCACCCCGAGCAGCCAGGCCCTCATGCTTTTCCCCTCAGTGTTACCTCAAGCAACAGAGGCTGACGGGACCCTCAATAAAGAGATGGCCTTAGTTTTGTCTGCTGGGAAACAGATCTCATATTGAGCATTCATGTAAGAGTGGCTCTCTCTTGAGCACTCCCCACAAGCCAGGCTATGTTCCTGCTCTTCTTACAAACTCCATTTACTTCTGACATCAACCTCCTGATACATGTGATCATCATTCTACACTTGAAGTAACAGGTTTGAGTCACTG
>NW_011494805.1:5217555-5221481 GCF_000754665.1 Bison bison bison | reverse complement strand
TGAGCAACTCGCTCAAGGTCACAGAGCCTGAACAGCATCTCTCAGTTGGACTCTAAAGGCTCTACGTCCTGCTCTAAACTTTATTTTTCATTTGTTTCTATAAAACCCTATGAATCATCGTGATGCATAGGAAATACCTCTTACCTCAAAGCTGGCATTTCTATTTTTAGATCATAGCAGGCTAAGATAAGCTAAGAAAGTGCTCTTGGTAGTAGTTAATCTGCTCCAGAGTGGTCGGTAAGTAAAACAACTAAAAAAGTCCATCTGAAATGGATTCATTATCTCCTTTTCTGGTTGCACAATGCGCTTCCTTGGTGGCTCACCAGTAAAGAATCCGCCTGCAAAGCAGAAGGCCCGGGTTCGATCCCTGGGTCAGGAAGATCCCCTGGAGGAGGGCATGGCAACCCATGCTAGTATTCTTTCCTGGAGAAACCCATGGACAGAGGAGCCTGGTGGGCTAAAGTCCATGGGGTGGAAACGAGTCGGACACAACTGAAGTGACTTAGCATGCACGCAAGGGCTCTCTAGACTTGGAAACAAAGGCAAAAAAGCGTGTTCTTTGTTTGTCTAGTATTACTTCACAGAATGATCAGGGCACACGAGAATTCTCGGGGGGATGGTCCAAGAATGCAGCACAGATGGTGTCCTGATCCCTGGGAGGAAGAAAGGGAAGATGATGAACCGAATCATTCATGCTGTCTGCGAGCCGCAGGCTGGTCTGAGTTGGACTAATACTGGAAACAATTCATTTTTAGTCATTTTTGGGGTCTATAACATCTTACTAGTTGTTACTGATATTTTTGATTGTTTTCTAAGCATGATAGTATTTCTTTTACACAGATTAGCTTTCAAAAATCTCATGTGAGAGCTAGTATTATAATCCTCAATTTACAGATGAGGGGAAGGAGATTTAAAGAGATTAAATAATTTGCCCTAGTTCACGCTGCTGAGTTCAAAAGCCAGGCTCTGAATCGAGAGAATCTAATTCCAGAACCCATTACGATTAAACACAACATTTGCTGCCCTTAAATTCCACTCATGCTGGTGACCCGGTCTTGTTTAAGGCCCTAAAGGCCTTTCAAGTGAGACTGTCCGTGTCTGTTCTGTCTTGCATCTGTTTTCCACTGAGAAGGGAAAAGTGAATGACGCAACAGTGGGAAATGGAAAAGAATGCACATCTGACATTAAAAAAAATGTGATAAAATCCACATGAAATGTATCGTTTTAATCACTGTTGACAGTTCAGTGGTATCAGGCCTACCCACATGGTTGTGTAACTGTCCCCCACGTCTCTCCCTAGAACTCGTTTCATTGCATTTGACTTTAAAATACATTTATTCAGTCATTTATTCAGCAATATCTATGTGAGCTCTAGTTGCATCTCTGCTCTGAGCCAGGCTCTGCAACGGCCAAGCCTGGCCCACTGCATGTTCTCAAATTCTGTACCACCTCCCCTGCCCTGGAGGCTGGCAGCCCGCCCCAGCGAGTCCTGTTCTTGGTGCACAGAAGACCGCAAGTTCAAACAGACCTCGGCAGTTTGGAGAAAAGGCAGGGTTTGGGCTAGGGGTTGACAGCATCGCAGGACAGCCCCCAGGCCACCATCCTCACACAGGGTGCTGTGGAGGCGTGACCACAAAGCTTGCGTTTACATCCTTTTTTGCCACCGTTGCTGTGGGAAATCGGATGTACTGAATATTTCTAGTGCCTGAGTCCCCCCCGCCCCCATTTGGAAAAGAGGCATTCATTTTACTTTATTGTATTGACAGCATGGGCTTCCCCTGTGGCTCAGCTGGTAAAGAATCCGCCTGCAATACGGGAGACCTGGGTTCGATCCCTGGGTTGGAAAGATCCCCTGGAGAAGGGAAAGGCTACCGACTCCAGTATTCTGGCCTGGAGAATTCCATACACTGTATAGTCCATGGGGTCGCATAGAGTTGAACATGACTGAGTGACTTTCACTCACTCACACATTGACAGCATGATAGATAATACATATACAGTAAAATAATTAGAAGTAATGTCATAAGAAAAATAAATATTTGTGATTCTTCTTCCACTTTTAGATGGTAAAGCGTCTGCCCACAATGCAGGAAACCCAGAATTAATCCCTGGGTCAGGAAGATCCCCTGGAGAAGGAAATGGCAACCCACTCCAGTATTCTTGCCTGGAAAATCCCATGAATGGAGGAGCCTGGTAGATACAGTCCACGGGGTCACAAAGAGTCAGACGTGACTGAGCGACTGCACTTTGACTTTCACCGCCACTTTTATGGAGCATGGCTCTTGAACTGGAGGAGCTCCCCTCTGCCGACCTTTCGTGTGCTTAAGTGCAGTGCAGCATCGAGACATGGATATGTGTGTGTGTGTGCTGAGGTGCACACAGGTTCACAATGCATTGTGTGTGCATGCACATACGGGCATGCACATGTATGTATTATGAGGAGGAGGAGGGAAGATGGCACTAGATTGTTCTCGATTAGAAATCGAGGAGAAAGTGAGGCCCGAGGGAGGCTGCAGGGACAGGGGACCGCAGTCCAGGGGGGTGTGGGGTCCTGGAGGAAGGGGCGGGGAGTGGGGATCTGGGCGGTGAAATTCTACACTGTGTGAGGTGAAAACCTCACTTCTGTTCTCTCTGTAAAATCAGCTTGCATTGGTCAGCAATAGTTGGATTTTCTATTTTCAAGGATGTAGACCTGAGGAGAAGAATTGATGCCTCTAAACTGTGGTGTTGGAGAAGACTCTTCAGAGTCTCTTGACTGCAAGGAGATCAGACCAGTCAATCTTAAAGGAAATCAGTCCTGAATATTCATTGGAAGGATTGATGCTGAAGCTAAAACTCCACTACTTTGGCCACCTGATGTGAAGAACTGACTCATTTGAAAAGACCCTGATGCTGGGAAAGATTGAGGGCAGGAGGAGAAGGGGATGACAGAGGACAAGATGGCTGGATGGCATCACCAACTCAATGGACATGAACTTGGGCAAACTTTGGGGGATGGTGAGGGACAGGGAGGCCTGGCGTGTTGCAGTCCATGTGGTCGTGAAGAGTTGGACACAAATTAACGACTGAACAACATACATCAGGCACGACATGGGAAGAGATGTAGTGCAAAACTCTACTTCATTACTGGTTCCTAGAAGAACCAGGTGGCTTAACCAAGAGAGTCATAAATAAAATAATTTGTACACAAGAAACACACCTTGCCAACCATGGTTGGGGGGGGTGTATTTAACAAAAAACTGTTTTGAAATTCTCTGTTTATACACAAAGCTGGAAGGCATCTTTCTTCCTGCCAGAACTTTTTGAGAATAGGCTTCAGACAACAAAGCATTGAAAGCTTTTGCAGACTTGAAAACTTTTGCAAAGTAGAAACTCAGGTGGAGTGAATGGATGGAGAGAAAGATTAGTGACCAAGGGTTGGAGAGGCCTTCTCTGGGAGGAGGTGCTGGCCTCGGCCAAGCAAGCCAGGCTCATTCTTCTAAGAGGAGTCTCAGGAGCAACACCTTCTCTAAAAACCTCGGAGATGTCCAAAGCCCAATGATGTGTGGCCAAGACCTTCAGATGCCTGGGGCTGGAGACTTAGGTGGCAGAGGTAGCAGCTGCAGCTCCAGTGGGGGCCCGTGGGGCAGGGGGTGTGCTGGGCTCAGTGTCTCCAGTGAGCCTGCGGGACTCTGTCAGCTGAGGGCTGGGGGTCTTCTGAGGTCTTCTGAGCCTCCTTCCAAGCATCGCTCCTTGTAAGTGTGTTGGACGTTATTCACTCAGTCGTGTCTGACTCTGTGACCCCGTGGACTGTAGCCTGCCAGGCTCCTCTGTCCATGGAATTCTCCAGGCAAGGATACAAGAGAGGGTTGCCATTTCCTTCTCCAGGGGATCTTCCTGACCCAGGGATTGAACCCAGGTCTCCTGCACTGCCAGCAGATTCTTTA
>NW_011494805.1:5216553-5217455 GCF_000754665.1 Bison bison bison | reverse complement strand
ACACTCCCACAGAAGGACCATCAGACCTCAGGATGTCACACATGTAAAGGAAGTTGTGTGATCCTCTATTTGTGGAACATGAACCTTTCAGTATCAGAGCCTTCAGCATTCTCTCGTCTCATGCCATCCAACAGGTTGTCAGAAATCCTAGATGAGAAGTAACGCTTCCACCTTTGTTGACATTTTTAAGCACTATTTATTTCACAGTGAAAGTAGGGGTCCAGGACTGAGAAAGAATGGAGAGGAAAGGGGGATAAACACAGGTTAAATATCTTGTAGATTTTTACCAAGTGAGGTAAAGGAATCTCTTGAAGTCTTCAGTAATAGCATATTGCTAGGGGCAATGTGGATAGAAATGTGGAAATACTTTCTGATGGACCTTCTTCTATGAAACCACTTTTCCTCATGTGCATTTTATCTGCTACTATGACTCTGGGGAGAAAAGTTATGACCAACAAATATAGCATATTGAAAATCAGAGACATTACTTTGCCAACAAAGGTCTGTCTAGTCAAGGCTAGGGTTTTTCCAGTGGTCATGTATGGATGTGAGTTGGATTGTGAAGAAAGCTGAGCACCGAAGAATTGATGCTTTTGAACTGTGGTGTTGGAGAAGACTCTTGAGAGTCCCTTGGACTGCAAGGAGATCTAGCCAGTCCATTCTGAAGGAGATCAGCCCTGGGATTTCTTTGGAAGGAATGATGCTAAAGCTGAAACTCCAGTGCTTTGTCCACCTCATGCAAAGAGTTGACTCATTGGAAAAGACTCTGATGCTGGGAGGGATCGGGGGCAGGAGGAGAAGGGGACGACAGAGGATGAGATGGCTGGATGGCATCACTGACTCGATGGAAGTGAGTCTGAGTGAACTCTGGGAGATGGTGATGGACAGGGAGGCCTGGCGTG
>NW_011494805.1:5204921-5216384 GCF_000754665.1 Bison bison bison | reverse complement strand
CTGTAATTCATGGGGTCGCAGAGAGTCGGACATGACTGAGCGACTGAACTGAACTGAACTGATGACTCTGGGGAAGGGTCCTGGTGAATGTCGGTTCCAGAAGAAAACAGAGTATAAGACAGAGTCCTGTTGTACAGGAAGAAGGGCCAGCCTATCTTTCTGGCCAGTGGAAAGAGGAGGAGGGGAGGGAAAGTTAGAAGAGAGGTCAGCCACCCACGTCTTCATCTCCCCAATCTGCCTGCAGGGTCAAATCTGGGTGATGAAGCAAGGACCGCAGGCACTGGGTCAGAGGAGAGAAGCCGATCATGTGGTTCTTGCGGTGCGAGAGGGGCTTCCCTTACACGCTGCGCCCTTTTATTCATTTGCGCGTTTATTTTCGGCTGCGGGGTCTTCCTCGCTGCCCACCAGTTCTCTCTGGTTGTGAGCACACACTCCAGGCACGCAGCCTTCAGGCGCAGCTGCCCGGCGGCACGTGGGATCCTCCAAGGCCAGGGATCCAACCCGTGTCCCCTGCAGGGACGGGTAGATTCCCAACCCCTGGGGCACCGGGAAGCCCCGCTGCTTCCTTTGGAAACAACTTCTACCCGGGCGCCCCAGGGCTGTAGGGGACAACAGGTCTTTGCTGTCAGGCGACGGCGGGGGTAAGGTGGGCTGTGGACGCCTCCAAGGACCAGATGAGACAGGCTCCTGCAGACCCAGAGCGAGGCCAGGGCCGGCCTGGGCGAGCCCCTCCCCGGCAGAGGCCTCGGCCTAGGGGACCTCTTAGGCGCCAGTCACCAGGCCTGAACTGTGTGTGGGCTGGTGTGGAGCTAGAGATAGGAAACCTTACAAAAATAAACTGCCTCAACCAGCATAGGTTGAGATGCTCTTTAGGGCCAAGTTTGAGTTTTCAGCCGCCCTGCCACCACTTGCTGGGGAGGATTGTGGATGAGGGTGAGCCAGGGGGGCGAGGGGGAGGTGAGCCTCAGCAAATAAAAAGCTGCCTCTTCTTTGCACACAAAGGGCAGAACACACATCCCTCAGCAGGGGCCCTTCCATCACCCACCGCTCCGCTGGTTTTAGATCTAGGACAAAGTTCACTCCCCTCCGAAGGCTCTCCCTGACTAATTCCATCCCACACACGTTCGCCAAGCCCCAGCTGTGCACACAGCTCTGGGCAGTGAATGAAAGCTGCCCTCCAGGGGCTCCCGAGGCAGGAAGGGAGACCGGTGTCCGACCGCAGTCCCGAGGGGAGGAGGCCATCGGCGTCTGAAGCCCCAGAGCCACACGCTCTCCTGAGTGAGAGACTGGGCGTCAGCGTTAAGACCTGACTTGGGAGCCTGGCATCCACGAGCAGGCAAGATTTCAGTTAGGGCTGGAGAGGAGGAGCAGTCTAGGCTGAGGAATGGTTACCCCCGGGCTCACAGGCTGGACGGAGGAAGCCGCTGACCTCCTTTATTTTCACACGCAGGGTCACGTAATTCCTGCCTCAGTATTAAGTTCTCTTGGCTGCTGTAACAAATCACCCCGCAAACTCAGTGGCTTAACACAACAAGGCTATTATTTGACCTGTTCAGAGCCGGAAGTCCAAAGTGGGTCTTACAGGCGAAGATCCAGGTATCAGCCGGGCTGGTTCTTCCAGAGAGGCGCCTGTGCCCTGCCTCTGCCTGAGTCTGGAGGCTGCCCGCTCCCTTGCCGGAGGGCTCATCCCTCCTCTCTGCTTCCGCCGTCCCATCTCCTCCTTCTGCTCCCAACCTTCGTGTCTCCCTCTTAGAACCCCAGTGACTGCAATGGATAATTGCCTCATTTCACAACCCTTACTGAAACTAAACGTGTAGTCTCTCTTACCAGGTAAGGTAACATTCAGTTTCAGGATGCAGGCATCTTTGGAGGGCCACTGTTCTGCCTACAAGAGTATCATTTATGTCACCTCCCTTCTTCTAACTCAGGGTGAATAACTGAGTTAGGATCCTATTTGTGAGATGCAAAAGAGCAATTCAAATATAGCTTAAAAATACAAACATACTAACACCAATTATGATATCCGTTAAAGTAAGGAGCCATTTAAAACTAACAGCTGTCCTTGGAGAAATAAATATAATCCAAATCCTCAATATTTAGCTTTAACTTATTCTTTCCTGCTTCTCAACATTATCAGTGCTTCTCAAACTGAGGCTACCCAGGTCCCAGCAAGTACACCCGATAACCAGAGGTAACAATAAGCTGAAGGATAAACAATACCCCGGTGCCAATTTTATTAACTGCAATAAGCCAGTTGTAACATTTTATATTAAAAATAAACATAGCTATAATACAGAGTAAGATGGACATTTGGAATAAATTTTGTAAAACATGAAACTCTAAAGAAGTAATGATCTGCTCTGAACTGTGCCTAAGGAATTTTTCTGCTTTAAAGGAATATTTTGATGAAACATCTGAAAAGTACCAGAATAAATTAGAATATTTGTAAAAGTCTTTCCAAAAAAAAAGATCAAGAAAATAGTATCTCTTGATTACATGTATTTCTGGCCATGAGTGGTATACTGCTAAGTCGCTTCAGTCGTGTCTGACTCTGTGCAACCCCATAGACAGCAGCCCACGAGGCTCCCCCGTCCCTGGGATTCTCCAAGCAAGAACACTGGAGTGGGTTGCCTTTTCCTTCTCCAATGCATGAAAGTGAAAAATGAAAGTGAAAAGTGAAAGTGAAGTCCCTGAGTCTTGTCCGACTCTTATCGATCCCATGGACTTCGGCCCACCAGGCTCCTCCGTCCATGGGATTTTCTAGGCAAGAGTGCTGGAGTGGGGTGCCACTGCCTTCTCCGATGAGTGGTATAAAATATCTTTATTACAAAATTTAGAGATCATTATACACCAAGAACATCATAACTCACTTATATATAGAACTCAGTGTTGACAAGTTTCTGCTTCAGCATATAACTGAAAACCAATATGTAAAAATATACACAAGTTAAATTTTCATATTTAGAAGAGGCCCTCTGCAGTTCACCTGGAGTAGATTTAGTTTTAATTCATATACAATTCTGTTTAAGGTTGGCCTGTAGGTCCCCTACCCAAAACAATAAACAACAAATTAGAGAAGCCTTTTTCCAGGAAACTAAGTTAACAGACTCACTGGCTTAAACACAGTGAGTGTTTAAGCCTGTGTGTGTACACAGGCTTAAAATGTATTATTTTCGACCATCTCCTATACACCAGACATTACCTCATATAATATGATCATCCTGGGTGTTATCCTCTCTTTACACCCAGGGTCATAGCGATTGAGAACAGCCGAGATTCAAAACAGACCATCAAACTCCAGAGTTTCTGATCTTTCTTTTACAGAAAACTCAGTTCTTTAGCAAAGCAGGTGAGAATGAGTTAGTGACTTCTCTGTCTCTGGTAGCAAAGAAGTTAATTTTTTTCCCCTCAAAGTGTGGCACCTGAGTCATGAGTTAAACTTGGCTTCCCAGAGTAACTCATTAGCCAAACATCCCAGGGTCTGGGCATGGAGCTAAATCCAAGACAGCCATGGGAGCAGCTGACTGGCGTTTCATCTGTTCACCCTGCTTCCCACCTGGAGCAGGTATGATTCACCTTCTGAAGATTCAGATGACTCTCACTTCTGGGGACCACTGGGATTCTTCTTTTGAATAAAATGGATTTTTATTTTTATTTGCTGCATTTCCCAGGAGCACATGTGGATTCGGGAAGTCTCCCCTCCCCCTCCCGCTGTTCTAGTAACCACTTCCTCTCCTTTTTCAGGATCTACCCTCATGGAGATCACATGAGCCAGTGCTCAGAAAACTCACAAGAGCGCATGGCAAATACAGATAACCTTCAGGGTGTTTCCTTCTGTGGCGACTCTTGATTATGACTAAGCCAATTATGATGGCTTATTATTTACAGTGAATTAATATGAATTAAAAAAGTATACATTTGCTCCTTCACCATTACCCACTGCCCAGCATAAAATAAAATAATCCAAGATAGAATTCCAGATTTTATTAGAGAATATATCTAAAATACAATATTTATTAAGTTATGATATATTATTTGAATGGAAATATACTCTGTATTACAACTATAACAATTTTTATAGATAATTCATTTACATTGCTATAGTTCAAAAGTCACTAAATCATAGCGTAATTAAGATACCATTGCTACAAATATATAAGAATTTAAAGTTTTTATTATACCATCTTGGAATCACAAACATTTATCTGATTTACATTACATAGGATCGAGACTATTTTACCTGATTTATATCACATAGTTCAATCTACCCTCGTATATAGATTTGCACTCAATCATCCTACCTTCCTATATTTTAAAAATAGCATTTTACTGAATCATTGTGAGTGCTCATTACCCCACATTCTGTGAGCAAAATCAAGGTTCTTATATTCTCTGTCACAGAAAGGCTACCATCATAAGCAAAGCACCAGTCACAGCAAATCTGTCAATCATGACACTTGGTCTAGGTTTTCACATTTTAGTAGTAAGTACGTCAGGTGAGAGACGAAGGGTCTAGAAGGCCAAACGCAAAGCAGCGAGGGGGCAGTTCACCAAGTGGACTTGTGCTAAGCTAAAGGGAGGCCCAAAGGCTGTCCCCTGGACACTGCCCCGGGGCCTTCTTATTTGGGGAAACCTCTGACTTGTCTGTTTTTCAGCGGCTGAGCCGGACGCCAGTTGGCCAACATCAGGAGTTCAGGCTCGCCCTCCGAGTTGAAGTTAAGAGTACGGAATTTCAACATCTAAAAGACAAAATTAAAGATGAAAAACATCAAAAATACAAGTTTCACTAGAGCATTCAACTATCGTGCTTGTGTTAAATCTTGAAATATATTTTCCAGTATTCACAGTCTCAGATGGCAATGTTCAAAATTTAATTTGATTCGCACCCACAGATATATAATCACATATAGATTACATATATATATGTTTATACAACAAATTAATTTCCACAGAATAAATACAACATTTTGCTGTTATTTGAAGGAAATTTGCAATGAGCTTGTTTTTTCCTCTTTTAATTACATAATCAAACATCAGAACCTATAAAATATTTCAGAGACGTAAAGTAATAATAACAATTCTAGATCCAAATTAAGGTTTTGTTTTCTGCCCCAGGGAAGATAAACATCAGCATGGGTACAATTAGATAAAGTGACTGCAGGGTGGAATGATGGCTGACATCTCTGCTTACATTTACAGAAGCACAGGATTAAATCTGCCCATGCTGGGATTTCCAATGCTTATCACTGGGTAGTTCTGATTTCCTTTTAAATTCGTGTGAGCTCCCAGCAGAGTGCCCTGACCCAGCCAGCCCTGCCCCAGTTCCCTCCTTCTCTGAGGCTGTTTCTGAAAGTGTCACTTCCCTTTCACTAAGCATGACTTGATCTCAACGAAGAATGGTGGTTTGGGAAGTAGGGCAGCTGCCAGAGAATCAGATCCTGATCTCTTTGCCAAACAAAATTCCCTTGGTCACCTCCGAGGAAGTCAATTTCCGAGCAAGTCAACTACTGTTAACACACACAGCCACTCCACTGCAGCGCTCTGAACAGCACAAACTGCGCTCTGTAGGAGATGTGCGTCTGGTCTAAGCTGCTACAGCAACTCGGAGTGACTTTTAATAGGTGCTTTTTATCCAAGGGATGACTCTCAACTGTTAGAATTCAGGATGTATTCTGACGTAAATAAACCACAGTAAGCTCTTAGGTGAGTGACCCGTTGGCTGGAAATGATCACCCATAGGTATGCACCCTTGAATATAAAATCTTTCTTCCAGGCTTCAGATTCCTCCTAATGCACACACACAAAAAGCATGTACTGGGTGACAGACACCTTTCTCAGGTAATCTTCGATGTTATCCGACTTCAGAGTAAAAAGAAAGAATTGCCTAAGGTTATGGTTCACAACAGCAAGTTCTTGTTGGGTGCTAACTACACCTGCTAAGCACTATTGCTGCGCCAGGAGCAGCAGGAGGATTAGAGCCCAGGTCTGTCTGCTTCCAAAGGTCCAGTCCTTTCGCCTGAACTAAGTGCTCCCCCGACTTGAGCAAACGGACCTGCTGACTGCTAACAGAGATGGGTTCTTTGAGCACTATCCAGGTCACGCTTTCGAGGAGAGGAGGGGTGGTCAGTGAGCCAGGGTAGGTCCAGTAGTCCAAGACTTTGGGAAGGAGGCTGCCCGGATCGAAGTTGGGGAAGTCGGTGCTCTTACCCTGGAACACAAGACAAAGACACGTGATCAGAGTCGGGGGGAGGGGGGGACGTCAGGAGAAGAGGCAACAGAAACATTCAACTTGGAGAGTCAAACACATTCCTTTTTTTTTAAAAGATACATTCCATATTCACCAGAAAACAGAATAAAAGAAATTAACAGAAGACATTCGACAGGGAAACTTAGATTAGCAGATATAAACAAGACAACCTATCAATTTCACCCGTCCATTTGCTCATCTGTCCTCTCAAACAATCCCTTATCTTTTTCATTAAGTCATTAACTAATTTTAGCCGGTATTTAAAGTGAAATTGCTGACACCGAAACGCTGCGATTTTAGGATGTAGGAACAGAACATGTAGACAGTCTCCTCGATGAGGAGGTAACTGTCCTGTTGTACCGTCTGATGGTTTGACCAGAACTGAAGAGCTGCATTTAGCTCTGGACACCGCACTTTAGAGAAACAGAAGCAACAGCAAAGGGTTGTCCGAAGAGTGACTGCAGAGAGACAGTTGTCAGGTAAGACTAATTAAAGGGGACAGAGATAATGAGCTTGGGCGTAGGTGAGAGGCTGAGAGAAAACGGGCTCAAGCGAAGGAAGGTTTAGTTGGTTTTTCTGAGATGTAGTTGACATATAGTTTCAGGAATACAATGTAATGACTTAATATTTGAATATATTATCGAATGATCATAATAGGTCTAGTGAACATCTCTCAACATAAAACAGTTACAGAATTTTCTTTTCTTGGGATAAGAACTTTTAAATCTACTCTTAGCAACTTTCAAAGTGGCAATACAATGATATTAACTACAGTCACTACAGCATTGATTTTGATTTACTTGTAAGTCAATCCCAAAACGTCTTTATTTTATAACTGAAAATTTGTACATTTTGTCCCCTTTCAATCATTTTTGGCCCCCCACTCCCACTTCTGGCAACCACCATCAATTCCCTGTATTTGTGAGCTGGTTTTGTATTTGTTTTCTTTGCTTATTTGTTTGATTCCACTAATTCATCTGGTATTTGTTTTTCTTTATCCGACTTATCTCACTTAGCCTAATGCTCTCAAGGTCCATCCGTGTTCTCACAAATGGCATGATTTCATTCTCCTGTAGCTGAGTCCATTTTATCTGTCTGTCTGTGTCTTGAGCTTAGTCACTTCAGTCCTATCCAACTCTTTTGCAAGCCCAGGGACTGTAGCCCACCAGGCTCCTCTGTCCATGGGATTGGTTCTCCAGGCGAGAATACTGGAGTGGGTTGCCATGCCCTCCTCCAGGGGATCGTCCCGACCCAAGGATCAAACCCACGTCTCCTGCTTTGGCAGGCAGGTTCTTCACCCGCTGAGCCACCTGGGAAGCCCCCTCTATCTCTATCTACCTACCACGTCTTCTTTACCCACGCGCCTGTTATTGGATGCTCAGGCTCCTTCTGTCTTGGCTGTTGTAAATAAGCTGCAGTGAACATGGCGGGGGGTGCATATATCCTTCTGAATTAGTGTTGTAGGATCAGGTTTATTCTATACGAATCAAGGGAGTCAAGCTCAGGGTAACAGGTAAGCCTTTCAGAAGATAGATGCTGCTTTCATTTGAGGATGAGTTTGATAAAGCCAGGTTGCTGCTGCTGAAAGCCGTATTTATAAGCAGATGCCCCATGACCTCAGCACATAGATTTAAACATGAATTCAAAGAGGCCTCAAAGCAGGACCTTACTCATCGTGTTCTCCATTGCATTTCCTAGACTAACAAAGTGGCCAGCATATAGTAAGTACTCAAGAAATATCTGCCTAATGAAGGGTGAATAACTGGATCAGGTGGTTCAGCCTCCTTGCAATCACAGTTTTCTCTGATTCTTGCATATGGATGTTCAAATGAAGCAAGATTAAATAAATACAAGTCCGAAAATTATATAAGCATTAGGATTAACTTTGGGATAAAGATTAAGTTACATAAACATATGAGCAACATGTTACCTTTATTAGGTGCTCATCTAAGCACCACTCATCAAACCGAGACTACCCAGCTTGAGCAAAAGAATTTTAAAAAATGAGTTGGGTATAGAAAATAGGTACCCTATGCAGGTGTCAAAAACACTGAACTGTACCTTTGTTTTAATAGAATCCAGCGCGTCAAGGACTTTCTGGAGGGCTGGGTTAGCATCACCAACCTACAGAAAGACACAAAGGACAAGGCAGCATATGCAGTTCGCACTACACCCTTTCTTGATTAGGGCAGCTCTAAGGTATAATTTCTCCAAATGGTGAAGCAAAAACCACCACTAGCTACATGCCACCCATCAGTCTTAGTCTCATTTCCCTATTTTCACTAACAACCTGCTTCTGGCCCTGTGGTTCACCTGAAATTACCCTCTCAGATGTCACCAGTGACCTCCAACTGCCAAAGTCAACAACACTGTTCAAATGCTTGCGTTAAGCTTCATGCAGAATTTTGCACTATTGTCTTCCTTCCTTTGCCAAATCCCCCCTCTTTCGACCTTTCCTTCTGCCCTGCTGCTGCTGCTGCTGCTAAGTCACTTCAGTCGTGTCCGACTCCGTGCAGCCCCATAGACAGAAGCCCACCAGGCTCCCCTGTCCCTGGGATTCTCCAGGCAAGAACACTGGAGTGGGTTGCCATTTCCTTCTCCAATGCATGAAAGTGAAAAGTGAAAGTGAAGTCGCTGAGTCTTGTCCAACTCTTTGTGACCCCATGGACTTCGGCCTACCAGGCTCCTCAGTCCATGGGATTTTCCAGGCAAGAGTACTGGAGTGGGGTGCCAATGCCTTCTCTGTCCTTCTGCCCTCCAGCCTCCCAAATCTCCCTTGACTCCTGTATTCCCCATTGATCATTTAATCAGGGTCTTTCCTCCCAGTCTGCAGTTTCGCAGAGTTGCTTGATGAGCAGTGTTACCCCCTCTTCGTCAGGGTTTCCTTGCATAATTTCATAGACACTCGTAGTAGCTCAATTGGTAAAGAATCCACCTGCAATGCAGGAGACCCCGGTGCAATTCCTGGGTCGGGAAGATCCTCTGGAGAAGGGATAGGCTACCCACTCCAGTATTCTTGGGCTTCCCTTGTGGCTCAGCTGGTAAAGAATCTGCCGGCAAAGCGGGGGACCTGGGTTCTATCCCTGGGATGGGAAGATCCCCCGTAGAAGGGAAAGGCTACCCACTCCAGTATTCTGGCCTGGAGATTCCATGGACTGTAGTCCACGGGGTCACAAAGAGTCAGACACGACTGAGCCACTTTCACTTCACTTGTCACTTGTGTGTGCAAATGTCACATTGACACAGGATTTCTAGAACCACGAATCTGCAGCCCGGACCTTCCTCCACTGGGTTTATAACTATCCAGGGGGCAGCTCAGTCGGTACGTTAAAGTCCTGCTGCCTGGATTCTGCAACATGGAGTCACTGTCCTTCACTCCTCCAAAACCTGGTCTTAATTTATCATTCTCTATCATGGTATAGTACTACCCAGCTTAAGGCTGAATGAGAAAAAAAAAAAGTACTAGTATTTATCCCAAGCATTGCTTTTTCTCATTTCATATTTCATGTGTAAACATCCTTCACATTTACATCCAAACAGTACCTAAGAAATACCTCTGGAATTGTCTTCTTGTCTCTATCTCCACTGCGGTTAGCAGATATGCAGGAAAATAAGCCCCTAAATACTTCAGAGCCAAAAGCATTTCCTAGGCTTTTTTTAGAATGTCCTATTTGTCATGAATGTTCTGTCCAGTTCATCTTTTTTGGAAACAGGCGGGGTCGGGGGGGAGAATTGGGCCATCAACTAACCTTCAAAAAAACACCCACAACAGCCAGTCCATCAGGCTGCTGTGCTGCTGTTCCAAAGTCCCCGTACTTGGTGTTCCAGTGAACCAGGTGTAGCTGAAGCAGAAGCACAGACAGCAAACGATTAACCGTGGTAAAAGCCTACACAGTTATCTCCATAGCTAGAGCTCATGAAAGAAAGCGTAAATGTGCATAATTATACATCGAAACTTGTATTTTAATTCTACTTGTCCACGACTTGGCATAAAAGCAAGCGATTCCTTCAACAACTCTAAGACAAAGCGTTGCATACCTTTGAGGAACGTTTATTTCTAGATTTTACATTAAAACACGATCCTCCAAGTTGAATTCATTTTCACGCAAACGGTGTTCTTAGGAGGTCTTAGAGAAAGCTTTGTGGCATTAACCATAACATCACAAATAAAGGTTATATGAAGCAAATATGAAGAGCCTTTGTAAACAAAATGGTTTGAGCTGAATTTACACATTAAGCTTTTGAAAAAAAAGAAAAAAGTGTGTCTCACCTCGGCAGCATATTTATTCCTATCCACAGTATGCTCAGAACCTTGGTCATCAGATGAGCCCCAGTGAAAGTGAAACTGAACCAATCTGTAAGTGCCAGTAAGAGGTCCATCTTTCAGCACTAAAATGAAAAAATATATATATAATATTTATGTGGGCTTGCCAGGTGGCGCTAGTGGGAAAGAACCCAACTGCCAATGCAGGAGACATAAGAGATGCGGTATTTTTGCCCGGAGAATCCCATGGACAGAGGAGCCTGGTGGCTCACACACACTTACACACCCACAAACTCATCCATATACACGTGGGGCACACACACCACTGAATGTCACAATCTTCAATCTTCTTTTATAGTACTAAATTTATGCCTGAAGCAGCATCTTCACTCTGTGAAAATTAAATCTAGACTTGGGCTTAGTTTGCAGAGCTGAATGGAATCATTTCAATTGCTGTTATTTTTTTTTTTCTTTTACTTGTACTAACTGAAAGGATGGATGCTTTTCCCATCTGTTTTCTGAGCACAGGACACTTTCCTTCCAGGTTTGTTTTGAAGTCAGAGGTTCAGGTTTCAGAGAGAGGAGATTTTCACGGCACTGTGAATTCTTCTGTGAATCAGTGAGGAGGCGCTGGCAGCAGCCCTCCAACGCTGGGCCATCACACACCTGCAAACTCAGGAACCTCTGCTCTGACTCGGCCCGGAAAGCAACCTTCAGCCCCCTTCGCCGACCTCTGATACCATTTCTCACTAGAATTTGTGAAACAATAAGCATGCCAACAAAGGTCCGTTTAGTCAAGGCTATGGTTTTTCCTGTGGTCATGTATGGATGTGAGAGTTGGACTATAAAGAAAGCTGAGTGCCAAAGAATTGATGCTTTTGAACTGTGGTGTTGGAGAAGACTCTTGAGAGTCCCTTGGACTGCAAGGAGATCTAGCCAGTTCATTCTGAAG
>NW_011494805.1:5202098-5204821 GCF_000754665.1 Bison bison bison | reverse complement strand
CCAGTACTTTGGCCACCTCATGCAAAGAGTTGACTCATTGGAAAAGACTCTGATGCTGGGAGGGATTGGGGGCAGGAGGAGAAGGGGACACAGAGGATGAGATGGCTGGATGGCATCACTGACTCGATGGATGTGAGTTTGAGTGAACTCCAGGAGTTGGTGATGGACAGGGAGGCCTGGTGTGCTGCAGTTCATAGGGTCGCAAAGAGTCGGACACGACTGAGCGACTAATCTGAACTGAAGCATTCCCTTGATCTTAAAATCAATTCTTCTCTACAAGTTTCCCCAGTTCTTTAGAATTTGGATTGTGTGCTTGCTCCTCAGTCATGTCCGATTCTTAGTGACTCCATGAACCATAACCCTTCAGGCTCCTCTGTCCATGTGACTCTCCAGGCAAGAATACTGGAGTGGGTTGCCATGCCTCCTCCAGGGGATCTTCCCAACACAGGCATCGAGCCCAGGTCTCCTGTGTTGCAGGCAGAGTCCTCACCGTCTGACCCACCAGGAAGCCAGTTTGGATTGTCACTTCTACTATTTAGCTTTATACTTAAAATGTTCTATTTAGACTCTGACTAAATTGGCTCATCTGTAAAATGGATACCTTCAATTATTTATTCACTAAGAATTGATTGATCATCACAGGCTGATCATCTGTGAGATACAGTGCATAGTGCTTTCTTAAAATTCTAACTTTAATAACTATCCCATGATTCTGGTATTAGTGTAACCTTGTTACACTTAAATTCATACTAGAGATCACACTCTTAGACAGCAGTCTATCTGTAGATAATTAAGGAGCTGTGTCTTAAGGGAGGATTAAAATAGTAATAAACCACTGTTTTCCCCATGCCCTCCAAAAAGCTTTTACTTAATTTATATGTATTAATGGGATTTAACTGATATATCTATGACATATTTATAAGCTATGACAAACTGAGACAGTATATTAAAAAGTAGAGACATCACTTTGCTGACAAAGGTCTGTACAGTCAAAGTTATGGTTTTTTCCAGTAGTCATGTATGGATGTGAGAGGTGGACCATAAAGAAGGCTGAGTGCTGAAAAATTGATGCTTTTGAATGTGGTGTTGGAGAAGACTCTTGAGAGTCCCTTGGATTGCAAGATAAAATCACTCAGTCCTAAAGGAAATCAACCCTGAATATTCATTGGAAGGACTGATGCTGAAGCTGAAACTCCAATACTTTGGCCACCTGATGCGAAGAGCCGACTCATTGGAAAAGACCCTGATGCTGGGAAAGATTGAGGGCAAAAGTAGAGTGCAGCAGAGGATAAGATGGTTAGATATTATCACTGACTCAGTGGACATGAATTTGAGCAAACTCTGGGAGCTGGTAAAGGACAAGGAAGCCTGGCGTGCTGCAGTCCGTGGGGTCACAAACAGTCGGACACGATTTAGTGACTGAACAGCAACAAACCGACATACTTAAAAGCTTTTAAAATTAGGGTAGTTCTACTGCTTCAGTTTTATTTCTCTAGAACTGGAAATAGAACCCCTTTTGCCGTAAGTGAATTTTATTAGTTGGGGCTTATAATTCTGCAGAGTAATGAGTCCAAGATAACTTCAGCTTTGGCTGAAAACCAAGGGACAAGGTCTTCATGATAAAGTTTGTTTGGACAACTTCACCTAATACGCTTAACTGGTAGCAGCACACGTTCATCTCGTCAAAGAAAAGATAAAGCTGCTGGAAGATATCTAGGCGGCTGGGCCCTTCTGTGGCTCCTGATACAACCTCTGGCTGACAGCTCTGCCTTACAATAGGCCAGGAGAAGAAAAGAATTTGTTTAAAAAAAAGAGAGAACATTAAAATGGTGTTATAACCATACACAAAAATAAACTCAAAATGGATTAAAGATCTAAACGTAAGACCAGAAACTATAAAACTCCTAGAGAAGAACATAGGCAAAACACTCATAAATCACAGCAGGATCCTCTATAACCCATCTCCCAGAATATTGAAAATAAAAGCAAAAATAAACAAATGGGACCTAATTAAAAGTAAAAGCTTTTGCACAACAAAGGAAACTATAAGCAAGGTGAAAAGACAGCCTTCAGAATGGGAGAAAATAATAGCAAATGAAGCAACTGACAAACAATTAATTGCAAAAATATACAAGCAACTCCTATAGCTCAAGTCCAGAAAAACAAATGACCTAGTCAAAAAATGGGCCAAAGAACTAAACAGACATTCCTCCAAAGAAGACATACAGATGGATAACAAACACATGCAAAGATGCTCAACATCACTCATTATCAGAGAAATGCAAATCAAAACCACAATGAGGTACCATCTCATGCCAGTCAGAATGGCTGCTATCAAAAAGTCTACAAGCAATAAATGCTGGAGAGGGTGTGGAGAAAAGGGAACCCTCTTACACTGTTGGTGGGAATGCAAACTAGTACAGCCACTATGGAGAACAGTGTGGAGATTCCTTAAAAAACTGGAAATAGAAATGCCATATGACCCAGCAATCCCACTGCTGGGCAAACACACCGAGGAAACCAGAAATGAAAGAGACACGTGTACCCCAATGTTCATCGCAGCACTGTTTATAATAGCCAGGACATGGAAGCAACCTAGATGTCCATCAACAGACGAATGGATAAGAAAGCTGTGGTACATATACACAATGGAGTATTACTCAGACATTAAAAAGAATACATTTGAATCAGTTATAATGAGGTGGATGAAACTGGAGCCTATT
>NW_011494805.1:5194577-5201998 GCF_000754665.1 Bison bison bison | reverse complement strand
AGAAAGCTGTGGTACATATACACAATGGAGTATTACTCAGACATTAAAAAGAATACATTTGAATCAGTTATAATGAGGTGGATGAAACTGGAGCCTATTATACAGAGTGAAGTAAGCCAGAAAGAAAAACACCAATACAGTATACTAACGCATATATATGGAATTTAGAAAGATGGTAACAATAACCCTGTGAACGAGACAGCAAAAGAGACACAGATGTATAGAACCGTCTTTTGGACTCTGTGGGAGAGGGCGAGGGTGGGACGATTTGGAAGAATGGCATTGAAACATGTATATTTTCATATGTGAAATGGATTGCCAGTCCAGGTTAAATGCATGATACAGGATGCTTGGGGCTGGTGCACTGGGATGACCCAGAGGGATGGTATGGGGAGGGAGGTGGGAGGGGGGTTGAGGATGGGGAACACATGTACACCCGTGGTGGATTCATGTTGATGGATGACAAAACCAATACAATATTGTAAAGTAATTAGCGTCCAATTAAAATAAATCAATTTATATTAAAAAATAAAAAGAAAGTTCAATGAAAAAATAAATAAATTTTAAAAAATGGTGCTATATTACTGATCTATTAAGAAACATGAATTTGGATGTATTCAGATAAAATCACATCTCTTAAAACTTTAAAAAACTTACTGTAAAAGTGCTTTTTTAAAATCTGATGATAAAGAAAGAATTAAAGAATTATCCTTATACCCCCCAAATAGACTTTTTCCAAGATGAAAATATAATTCATAACTATATATACCCTTAAAAAATACATGTTTATAAAGATTTAGAATTAGGCAAGAGTAATATGAACTTTTATTATATAAGGCTTTCTAATACTAAAAAAAAAAAGAAATGCCTGAGTGTTCAATGATTAAACACTTTCAGGACTAGTCTACTATTACCAGACATATCTGTTTCAGCTTCTGTTAAAATAAAACTATGTTACTATGTAGCTGAGAAGTCCACTGTAAACAGTGTATACTCGGTCGCTCAGTCATGTCCAACTCTTTGCGACCCCATGGACTGTAGCCCACCAGGCTCCCCTGTCAATGTGATTCTCCAGGCAAGAATACTGGAATGGATTGTCATTTCCTTCTCCAGGGGATCTTCCCAATCCAGGGATCAAACCAGAGTCTCTCGGGTCTCCTGCCTTGGCAGGTGGATTCTTTACCACTAGCACCGCCTGGGAAGCCCCTACTGTAATGAGGAAAGGTGTTAGCGTGTTAGTCACTCAGTCAACTGTAGCCCGCCAGGCTCCTCTGTCCATGAGATTCGCCAGGCAAGAATGCTGGAGTGGCTTGTCATCTCCTTCTCCAAGGGAAGGAATGTCATTTCCAACTCCATACGGTCTATGGGGTTGCAAAGAATCAGACACGACTGAGCGACACGCACACTCATAAAGGCAGCGTGCATCTTTTCACTTGAGAAATAGGAAAGACGAGATTCAAGACGGGGAACTCGCACAGTATTCTGGGTCTACTTACTCTTTTACTTAATTTGATTGCTCCATCCATTTTCTAAACTACTCCACTTTAAAAACTCCTTTTTCTAATGAAAAAATAGTTTTAAAGAATAGCAGAAATTGCTGACTGCATTTTTTCCCCTCTGGAAAAATCCAGTGATTTTTGTGTGTAGAATCCATCATCCGTTGTACCACAGAAATGTGTTCCACAAGCAATGGAGATACATGAATGCGGTTTTCTACTCTAAGACCCAATGTCCTGTTCAAGACGCCTCCAAACTTCATTTAAATCCAAACTGCAAAATCAAGAGCCTGAGAAGATTTTAACTTCCCTGATCTTCCATCAGTTATACGTACTCTACATAAAACACGACAGAAGCACTAAATGTAATATTATCATCTGTCCCCTTATATATGTTACTTATGTAAATTATGTTACTTGTGAAAGATTCATTTTAGTAATATTGAAATAAATTAGCTACTAATACAAATTAAAAGCTATAAATGTAACATTAACATTTTTTCCTTCTTAATCACTTTAATATTACTTAATATAAGATGTGAGGGCTTCCCTGGTGGCTCAGCTGGTAAAGAATCTGCCTGCAATGCGAGAGACCCAGGTTCAATTCCTGGGTTGGGAAGATCCTCTGGAGAAGGAAATGGCAGCCCATTCCAGTATTCTTCCCTGGAGAATCCCATGCAGAGGGGAGCCTGGAGGGCTACAGTCCATGGGGTCACAAAGAGTCAGGCACGACTGAGCTACTAACATGCATACATACGATATAAGATACATCCAGATAAACTACAGACCTTAGTGAATGTCAATAATCTCTCTTAAATTCAAAATATAAATAAACTATTCCCAATAATCCTTAGTTTAAAATTTAAGGGATTCCTATTAATGAAGTAAATAGTCTATTAAAAAACACATTCTAGCAGGTGAATAATCATTTCTATGAAGAATCTGAAAATCTATTTTGGGGTTTTGGCAGTGGTCAGCCATTCTAGGGCTACCTGCTAAGGTTAAAAAAGCAAGTGTCAGTAGAGACAAATCTGAGGGAAACATGCCCATATTCCATTTCTTTTTCAGTAGTGAGATGTTTAGCTGTTACTTTCACTAACATAACCACAATGAAGACAGAAGCGAACAGCAGTTTTTAGTTTCAGGTTTATGGCAATTATTTGACAGCTTTTTTTTTTTTTAAAGTAACCCTTTGACATGAACACAATTAAATACGGGGTCTAGAATGCTTTAGCCTATCTTACAGAAGCTCACAATGACTGTCCATGGGTTGGCCCAATAATTCGAGCTCTGGTTTTCAATATTTGCCTCTAACTTTGCAATACAGTAGGAGAGTTTTAAACTCATTAGTAAAAGTTAATAAGTTAGCAGGAGTTAATAATTTGACTACTATTCTTTTCTTCCCAGATAAAGAATGTAATAAAAGATCTCAAACGGGGAGAGTTATTTTTTAATAATTTAAAAAACCTAACAGGATTAACATTTTTTCATTAATTTCAGGTGGTTTCTTTTTAAAGGCAGAAGATTGAGGAGAGCTTGAACCCAAGTTCCTAGTTAAAGCCTATTAACTCCATATTTAAAAAGAATTCTCGCAAGCTTAAACATAACAATAAATTCTACCAATTCAGTTCATTATCCCCAAGAATTTAAGTTTGGGTATAAGAACATTTAGGATATATCCGAAAATCTGAGCCTATGAAAAGTTCTTGAAGACTGATATCTCACTGGGTTGCGGGGGAGGGGAGTAAATGAACTGAAGCATTTAAATATAGAAAATAAAGGATATCTTAAAATATTAACACAATGAAAATAATTCCTAATAGAAAGAGATGATAAACTACAGATTTTAAAAAACTGAATGACCAAAATGAAAAATTATTTTTAGACTTAGAACAGAAAAGTATATCAGTTTTTAAAAGTATGACATGGGTATGAACACACTAAATGTTAACTATGACTGTCATTTAAAGATTCTTATTCAATTTCCATTTTTAAGTGGTTGCCATGTAGTCTCATTCCAACAAACTAGGAAGGAGACGACTAGCAATTAACCTAAACTCTTGAGCATTCTGTTTCTTCATGTTTATTTTAAGTGGGTTTGACTAGAGTATCTCCTCTGTGTTCCAACTTGAGAGTCTAGGATCTTAAAAAAGTCCAAAGGGTGTTTCTCTGCATGCTCTCTTTGGTTTTATTTTTTCTATCCTGTAGATGTGTTTTCCCTTAACATCAACATTTAATATATTCATATTCTAGAGGAAAATGCTTCCTTGTTTAATCAAAACACCTGCAAATGCTGACGAGGTACCAGGCAAAATTACAAAGGAGTCTTTCACCTGTAAAGGAGAACAAGCCTCTCTAGCATTCATTCCTCTTGTTTTTACTGTACCTCCCGCCTGGCTCTCTCAAGTCCTCCTTGTTTCCTGCTTCATTTTTGCTGGGAGTCTCCTCCAAAAGGCTGAAATCCTTCAAGCCTCATCCTTTAAGCTCAAACCTTATTCACCCTGAAAAGTCTTTTCTGACTTGCTCGGGCCAACTCCAAACCTGCTTTCCATGTTTCCTTGGAATACCTTCTTGTTGCACCCACCAAAGTGACTGTCAGCATCTATTGCTCTTGTCTTCCTACTTGAGGCATCCCCAGCACGGGCTCAGGGGAGGCGAGCGAGGGACCATGGATCCATCCTGACCTCCGGGTGCCTGGCTTGTCTTACATAAAGGTGGCGCTAGTGAGATTTTTCTTTTCTTTTATAAAAACTAAGTGAATAATGGGGTCGCTAAGAGTCGGACACGACTGAGCGACTTCACTTTGACTTTTCACTTTCATGCATTGGAGAAGGAAATGGCAACCCACTGCAGTGTTCTTGCCTGGAGAATCCCAGGGATGGGGGAGCCTGATGGGCTGCCGTCTATGGGGTCGCAGAGTCGGACACGACTGAAGTGACTTAGCAGCAGCAGCAGCAGCAAGTGAATAATACATCTGTCTCTAAAGACATGGACTTGAGCCTCTATCTGAACCACTTGGTTTTCATCTGTTTCACAATCAAACACAGCCAGTTGCTTTAGTAATGTGTGTGTTATTCACCGGGAGAAACAGTTAGAAAAAGGTAGCTAGCTCTCATCAGTTATTGCTCATGTAGAAATCCATCAGAACTGGGCATACTCATGGTAAAACATATGTAATAATGTCATATGTAAAATCAGTCCATAGTTTAACATAATAACTGGCATGTTTGGAAAAATACAGAAGTGTTATAAGACTTCAAAATATCATCAAGTGGTAAGAAGTAATTTTACAGCAATTTAAAAACTTTACTTTTTTCTCTTTAATAAATTCTATTCATTTGCTACCATGAAAAAAAAAAAAACCAAAAGTTTACATCAGAGGTGCAATAGCTACAGCTCTTACCTAACAAAGGCAGCCAAGTGGTGTGAAGAGCTGACAAGAGCAATGGCCATTTACCGAGGAATCTTAGGTGCCAAGCACCGGGCTTTATATATCTGTCCCATTTAATCCTTCCGCTGTAATAGATACTCCAATTTTACAGAGAGGAGGAAGGAAGAAGAATTTTTTCAAAACTGTACTGAATACATCGGATAGCTACCAAAAAAGGCAAGGCATCTCGACTATAATGATTCTAATTACATTCATATACTAGTACTGCAGGTCATTAGGCGAACATTTTGACAGCGTTACTGAACGCTGGATCTGTCTTTTCTCCTTCTGCGCAAGGCTCCACACCCCCCCAGGCCCACACCACCACACATAACGTGTTTGTAGCACCGTTTTCTCAGGGCCCTTCAGAGGAAAGCACTGGGGAAAACAGGGCACTGGCCAAGAAATCAACCAGTGGGCGTAGAAGGCTGCTAGTGTGTCTGAAGGGGATTGTTCTCCGACTTCTAAGCAAGAAAAAAATAATAAAAAGAAGCAGCAGTCAAGAGTGTTCTGTAAACAGCACGACTACAAATAAATTATGGTAATTGGTTTTGTCAGCCAGGGACCAGGTATGTCCACCAACTCTAAAACATCTTCATTTATGGAATGAACTTCTGGGTGGATACCGAGATACACAGCCACCTTTATCACACTGGCCCAAGGCTGAGAAAATATTCACAAACACAGTGTTTCTGAGAATTTCAAGATTTTAAAGTAGCAGGTTTTCATCGCTCTTCTGCATGCTACCTTGAAGACCAATCCTAAAAAGTTCAGTTTTTGCAAGTCTCCTCATTGCTGATCTCTATCGCCAAGGGGCCCTGCCTTTTTTTGACTTTTCTCAGGCACAGCACAGTTATTCAATGCCCTACCTAGAAACGGGGAATCCGACAGGGAGAAACAGCCCCTGCCACTGCAAAGAAATTAGCCTGCTTCCCAGAGGCTGAAATCCAACGAAGATGATCAGAGTGTAGTATTAAGGGGGGGTCCTGCGCCTGTTAAGCTGGGAGAAGAGCTGCTACTGACACACAAGTTATTTTATAAACACTGACCTGCTTTGTCCTGGGAGTCGTCATACTCCACGTTAAAAGAGTGACCATTGTTGACCATTCTCCGCGAAGTTGCTTCCCCATAGACAAGGGCCAGAGGCTTCAAAGCAGGATCCTGAACGACGGCCTTGGTGTCGATGTCAACGGGTGACTGGCGCTCTCCGTTGGCAATGGGAAAGTCCTTATGCCAGTGTTCGGGGCCTGGGATTGAGCAGAGATGTGTGAACCCCCCACAATGTGGGGAAGGGCACACCCCAACTCCGGGGATAGGGCAATGATTCTTGGACCTGCTTGGCTCCAATTCTGGCGATACCACTTCACAGCTGAATACAAGGTGGCGCTAGTGGTAAAGAACCCGCCTGCCAATGCAGGAGACTTGAGTTCGATCCCTGGGTCAGGAAGATCCCCTGGAAAAGGGCTCGGCAACCCACTCCAGTATTCCTGCCTGGAGAATCCCATGGACAGAGGAGCCTGGCGGGCTACAGTCCATGGGGTCGCAAAAAGTAGGACACGACTGAAATGCAACCTTTGGGAAAACATTTGATCTGTACCTTAGTTTTTCCCTCTGTATTACGGGGTACAGTAGCATCTGGCTTAGAGGTTGGCAAGAGAACATCAATCCATGTAATGCTTTTAGAACAAGCAGTGAGCGTCACATACATGTTAGCTATTTTTATGTTTCTTTTACTGAAACTGAGCACCTGACCCTGGGTTTGTGATTAGGATTTGAATGAGCAAGCTTCCTAAAGACACTCCCGAAGAGGGAGATTCCTTCCTTAGTTCTGCCAGAGGCAAGGACTGAGTCACCGCCCCGCCAGCCCCCTCGCCTTGAAGGGTCGGGATCTCCATCACCTGACGAGCCCCAGACCCCGCAAGACGCTCAGAGATGCGCCAGACACATGTGCTCCTACGTCCGCTGGCCTGGGGGAACCCAGACCTGTGGCCCCGAAAAAACCGGGTTCCTGGGGACCTCCTGACCTCAGAAGTCAAGAAATCAGGAAAACTCAGAAGTCAGCGCAAAGGACTCAAACCACCAGCCCAAGAAAACGCCCCGGGAACAGTTCATGCTGAGAATCTTAGCCACAGGTGGTGCTAAGGATGAAGCGGGCGGCAGGGGGTTGGGGGGGAGAGGGGATGAAGACGGTGGGAGGGGGGAGTCTCCTAATTTCTCTGCGATCAACGACCAAAGTGTTTCGCTGCACCCCTTCCTAGCGTCCTCTTGGGTCGGGACAGGGTGGTGATTGACCCGAGAGGGGCCGCGCGCGGGTCCCGCGGCGATGCGCGTCCCCCTTCCGGCCCGGTGCGGGGCGCAGGGCTTCCTCCACAGCGGCCTGGGACCCCGCGCCGGGGGGGGCGCGCCCGGGGCCCGGCGCCGAGGGGCGCGTCGGGGGCTCCGCACTCACCGTTGTGCTTGCCGTATCCCCAGTGATGGGACATGGTCGCGCCGGG
>NW_011494805.1:5188141-5194168 GCF_000754665.1 Bison bison bison | reverse complement strand
GCGTGACCTTGGGGCGGACGGAGCTGCGGTCCTGGAGGGGCGCGGAGGGCCGGGCGCCGCGCGCCCCCTGCCGGACGGCCGTGAGCGCACCGAGGAGGAGGGCGGTCTCCCGCGGAGTCCGCACCGAGGCAAGCGTGCTTCTCCATCAGTCCCTCAGTCGTGTCCGAGTCTCTGCGACCCCATGGACCGCAGCACGCCAGGCCTCCCTGTCCATCACCAACTCCTGGAGTTTACCCAAACTCATGTCCATTGAGTCGGTGATGCCATCCAACCATCTCATCCTCTGTCGTCCCCTTCTCCTTCCGCCCTCAGTCTTTCCCAGCATCAGGGTCTTTCCCGTGAGTCAGCTCTTCGCATCAGGTGGCCAAAGTATTGGAGCTTCAGCTTCAGCATCAGTCTTTCCAATGAACATTCTGGACTGATTTCCTTTGGGCACATGCATGGAAGAGGGCCATTTCCTTGAGAACTGACAAGCTGTCATATGGATACCCTGACATCTCTTCCTACCTCCTTTCTTCTCTTTAAAAAATTAACTTGGGGTCGGGGTGGAGGGAGATTACCTAGGCGAGTAAATACTGATTTAAAGCAATCAAGACTTCTAAAGAATCACTCTTCTAACAGGAATTGGGTAAAAGAATTTCTTGCAAAAAGATGAGAACTTGCAAAAAGGTGAAAACTCGGAAGTTGGCTGCCAAAGAAAACTTGGCATCTGGCATACCTAAGAATCAATTCAAAGAAATTTAACAGGATATTTTTTGAGGCAAGGCAACATTATGGCTTTTCTGGGCCTTAGGCGTTTTGCCTTTATGGATCCCTTCTTCGTAAACACACACACACACACACACACACAAGGGCATACATACACAAAATATTAATATTTTAATATTATGTATTTTAAACATTTTTTGATATATATGTTCATTTTTTTTCTTCTGGTTTTAAAAGAAAACATTTTCATGGATATCTAAAAGTACTGTGGGCCTGAAGCTCTGTTTCCTAGTACCTAATGCATAAGTCAGGACTGTTTTCTGGTGGGAGCAGATTTCATTTCCCTCAAGGGGCCTTGCCACAAAAAGAGGAGAAGGATTTTCTGTCCTGTGGATCGCTGTGATTTTTGAGAGCATAGTATTAGAGTTAACGTTGGGGAAGCTGACACAGTTTTACACAATCCTATCAGCCTAAACATCATACTACTTATACAGATAAATAAAAAGATAAATTATAATATTAGTGCAAACTTTTGCAATATTGATCTCAAAAGTTATTACTTGCTATTTATTTCAGTCAATTCCACACAAACAAATACGATTCACAGTTAGATATACTTGTTATTGTCCTAAGATTCCAGGAAAGTGTGCACCTGTTTGTGCTGGAGTCTTTTGGTTGATGTTGCCATGAATTCTTAGGCAATGAGTATTTTTGGTTTCTAGTACCATCACAGTTCTTTCCAGATGCCACACAGTGCTAAAGAATCTGCCTGCCAATGCAGGAGATGCAAGAGATGCAGGCTCAGTCCCTGGGTTGGGAGATCCCCTGGGGGAGGGAATGGCAACCCACTCGTTTTCTTGCCTGGAAAATTCCATGGACAGAGGAGCCTGGTGGGCTACAGTCCATGGGGTCGCAAAGAGTCAGCCATAACTGAGCACACATGTGCACACACCATCACAAAATGTAGTTTGTAGTTGCAAAGAACCTCTTATTTATGACTCTGTAGCTACATATTGTGGAGTCCAGTAAAATAATTTGATTCTTCACATAATTTTCAAATATTTACTTAATTGAAAAGAAGAGGGCCTTGCAGTTGATATGAGATTCTTCACTAGGCCCTGGGGATGTATTATTGGTAAGTGTTAAAAGCTGAATACTAAGTCTATGAATATAAAGTGGGTTCTAAAGATTCTGTGAAGGTAGCTAGGTTTTCAGACCTGCTGGAATCCTTGTCTCTTATTTTCTGTGAAGCTAGACTGTGGCTTTACTTACATGGAAGTAAAGAAGCACATTTTGATTATTAAATTTTCTGAAACTTCAAACACCACCAAACTGCAGTTCAGGAAACAGATTCTTATTATTCAAGTGAGTTTCTCTCTTCCTCTCACACTTCTGGAACATGAACTCATTTTTAGTGGGGCAGGCCCTCCCCACAGAGTTGAGCTTGGAGAGAACTTGCATCCTCACTTCAGGCAGAAAATATTTCATCTTTGGATATTCATTAGAGATCTACATTTTTTTGTTAACTTTTTTATTACATTGATTGTCTTAGCAGCTTTTTCTGTCCTTTTTTAAATTTTTTTAGATAATAGAGATGGCTTTGTGCCTTCACGTAGATGCATTCAGAACGGAAATTTATTTTACTGAGGCATTCTTAGCAGGCAGTCATGATTCAGTTATGTTCAAAAGACTACTCTAAGATTGGATTTTTAAATGTCAAAAATATTAGTTATCCTACACTCGTTTTTCTACTGGACAGGAATACCCGTTTATTTAAGAATAATTCTAAATAAAGAGACTGTTACAGTACCTGAAGAAAGATACTTTTTTTCTGCCCCAGAAGGAAAAAATGGCAGGCTATATATCAGGAAATTATAATACAAAAATCTTGAAGTCTGTGCTCCAATTATCATAATAAAAAGGTTTCTAACATATTAATATTCATAAAAATATAAAATAAAATGGTAAAGTATTTGTTCCCTCCAGTAAATATATTGGTAATATATTTTACAAAGTGAAATATACATAGTTTATTAGACATTTAACTACAAAACTAATAAGATAATAAATCGTTAACTAGTCTCTTGTTTGTTACAATTACAGTTTTCAAGTAAATATCTATGGAGGCTGAGAACTGTCCCCTTCTTGGGGCTCCCATAGGTCTTTGCACGCATATCCATCTATCCTAGTATTTTCCATACCACGTTCTAATCCGACACTGTATTATGATCAGCAGGTTGTAATCCACCACCTCAATAAGCTTCTGGCTGCTCATTTGTAAAGTAGGAATAATGATACCAATCTCAGGCTTGTTACAAGGACTTAATTAGGGACTGTATATAAATCACCTGCCACATAAAGGCACTCGGTTCATCCCAGTCATTGCTACATTGTTAGAATATAATGTAATAAATGCAAAATTAAATACCTGGGCAAGGTTCAGGGGAACAATTAAGAAGAATGAGGCTCCAGCAGCCTGGGTTTTTTGTAGGGGTGACAAGGAGTGTTCATGTCATAGAGAAGTCCATTTTAGGACAATTGCATATTAGTTTTTATTAAACTGAGCCATCTGAAATTGAAAGCTGTATCACATTATTCGACTTTGAGTCCTAGGTATCTATCACTGTTATCTGGCCTGAGCTCCAGGACGCAAGTAGTAACTATCCAAGTAATGCTCTTTGAAATTACGAAGTCACTAATCCAGATGGAGGCAATAGCAACCTTTCTTCACAGAAGCCGGTAACAAATAACATTGTGCTGAAATTGGACTTGGTTTTGAAACTGGGCTAACTGACTAACACTCTGACCTGGGGCCAATTGCTTGGTCTTGCAAAGATTCAATTTCCTCATTTGAAAAGCCAAAATAATATTACCCACGTTCTGGAGTTGTGGCAAGGACTAATGATTAAGGGGACTAATTTGTAAAAAAAAAAAAAAAAAAAGATTTAGCATGGTGCCAATATTTAGAGCTTGCTAAATCCTAGCTTTCATTACTGCTGTTATATGTGTTTTGAACTCCTGTTATGATATGCTTATTATTTTTAGGTCCTATGTGGGCTGTCAAAGCTGTAGTTGCCTGTCCACTCATTCATTCATCAAACCTATCAAGTACTGTAATGTACCAGGCTCAGGGGCTGCAGCCACAAACCAGATGGGCAGGATCCTGCTCTCATGGAGCTTACCTGGGGACGGATAGGCGGAGAATACGATAAATGAATAAGCAACAAGGGACACGGACTTCAGTGAAGTGGAGAAGAACAAGGCGGTGGATGTTACCATAGGCACCGTGGTTAGTTATGAAGAGCTACTGAAGGCCGTGGCATTTCAGAAACCTCTAAAGAAAGATCCAGGGAAGGACATTCCAGGCAGAGGAAAAGTAAGTATAAGGGCCCTGATCAAGGACATTTCCAGCGCAGAGACGCTTGTGACGAGAGTACTGTGACTGAGGGAGAGAAGACAAGGAGGGGAGTCAGGGCAGGCAGGGACAGCCGCCTGTGGAGTGTTAGCAGCCAGCTCCCCAGGAGAGACTTTGTATGATGGCACAGGGAAGCTGCCGGGAGGCTGGAAGCGAAGGAGTGGTGCAGACTGCAATGACATGGTGCTCTTCAGAACCAGCGGGAGTTCCGAGATCATCTCATTTGGTTATTTTTATGGATGAGGAAACTGGTAGAGGTTCCCAGAACATACAGACGGATCCCTCACGATCCCTTGCTTCCTTGCCTTGGACCATCTGACGGTGACTTTTCACAAAAAGGCTTAAGTTCCTTTTCCTGACCCATAATTGACCCATTTTAGTCCTGGCTCTGGCCTTCCCCTTGGCCTCTGGGTCTCTTGACATTCTTCGGCAAGCAGATAAGAGAAGTGGCCTAGAGCCCGATTGAGTTTTCCAAATTCAAACTCAGCTTCTACTCAAAGGCTGTGAAAGTGAAAGTCGCTGAGTCCTGTCCAACTCTTTGCAACCCCGTGGACTGTACAGCCCATGGAATTCTCCAGGCCAAAGAATACCCACTGAAGTGGATAGCCTTTCCGTTCTCCAGGGGATCTTCCCAACCCAGGGATCAAACCCAGGTCTCCCGAATTACAGGCAGATTCTTTACCAACTGAGCCACCAGGGAAGCCCACGACTACTGCTGTGAGTAGCTTATCCCTTCTCCAGGGGCTTTTCCCAACCCAGGAATCGAACTGGGGTCTCCTGCATTTCAGGCAGATTCTTTACCAACTGAGCTATCAGGGAAGCCCTCAAAAGCTGCTGCTGCTGCTAAGTTGCTTCAGTCGTGTCCGACTCTGTGCAACCCCATAGACGGCAGCATTCAAACGTAAATCCAAACTTTACCCTCTACTCCGCCTTGGATGATTTGTTTGTTCTACCTCCTCAAGCCTGTTTCTACATCCAGAATGTAATAAGAGTACCTAGGGTTGTGGGAGTGCTAGATGAGCTAGATCCTGTGATTTAGGCACGTAAGCTAGCATGATTCCCGGTGCGGTTAACTGCTCCGTGAAGATTGTCCTCAGCCGGCCGAGAGGCGGAGACCTGTGCAGTGGGAATCAACGTCGTGAGGAAACGGACCTGAGTCCAGACTCCGGCCCCGTCACTCATGTGCGTTGTCACCATCACCCTGAGTGAGCCTCGGGATCCTTCTGAACGCTACTTACTTTATTTGTAAATTAGTGAGAAATTCTGCTTCTCATTATGCTATGGGTAATATGCAGCATAATATGGTTCTGGAACATTTTCTTTATTGAATAAATGGTTTAATTGTTATTACAGCACTTCCCATTGTAAAATCATGAACTGGTTTTTCTGTTTCTCTAACTTGGATGTGGAGAGTGAAAAAGCTGGCTTAAAGCTCAACATTCAGAAAACGAAGATCATGGCATCCGGTCCCATCACTTCATGGGAAATAGATGGGGAAACAGTGGAAACAGTGTCAGACTTTATTTTGGGGGGCTCCAAAATCACTGCAGATGGGCTGCAGCCATGAAATTAAAAGATGCTTACTCCTTGGAAGAAAAGTTATGACCAACCTAGATAGCATACTCAAAAGCAGAGACATTACTTGGCCAACTAAGGTCCGTCTAGTCAAGGCTATGGTTTTTCCTGTGGTCATGTATGGATGTGAGAGTTGGATTGTGAAGAAGGCTGAGCGCCGAAGAATTGATGCTTTTGAACTGTGGTGTTGGAGAAGACTCTCGAGAGTCCCTTGGACTGCAAGGAGATCCAACCAGTCCATTCTGAAGGAGATCAGCCCTGGGATTTCTTTGGAAGGAACGATGCTAAAGCTGAAACTCCAGTACTTGGGCCACCTCATGCGAAGAGTT
>NW_011494805.1:5168197-5188041 GCF_000754665.1 Bison bison bison | reverse complement strand
CCTGGGATTTCTTTGGAAGGAACGATGCTAAAGCTGAAACTCCAGTACTTGGGCCACCTCATGCGAAGAGTTGACTCATTAGAAAAGGCTCTGATGCTGGGAGGGATTGGGGGCAGGTGGAGAAGGGGACGACAGAGGATGAGATGGCTGGATGGCATCACTGACTCGATGGATGTGAGTTTGAGTGAACTCCGAGAGTTGGTGATGGACAGGGAGGCCTGGTGTGCTTCGATTCATGGGGTCGCAAAGAGTCGGACACGACTGCGCGACTGAACTGAACTGAACTTGGATGAAAAAGCTCACATTTACTTAAGGAATACTTTCAGAGTTCCCTCTCTTACAGAGAAAAAAACATTTTTGGAAATCTGATAATACTGCAAGCACGATTCTGAGTATTTTATATAGCCCTGAGGCACCGATGTAGCTCAGTCTGCCCCAGGTTGCCAAGAACAGAGTTTGGGTATTTAGCTATCCGCCGTGTGGCCTCAGGGTGTCACAGTAGCAATGCATTCAGATTATGCATGAAGTGCTACTCTGGAAAGGGCTTCCGCAGTGGCTCAGTGGTCAAGAATCTGCCTCCAGTGCAGGAGCCGCAGGAGCTGAGGGCTCGATCTCTGAGTCTGGAAGATCTAAAGGAGCACATAGCAACGCACTCCAGGATTGTTGCCTGGAGAACCCCAAGGACAGAGGAGCCTGGGGGGCTGCAGTCCATAGGGTCACAAAGAGTCAGACACAACTGAAGTGACTTAGCACGCATGCACTACTCTGTAAAACAAAGTTATATCGACATGCTGGTCATTTTTAGGGTTTTCTGCCAAAGCCCCTCTAATCACTGAAGTAGCAGGAGATAGCATCAAGTATACATCTAATAGGGCTTGCCTTGTGGCTCAGCTGGTAAAGAATCTGCAGTGTGGGAGACCTGGGTTCCATCCCTGGGTGGGAAGATCCCTTGGAGGAGGGCATGGCAACCCACTCCAGTATTCTTGGGCTTCCCTGGTGGCTCAGCTGGTAAAGAACCTGCCTGCAGTGCCGGAGACCTGGGTTCCATCTCTGGGTTGGGAAGATCCCCTGGAGGAGGGCATGGCAACCCACTCCAGTACTCTTGCCTGGAGAATCCCCTGGACAGAGGAGCCTGGAGGGCTACAGTCCATGGCGTTGCAAAGAGTCAGACACGACAGAGTGACTAAGCACAGCACAGCATACATCTAATAAACAGATGAGTTCAACTTCCCTTAGTAATGCTTTCAGACTTTGAAAGCATTAGTTCCTAAATGTGTCTTTTTCTTTCATGATAACCTAGTAACGTCTCAACTTTTCCTTATAACTAAGTCTATTTAGCTTTTAAAAGTAGTTGGTAAATTCTAATATTGTTTCAATCAACCAGAACTGGAGTGGAAGTATTAGGTGGGATAATTACACTGGAAATGCAAATTGCACATTTACAATCTTTGATGTTCCACGGTGTCTGCCACACGGAATACCGCGAAGTACTCAGTAAAAGTCCGCCTCTCCTTAGAGCTTTGGTTGGGGGCGAGATCACCAGTGTCTGGAGCCATCTTGGTATCACCACTGGTGAGGGCCAGTGTGCTATGGGCCTCCAGGAATGCTGTAAAACACCCTGTAATTCACAGAGCAGCTCCCTGTAACAAAAATTAGTCCCAAATGTTAATAGTACCCTGATCATGAAACCCTGCCTTAAGAGTATCCATAAAGTAATGCTTTTGTAAAAATTATGTATGGATCCAGCAAGACGAGAGCCCTGGGACAGTTGTTTGCCCACAATATGCCTTCACTCATTTTTGTTGGTGGCATGGGATAGAAAACGGAAAATCTCACCGCTGTACCTTCCAAAGCTTGTTTGTTCACTTTGCTTCAGCGTATCTCCCATAACGGCTCTCCTATCTGAATCATGATAGTTGGTATATGTTAGTAGTAACTTCATCACATGATTCAACTTCTCATTTGCTTATAAATCACCAGGTTGTACGGGGAATTTTTGACTTCCTTTTAGAAACAAGAACAATTTAATTTTTCCGTACAAGGGGAATTATAGGCATGACAAGTAATTTTCCCCCCTTACCTAGGGCAAGAGTCAGGATTCACTGTTATAATAGAACAAAACAGTCTTTCCCACCCCAAATGTTAAATTTGAATGTGTACTTTTAATAACTTTGTTGTTGCTGTGTTAGGTTGTTGTTTAGGGTGCCCTCAAGTGTCTCCATGTAACTTTTTCTGCCAGTGAGAACCTGGCTTTTACCCCTCCCAAAAGCAGGAGTAAATCCCTGTATGCTTCCAGGGCCTCACTCACGCCAGAATAGCCCATGGAAGGCTTGTTGTTCAGTCACTCAGTCATGCCTGATTCTTTGTGACTCTGCACTGCAGCACTCCAGGCCTCCCTGGAAGGCCTCGATCCAGGTCAATCCGGTTTTCTGAAAACTGTCTTAAAAGTATACAGATGGGAAAAGGGCATTTTTATTACCCTAGGAAATATATGGATAGGCCACAGGATACAGAAATGGTTACATTTTATAACCCTGTAGTTTGTTAATTTTTTACTTATCCAGGTTAACTCTAAAGAGAGATTAAGTCTATTTTATGCAAGGAAGGATATCGTGAAAGTTTTGGACTGCTCAGAGAGGATTTGGGGATAGGAGACAAGCAGTCTCTAACCTGAAACACCGCACTGACGTCGAATCTCCACGGCACTTTCTTTATGCTCCGTTGTTTCATATTGTGTGAGTTTGCTTTACCGCTTCACCAGAATTGTCTCTTACAGGCCGCAGCGTTCTCAGTCACTCTGTGCGAACCACCTCCGTCTCCCCGCCCCTGTGTGTCTCCGTCCTGTTCTCCTCCTCCCCCTCTTCCTCTCCTCTCCTTTCTCTCTCTTTCTCCTTCACTTGAGCAGGGAACGTAATATGCACTTGGATGAATAAATTTCTGTACGTTAATATCTTACGGCAAAAAAGGAACGGTATAGTCAACATCCTTTGAGGTGATGGGATGTCTTTTTCTTTCCTCTCTTCCTTGTTTTTTTTTCCTTTGTCTCATCTTTGATGATGCTAAAAGAGTTTATAAACGAGTCAAAAAAAAAAAAAACACCAACCAACGCAAGGTCAAAACTGGTCAGTCGAAACCACATGCTACACTGCTCACCAGCCACAGCAGGGCCTGTTTGCACTGTTTTTCTAACACCTGTGATGGCTATCCCGTCTACTTTCAGCTCCTCCCCACTCGGGGAGACAGTGAATACAGCAGTTACCCGTGAGGTGCGGAGTTCTAGAACAGACAGAAGCTGACGGGCTGGCAGGAGCCTGCCTGAGCTGACCCTGCTCGTGCTCGGCTGCCGCCCAGCCGCTTCGCGTGCGGGGCGCACACGGAGGGGTGCACGTGAGGGCCTGCTCCAGAGTAGGGAAAAGAGACTGTTTCTCTTCATAGTGATTTTTTGGCCCCCTGAAAATGTCCACTTTATTTATATTTTATAGCATATACAGTAGTATAATGCTGTGAGCATAACATTTATTATTTTTAGAAATTCGGCATCGGTGGTTCGTGTTCACCACCGATGAACTGGGCCGCGTGGCTGCGTCAGACACAGAGTCGGGAGTCACTGTTGGCCCGGAGGCCCAGGTGCCCACACCCAGGCTTTGCGGGTTGCCCTCGCCCTTGGTCCTGCTGTCTCCCCCATCTCCAGTGACGCTGATATCACTGTTTACCACGTATTTCGTGCCCAGTGTGCTGGGCACCTTGGCCATGCCCGATAAGGCCTTCCCCTCAGCAGCACAGCCACGTTTGGCACAGTTTCTCTTGAGCAGAGTCTGAAGCTTTCCTTCTGTTTTCCATTTCTTTCCTCCTCTGTGATGCTTCCAGGTAGCTCCTCGACTACTTCTGTATCTCTCATTCTCGACACCTAACTGCTTTCGGAAAGCATGCAGTCCTTTAAAGAAAAAGGTGGTTTAGTCACTATGTATACTTTCAAAATTGCACATCCAAGGCCTTCCCTGGTGGTCTAGTGGTTGGGACTTCCTCTTCCAATGTTGCAGGGTGGGGTGGGGAGGGGAGGTATGGGCTTGATCCCTGGTGGAGGAGCTGGGATCCCACGTGCTTCGCAGCCAAACAGTCAAAAGCATGAACGGAGACCATGCTATAACAGATTCGACAGAGACTTTAGAAAACAGTATGTGTTAAATTAAAAAAAAGTCTCTAAAAAAATAAAATTGTACGTCAAATATTGAATGCTTTTGCCCAGCCAAAACCACTCCATTCTTAACAAGCTCAAACTTTCTTCTTTGCTCCTTATGGTTATTTCATAATTCCTCTGAAACTCCCCAGCCCTCCTGGGGCCTAATCAATGTTTCATATCAATTAAGCTGCTAAGGGCAAGAGACTCAGTACACCTCACAATCTTGACAACAGGCCTTCTGTTAGAGAAAACAAACTGAAAGAAAGAAGTCAGACCTCTGATGAAATATCACTAAAATACTTTAAATTAAAAAAAAAAAAACAATTATACAGGCAACCAGAGATTTACACTTCAAGTTACAAATTCAGCTGCCTAGTACCATTTCTTCTTCCCCTCCCCATCCATCAAGAGATAACTTGAGTTTGATTTCTGGTAAATTTACTGTCTGGGTAAATGTTTTATTTCTCCAAATACTCCACTATACTGTAAGGTAAGCTCCGAGTAGTAACGAGTGCATGAGAACGTATAGGGTATATTTGTCTGTGTTGTTTATGGAGGGCAGGACATTTACCAATTCGCTTGGGGTGGGGCAGAATGTGTCAGTTGAAAATGTTTATTGAATTTTCAAAACTGTCACACTTGGGTCGTTCCTGGCCACACCACAAGCATTTAAGTTAAAGAATTATCTTTATAATGTGTGTGGAATTGCAATGGGCACAAAGGTGAAGGAGAAGGAGAACTAAAAATCGCAAATAAGAAAATAAAGGCAAATTTATAAAAGTTCAAGCCCGAGCGTAAATCGTGCCAGTTCGTATTGCCAGAGTCCAGAGTCGCAGGCTCACTGCCAGCTGCCTTCAAACTGCGTGTGAGAAGCATGGGTGCTAAGAGATAAATGTTCTGGTAGAGAGTCTGCTTTTATATCTCTCTTTTATATTATAAAATATGTCTCTTCTCTACCCAGTTGAATTTGCAGATAATGAGGTTTGGGTGTCTATAAAACAGCTGTCTCAGGCCACTCCCATTCTCTGTGCAGACATGCCTGGGCAGCAACAGAAACCGCGCTTTCGTCCAGAGCCCCTCGGGATGTTACTCCCTGCCCCTCCATGGATAAGCACAGAGCTCCCGCCAGCTCGTGGACTTGGACCAGCATGCACTGTTTTCGGATCCCCGCTGCTTCCTCCATCTGTCCATCTGTCCATCCATCCATTCGCTCCTCCTTTCATTCAACAGATAATTCTCAGGCCCTATGATCCAGATAACTGCTGGGTACTGGGGCCTCTGCGGTACCAAAAGACAGAGTCCTTACCCTCCTAAAACCTCTTTGCCCAGACTGGTCATCACTCAAACATATATCTGCACACGCACACCAACTTACATTACAGATAGAATTGACAAGTTCGCTTGTTAGCTCTTAAAATCAATTCCTGGTGGGAGAACCCGAGCCCAGAGTCGTCACTGGACTGGAGTTTCCTTATTGCTCACTTTCTAACTGCACCTTTTCCTGCTTGCTTCTCAGTTCTTTCCTGGGCTGGACCCCACCCTTCTATCTTCTCTGCTTGGCTTCTACAATCTCCCTGCCCATGACAGGTCGCTGCATGGGAGTCTTGTGTCCCATTAAACTAATCTCACACACAGGAGCGAGAAGGGTGAATTCTTTAAGCCCAGGTTGCCTGGTATTTTCAAGGACTTCCATTTGTAATATGCTTTCAAGGGATTCACGTGCCCTTGGGGGAATGACTTCCCTTCAACTAACGTGTTTGGAATCATCCAAATTTCACATGAGTTGAGGGAGTATGGTAGAAATACATGGACATGCTTAAACATTTAATGACCAAAATATTTTTCCTGAGCTTCCAGGCTGCGCTGCCTGGGAATAACTTAAATACAAGGGAGAATCTGATTCCTTGTTTACTGCACACAGTCGATTCTCACCTGGCTAAAATTAGCTTTTAAATCACTGGGTTCTACACGGCTGCAGTGCACGCGGTCCCCAGGGACTGCACGGTTACTCTCGCTCTTACCCTGCTGATTACCTGTGATTATCTGCCTGGTCAAGTTGTCAAATGGCTGCCATTAAACGCCTTCAAATCTAAAGGACTTAATTGGCTCTCTCATCATCTCCGGATCCTGGATTTTATGCCTTGACTGTTTTGTTTCCTTCTGTACAATTGGAGCTGAGTTGCCTCCACTGGATGGTGACTTGTACACCTCATTCAGGATTCTGATTTTATGTCATGCCCAGACAAGCCCCAGATTAATTTCATGGCAAGAGATTTCCATATGTACCCTGAGGATAGATTTTCCACTTTACAGAGCACTCCAAGGGACTCTATTCTGCCAACATTGCTAAGTCAGCAAAACAGAATGACCATCACGCTTCCCCACCTGTCTATTTTGGTTTAATCTTTGAATGTTTTGCCAATCATATGTGTTCTCAGAAGCTCAGGGGAAGAGATTCAGAATAGAACTTTCCTCCAGAAACATTTTCCGAGCCTTCCCCAAATCACTCCTTTTAGCTTTGCTTCACTATTAGCTTCACTAATATGTATTAGTGAAAATCATTCAGTTGTGTCAGACTCTTTGCAACCCCATGGACTATATAGTCCATGGAATTCTCCAGGCCAGAATACTGGAGTGGGTAGCCTTTCCTTTCTCCAGGGGATCTTCCCAACCCAGGGATCAACCCAGGTCTCCCACATTGCAGGTGGATTTCTTACCAGCTGAGCCACAAGGGAAGCCCAAGAATACTGGAGTGGATAACCTATCCCTTCTCCAGTGGATCTTCCTGACCCAGGAATCAAGCCGGGGTCTCCTGCACTGCAGGCAGATTCTTTACCAACTGAGCTACCAGGGAAGCCCAAAGTTCTGTTACATGCTAGAAAAGCTACTGAAGAGGTTTAAGTATATTAACTCTTTTAATTCTTAAAATAACCCTCTAGCAGTTACTATTATCATTCCTGCTCACAGATAGAGTGAGGCAGAGAGAAGTTAACTTGCCTGAGGTCATGTATCTGGGGAGTGCTCTGTACCTTGCCCCAGGTCTCCAGAAGACTGAACGGGGCTGTGAAAAAGCTCATTTCTCATATGTCTCAATTTTAGTGTAGCAACTACTACCTCATAGGCTTCACAAAGTGAAAATGTTAGTCGCTCAGTCACGTCTGACTCTTTTGTGACCCCACGGACTATACCTCTGTCTGTGGGATTCTCCTGGCAAGAATGCTGGAGTGGGTTGCCATTCCCTTCTCCAGGGGATCTTCCCGGCCCAGGGATCGAACCCACATCGCCTGTGTCTCCTGCACTGTAGGCAGCTTGAGTCTCTACCTGCTGAGCCACCAGAGAAGCCTGGCTTCACATTTGGCTATGAAAATTCTCAGAACCATGTAAGACTCTCACCATCTTTTCTGTTGCAGATAGGTATTGACGGTTAATGCTGAACATTTGAGAAAAGGAGACAGGGGGTTCAGGATTTAAAAATAAAAGCCCTTATTGCTCTACAAATGGCGTTTCATTTGTCATTTTTGTCATTATTTTGCTGCCATCTAGTGGCCGAAATGAAAATTTTAAGTATGTTGCTGCCATCTAGTGACCGAAATGAAAATAACATGCAAATAATTTTGCCTTCTCATTTGTATTTTAAGTCTTAAGTGCTACCTTGATGAACTTGTTTAGCCCCTAAGTCATGTCTGACTCTTTGCTACTACCTGGACTGTATCTTGCCAGGATCCTCTATCCATGGGATTTCCCAGGCAAGCATACTGGAGAGGGTTGCCATTTCCTTTCTTCAGCAGATCTTTCTGACCCAAAGATCAAACTCATGTCTCCTGCTTGGCAGGCGGATTCTTTACCACTGAGCTACCTGGTTAGGAGTCGTTTTTTAAAAAATCATTAAATATTCATATACTAAATCCAAAATTCCAAAAAAAATAACATCTGCAGTTCTTTTTTCTTCTCACTTATTCTTTCTCTGCTAAAATAATGTATTTTGCTCATGTCCAGAGTCCATTTTAATTTGATATTAAAATATCAAATAAGCAGGTTTTACAGGAGAAACTAAAATCTAATTAATTTTATTTATGCGTGGTGTCTGATGTGGTTTTGGTTAGAATGAGTTTATTTGCACCTATTCTTATTTGAGTAACATACTAATTTTTCATATCTCACCAAGCTTGTTTATAGTTGATTAATTTCACCCATATTTATTGAATTATATAAATGATTATAGTTAGACACTGAAATCTGCCATTTTACACAGTCTGTGTAGAATTCTTCCCATTCATCTACATAAATATTCACCGATTGCACGTAAAGAATTCTGAACCAGTGGTCCTGAATAGTTATTTACCTCTTCATAAATATATTCTGTCTTCCCATTAAATGGGTGGGAATTATATTTGCAGCCTCAAAGGGTAACAAGGCCCTATATTCAGTAAATTCTTATTGGTTGATGCCCCACTCATAGACTTTCAAGGTTGTCATCATCTGACTATTATAACACCCTTCCTTCAAATTAGTTTTTGCCCTTTGTTGAAGTTTTAAAATACCTGAAATGATTATATCCTCAAGAACGAGAGTTCACAGATGTGAAACATTTTCACCACAGCAGCTCCTACCCAAGTCGCTTCTGTAGGCTGTATATGCCTAAAACATCTTTGTTTGGAAACCTGTCCATGATCAGAAAATATGATCCTCCCACTGAATACAGACTACAAGTGTGGTTTTGATGTTCTAGTGGACATTTCTAGGAACTCAGCACTTTTGAGTTGCAGGCAGAAGTTGAGAGGAAGTTTTAAGTTGAGTGATAATTGTGATCATTGGCAATGACTTGGGTGAGGGGCGGGGAATATATATTCTACTGGGAAGCTACTACCTAAAGCTAAAGAGGTCACTTTCCAAGGAGACCCAAACTAAATGAAATGAAGAAAGAAACAGTATGAATCTTCATCCTGTGTTGTTCAAGGAGATAAGTATTTGTCCTGGGTTTATCCATGTTCATGACATTATTTATTCACCAAATATTTGCTGAAGGCTTAGTAAGTGCCAGACACCATGCTGCTAAGTCGCTTCAGTCATGTCCGACTCTGTGTGACCCCAGAGACGGACACCATACTAGAATGTTAGCATATGAGACTCAAGTCTACGCCATCAGGGAGCTCATGGTCTAGGGAGATACTTTCCTGGATTAGATATTTCCCCTCAACACCGCTGCAGCTTTGTCTAGCCCATCCTTCAGCAAGTGCCACTGTAGCTGAACTAAGCCCTACGTTCCTCCACCACACAGTGTTTTTGCAGCGCTCCCTGCATTACCAAGTAAGTACCCTGAGAGAATCAGCTTGTGTATTACCACTAATTGATGAAAACTCCACACCTCCTAATTTCAAGGGATTTAATTAACACACCCAGTTTGCACTGACCAACCTGGTTTAACCTCACCCAAGTGGTAATCTATTAAATAACGTTAGCCTCCCAGGACTCTGTCACGTGACTTGACTTCCGGCTTTGCAGGACTCTCCTGACCCAATACCATTCTCACTCCTTAGGGTAACTCAATTACTGCTGCCATTTTCAAAAGTAAGTTAACAGATCAGCCAGTGACGTGATGAGAGTTCATCAAGGCTACTCATGGCAAAATTGGACTTTATGCCTAAAGATATTTCACTTTTGAAGGTCTCAAATGTATGGATGTTTGCAGTGTCAGACAGACGTCATCTCAGTGTGCATTTAAAAAAATAATGACATAAAGGCTACAGTCTGATGATTCCATGCCCCTAAGTTAGCAACCATGGTACTGATAAGGACCCCCTAACCTAACCAGTCCACACTGTCAACTCTGTGGCTACACAAGCCCCTTCTGGCCTGCAGTTTCCTTGGAAAGCCCCCAGGAAGTGCTCCAGCCACTCCACAAGGAAAGCAGCTTCCAGTCAAACTCAGAATGAGTCCCTTCAGTTATGAAAACTCACAAAGTTCCCCCTCCACAAAAAACAACTCTCAAGTGTCTGCATTCATGTCTTTATTAGTTTGGATGATCAGTACACTGCTTTTATTTCAAGTGCAGTCATTCACTCCTGCGAGTTCTAGGACTTGTTAATCCCACCCTCACATTGGAAATACATCAGAGACATTGTTTACCTTAAGAAGCATGCAAAGATAAAAGTAGTAAAATGAAAAATAAATGGCCCTCCTTCAGGTAAAGAAAAATATCAGGATAAAGTCAACTACCTTCATGAAGAAAACATTCAAATAATGGGTCAAATTTTTAAAAAAATTCCTGGTCAGTGTGTTTTACTTTCATTGATAATCAAAACCAGGAGACCTCTACAGCGGTTTTAAATGTTAATAAATGATGCACTTCTTATTGGTTTATTTAAGGGTTAAAATGCATAATCATCTCCATTCTTGATGTTCACAGTCACTTTAATTTCTGCTACAGAATCTGCAGACTCCTCTACGCCCACGTATAGAAGTACTCAGTATTTCTTTAAGATGGATAACGCATCATAGAAAAAGGGTAAACGGAAGTTCTGTGAAATTTAAGATGACACAGAAACGGTGCCCAGGAGGCACTTTTTCCCTGTCTTTACTCTCCTCAGCCTGCTTCTTCTTCTTCTTCTTTGAAACCTTACTAGAAATGCTACTTTTATAGGCAAGGTGTTATCACAGAGGCCAAGCGCTCTCACATCAGATCCTGGGAATAGTAGCTCTGATTTCCTGGTGATGGCGTCTCTCATCTGCTCTGCTCTGCGTGGAAACACGGGGATGGACCCGGAGTATACCGGAGTCAGAAGCACCAAGAGGAGGTGAGGGACCAAGCTCTGCAGGGCCGGCTTCCTTTCCTGAAGAGGGCGAGCTCCAGCGGCCTCACTTGAAGGAGGCCTTCACGACCCTGCCCTTGATGGGCTGCGGGGGGCGCCAGTTCCTCACCAGGGGCACCGGGGGCTCGTTCTCCGCGCTGGAGTACAGAGTGCGCAGCTTGGCTATCTGCAGGCGGGAAGGGGAGACGTCACACCACGTCCACCCGAGCGGACGCTAAGCGTGGGACAAAGAGAGATGGCTGGCTTTCTGGACGAGCGAACCACAAAACCGTCTCCAGTGTTCAGTCTAGAGTTACTGGTTGCCAGTTCCAGAGTAAGAACAACCTCTTTGTGGTTAAAAAAAAAAACAAAACACATACACACACACACCCACCTTTTTCTTCCTTTTGTAGAGGATCACTATCCCCTGTGATTAAAACCTTTTCATCTAGAATTCTGAAACAATTATCTTAATCTGATGAATTATATATAAGAGTGGAAGACAGCGTCAGTGCAAGTAATAAGCTCAACTGGCCTTCACTGCATAATGGAGTCAATTTACATGACTGTAATTTACAGGAAGGGAAGCCTAAGCAGAAGACCAAAGGCATTTGAAAGCAGACAGAGGGGAGGTGGAATCTCAGATGCTACCCTTGGCTGTGTGGTCATAAGCAAGTTACTTAACCTTTCTGAGCATTGGCCTCCTTAGCTGTAAAACTGAGGAATTAGCTGTGTCTGACTCTTGCAATCCATGGACTGTAGCCCACCAGGGGCTTCTGTCCATGGGGTTTTCCAGGCAAGAATACTGGAGTGGGTTGCCATTCCCTTTTCCAGGGATTCTCTTGAGCCAGGGATCGAACCCAGGTCTCCTGCATTGCAGGCAGATTCTTCCACATTCTGAGCCACCAGGGAAGCTGACACCTCACAAGGATGTTCAATCTCTTCCCATCCTTTCCCCAAGGCTGTATTTACCATCCCATTTGCTAAACAGTCCTCAGTATTTGGGGTTCTCCAAATTAGCAAGGACGATGAGATGGTTGGATGGCATCACCAACTCAATGGACATGAGTTTGAGCAAGCTTCAAGGGTTGGTGATGGACAGGGAGGCCTGGCGTGCTGCAGTCCATGGGGTTGCAGAGAGTTGGACAGGACTCATCACCTGAACAGCACCACCATCATCTATAAATGTTGGGCACTTAGCCTGGTACCCTCTGGAAGCTGAGTTTTAGAAAGTTAAACAAGCTGATCGTAATTAACCATGGCAAACTATGAAAGCGCCAGCAGTAGAGATTGGGTAAGCACCTATTTAGCAGCTTTATATTTTCAGAGACTTCCACACACACTCTCTATCTACTCTTAGGGATTCCCTGGTGCCTCAGCTGGTAAAGAATCCGCCTGCATTGGGGGAGACCTGGGCTTGATCCCTGGGTTGGGAAGATTCCCTGTAGAAGGGAAAGGCTACCCACTCCAGGATTCTGGCTTGGAGAATCCCATGGTCAGAGGAGCCTGGCGGGTTACAGTTCATGGGGTCGCCAAGAGCCGGACAGGACTGAACGCCTTTCACACACACACACACACACACACACACACACACACACACACACGCTTTCCAGTTAGTGCCGGCACCCCGCGGAGCCCTGCAGATCCGGAGCCCCGCGCCCCACGGCGGGCGCTCACCTGGTCGGAGCTGACCGTGATGGGCTCCTTCAGCGGCAGCCACACGATGCACTCCTCGCAGGGCGGCGTGGTAAAGGAGCCGTGGTAGGTCCAGTAGTCCCGGCAGGCGGGGAACAGGCAGGACGGGTTGAAGTTGTTGAAGGGCGCCTCCTTGCCCTGCGAGAGAGCGGAGGTGAGCAGGCGCGCATGGCGCCCCGCATCTCAGCTTGAGGGGGGTGGATTTCAAAGGCAACGGAGAAAACAAGCTTGGGATCAAATCCGTGTCTTTTAGAAATAAAAGGGGTGCGGGGGGAGGGAGCTGGGCAGGTTTGCATGACATGACTTGGCACAATCATTGTAATATTTTATCCCTTATTCGATATCTGTAGAACTATAAACCTACCATTTCTTAAGAAAAAAGACAAACTCATTCTAAACTAACAGAAATATTTCATATAAATTAATGCTGTGGTTCCTGATGATACAAAACAGGCTTGCATTTTTATCAAATGTCATCCTCAGAATACTTTACCTAGTGGTAAAACTAAAAGTGATGACTAAAACAGTCTCAAAGAATTAAAGTGAGTCTGTTAAGTAGAAGAATTAACTGTTAAGATTTAAAATATACAGGTGCAATCCAGGAGAGAAAGGGAAACACTAGGACCCAAACATTTAGTGCCTCTGCAAGTGTGTAAGAGTGTGTGTGTGTGTGTGTGTGTGTGTGTGTGTGTTGGGCAGGGAAACACCACTCAACTTCTCTCTCAAACATTTCATTAAAAATGTAATTATCTGACAGGTTGACTATGAGGGTTAAATAAGCTTATGTATGTGAAACTGCTCTAAAACCAACAAACCACAAAAATATACAAACATAACAGCATTTGCTTTTATAGGTCTGCCTAGCATATTCATTCGGAGAAGGCAATGGCACCCCACTCCAGTACTCTTGCCTGGAAAATCCCATGGATGGAGGAGCCTGGAAGGCTGCAGTCCATGGGATCGCTGAGGGTCAGACATGACTGAGCAACTTCACTTTCACTTTTCACTTTCATGCATTGGAGAAGGAAATGGCAACCCACTCCAGTGTTCTTGCCTGGAGAATCCCAGGGACGGGGCATCCTGGTGGGCTGCCGTCTACGGGGTCGCACAGAGTCGGACACGACTGACGTGACTTAGCAGCAGCAGCATATTCATTGAACAATTTACTAACAGATTTTAGGTGAAAGAAGCACACTTGAAAAATGTAAAAAGAAAAAAATCGATATAACCTGACTTTATGTTCTACGAGGGAAAATGATATTTTTTACCTTCGTCTTAATTTTGTCCAGTGCATCAAGGAGAAGCTGGAACTCGCCTTTCTCACGTCCTATCTGTAAAAAAATAAAAAAGGGAGAGAGAAAGAGAAAGAAAACTAACGATTATAATTTTCTCTTCTCCATAATTTAGGATTGTCTTAAAAGCTGATTTTAATCCATCCATCTACAACCAGTGTTTATAAATCTGCCAGAATATATTGCATGAAGCAAAAACATAAGTTCATCCCTCCCCCGAAATTTTAGGGTATGTATTTTCTGAACTAAACTTGGACTCTGGGTCTCTGAAATACAAAACCACAAAATTACATGTTGATTTACATCTATGTCCTTGACCTTCTCTGTGAAGTCATTCTGCTTTTCTTTTTAATATAATTGCAGCTAAGAGGACTCAGTGTACCTAAAACTAAACCTATTGTCTTTCTGCTCAGACCCACTCCACTTCCTGTAGTGTGCTCAAGCGCTGAAAAGGACCCAGTGAATTCAGAACATAAAACAAATTAGGTCATTCAAAAAGAAAGAAGCCAGATTTTCACCTCTGGCTTAAAATCTAGATCATGTTACCACTAAACTCATGTGTTAATGACACTAAGTCCTCTCTAAACCAAGGCTGGCTCAACAACACACACATTCCATGTGCTATCTTAGCCTGGGATCATGTGAGTGGTGGCCACCCTAAGCTGAGAGGATGTTCAGCCAGGGACTTGGCATCACAGTGATTTCCAACACTGGCTTTTCTGGTTTCCACTGCAATTGACGTGGAGGAGCCAGAAAAGGTAATGAATAAGGCTGCCCTTGCCTTCACTGCCGCTGAAATAAGCTCCTTCAAAGGCTCCATCCCCACTGCCCCAACACACACACAAACACACCCCACACCTTGAGAAAATTTAGAAGGCTAGGGCGACCGAAGTATAGCTAAAGGTGCTCTTTTAAGGGAGAACAAAACCTTTTGAGCTGATCTTACCAGAAATATCTTGATTAGCTGAATGAATCTTGAACTTCATTCCTCTCTCCCATATAAATAAAATGACGTGAAACCTAAGCATTGATAAGGAACTAAACTTTGAAAAAAACATGCACTCAATTTTTACCTTACCTTCAGAAAAACCCCAACCACAGCTATACCATCGGCATGCTTCAGAGCAGTTGCATAACTGTTATACTTTGAATTCCAGTGAACCAAATGGAGCTGAAACCATAGAACAGACGTTAGGAGGTACATGCCTAAAATAAGGAAATAAGTGTGAAATTATTCACAATAAACCCAACAACTTTACAGTCTAAGATTGCTGAACACTCTCATAGAAGTTGACAGAATTCTAAATGTTAACATGAGATATTTTGGCAAGACTTTTGATGGCTCAAATAAAAAGTTATGACAGGTAGAATTGGTGAAAACCAAACTGTCACTAAATCAATTCATAATACTATGTTAGCTTTGTATATTAGTCCTTTTTCTGACCAAAACAGTGAAATACAGAGCTCTAAACAGGAATCTGCTAACACACTGAAGTCACAATTAACTGGGAAGTAGGAGAGGAAAGATAAGGGGACAAATTCTTGGATGTTTTTCACGCCTCTCTCAGTAACAAACGCTCTAGAACCAGTTGGTAAACTTATCTTAATAAGGTTAAGGTGCTTACATATGCACTAGTTAAATTGGTCAAATTTCCACATTGAATTACACAGAATGGCAAGAGAATACCATAGTTCATGGCAGTTTAAAAATACTGTCTTCAAGAACAAAACTGTGTGATAATCCCGCATATCAAGACCAAACTGCAAGGCTTGGCCCTATTGAGAAGGAATATACTAAATTTTCCCCCTTTTGTGGGGAAAGACGTCTGAAAGGCATTCTCAATTAATTTATCCTGTCACTGGCTGTCTAGATGGCCTGCAGAGAAACAGAATGGTCACGGGGAAGTACTCTGGGTCTCTCACAGTTCAGCTGAGCTGTTTTGTTAAGTTGAGTTAAGCTGCCTTATGATTCTGCCCAAGAGCATGTCCACAAATGGCTCCAAGGTTCCTGGCTCCTATGTTGACCAGAGCCTGCCTCTGGAAGAGTCTGGCAGTACAAATGGAATTATCCTCACCTCCAGGGCATGCGTTGCCCCTTATAGGCTTGGCTTTATACAGAGAGCATGCGGGAAGCTTGTCTTATTTCCTTGTAATATGATGCCTTGATCTGAGCTACAATCATGCGCTTCCTTTAATGGGTTCTCAGGAACAGAGTATATAGTATCTGCTCATTTTAAACTGTGTGTATCTATAGCCAGCTATCTCTCTGCGTGCATAAGTCCATGTGTACATATAAAGTCACACGTATACCTATACTGACGCACCCACTTCCTTAAGAGACGAGAGCCTGGGCATCAGCCAGCATCGCGGAGTGCTATTTTTAAAGCACCACACTCTCATAAAAGAGGAGGCTTAGGGCACTGGGCAGGATGATGAAGCCAATCAGCACGAAGCAGAGCACCAGTCCAGCACCATTGCGGTGGGACTTCGTTACATAACCTTCTGGCACCTCGGTTTCCTCACCTGTAGCCCATTCCACAGCCTGCTGAGAGGGTCACAGGGGTTAACACCTGCAGGCACTTAATAAGCACTGGCTCCCCTTCTCTTTTCAGTTCCATTCAGAGCCCTGATTTTATAAAATTATTATTATTAAGCAGCCATCCACTGTCTAAATATAACCTTGCAAGTCTTCAGGCATGACACTAACTCACCTCCACTGTCTTAACCGTCTAACCCAGAATGTCTGGCAGCTTCGGTTTATGCTAAAACTCCTGCAGCTCTTTTCATGACTACAGGCTGGAAGGACGTGCAGTGGATGTTCTTCTGTCGTTACCTTTCAGCTCAGCTCTCGCTGGGTGAGACGCAGAGTGGGTCCTGTCAGGTCCCCTTACCTCTGCTGCGTACTTGACTCCATCCACGCTGTGCTCCGAGCCGTGATCGTCCGAGGAGCCCCAGTGGAGATGGAACTGGCGGAGCCGGTATGGCGCGGCGAGGGGACCACCTCTCAGCACTGCGAGCCAGAGAAGCTAGGTCAGCAGTGAGCTCGCACTTCTGGGACGGAGCCCTGCTTTAAACAGCTACCTTAGAGCCAAAGCTTGATGGGCTGGGCTGGTGGTGGCATTCCCAAGTACACTGGTCTCTTTCTTACAAAGTGAAGCCTTGGGGTATGTCAAAATAAATGCTTTCGTTTCTCTTTCTGATTGTGTTTGCTTGTTTTGTGATTTTTTACATGTTAATTTCACATGCATGAAAATAAAATTGAGCCAGCAGATGGGCAATGAAAACAACTAAACCCTAAAATCAAAATCTGTTGTGGGCTGCACTGAGGCGAACAGGACAGTTAGGAGCCGGGCAGACTCAGGGTCCAATCCTAGCCCCATCCCTTGCGAGTTGTGTGATCTCAGGCAAGTTGCTAAACTTCTCTGAACCCGTTTCTGTGTCTCGCCAAAGGTGATAATAATACTAACCTTTCAGAGCTGCTGTGAGGATTAAATGAGATTAAGGACTTTAAACTGCTCATCACAGTGCCTGTCACGGTCATCAAATGTGAATTCCTTCTCCTTATCTTGCCTCCAACTACGCTTTTCTTTAAGACTACAGACGAGAGCTCACATCCACAGCTAATTCGGACTGTGTTTATTCAAATGAGATGGAATGGAAAATTCTGAGGTTTCCCAGGGACTCAATCAATGCTGACCCTTAAACGAGATGATTCTCCATAGTATGAGTGTGAGTTTGCTGTCCAAATATCTCAACCTGGCACTTAACTCGGTTTCACTTCATTTAGCCTGGAGAGTGATTTAGAAGTTCAAATATTTTCTAAAGGATATTGGAAACTATACAGAAGCCCTAAAGTCAAAATTTACCAATGTAAGCTAGATCAAAATAGAATTCAGAGCATAGCCATTCTAGAAAAGATAGATTAACTGTTGGTGCTGAAATGGCAGACTGAAAATCATAGGGTAGGTCTAAACTGATAGAACGAGACTAGATGAGCTTGGACACACAGAAATGAGTGTTTTAATTGCATTTTTTTCTATCCATTTTTTGTTTGATTAATTGCTCTTTGCACTTTTACCATCCACTAGGAACCGTTATAATTCAGTGATATGAGTCCAATTTATTAGGATGAATCATAAGAAAGTGTCAATATTCAATCATATTTGCTTACAAAAAGGCTTCTTCATGTGATTCAACCTAAGAGATCCTGTTTAATTTTATTACTTATCCTTCAGAATGGACCTTGATTTAAATGGAGAAAAAAATAACAGATACCAATGAGATGATTATTTAAAGAATATACATTTCTATGATATTCCTTACCTGGAACCGGCTAGTAGGTAGAAATTATAGCTATTACTCTTTTTTTTTTTTTTTTGCTATTACTCTTTAATTACAGGATCTCTGAGAATATTCATTCATGCACATCAGTAAGGATAATTCTAACTTTTTTACAAATGTGGTTATAGGAAAATACATATTGTATATCAAGTACCAAAATGCTAAAGGTAGATTCTTACCTCATTCACAGTAAAATAAAGTATTTCTAGTTAGCCTTCTTTTATTTCACTGATTTGCTTAATGGTTATAGATGAAATAGACTTTTTTTTAAACATGAGACTTTCCATTTCAGTTCAGTTCAGTTCAGTCGCTCAGTGGCGTCCAGCTCTTTGTGACCCCCACGGACAAACACAAACCAGAACTCAGGGAGAAATTATCAGTCTTGAAAACCCCTCACCAAAATGAGTAGTCGGGCGAGCCCCACAGAAGGCCAGTCTTCTTGCTTCTACCACGGGTCTGCTCTCTCCCCCGGGTCGGCCCCACCCCACACCAAGAGGAGAGTACCTACTTGGTTCTCTGCGTTCCTTGCTCTGTAGGATGGAATCTATGCCACATCTGAGAATGGGAGCCTTGCTCTCCAGGAGTTCGTTAGGATGCAAAACCCCCCTCAAGTATAGACCAGCAGAGCCCAGAGAACACTGCTCTGGCCTCATTACCATCACCTCCTTACTAAGCTTCATTTCAGGGGTACACTGCCAACTTTTAGCTTGGGCATGGGGCCATTTTGGAGCAGCCAGCGTGACCGGGGTTAAAGAGTGAGACATTCTTCTTCACTGTATAAATATAATCCTTCAGACGAACACAAAGTCAAGTGTCATCTCCATTTTCAGATAAGAAGTGCTCCCTTGTCCCACCGATTCTGTTGCTGTGACATAAATCACATTTTGCCAATACAGCTATTGAAAATGTTCTTGTGTCTCTACCTAGGTGTCATACTTACTTGACCTGTCATAAGTATCATCAAACACAACCCTGCAGGTCTTCCCATTATTTAGGATGGTCTTGGCAGAGCCTGGGTCATAGGATGCTGTCCATGGCTTCAGGGAAGGGTCGTGGCTGATCTCTTTAGTGTTCAGTTCAATGGGCGACTGGTTCTCTCCCTTGGCATTCGGGAAAAGTTCATGCCAATGGTCAGGACCTAGGAAATCAAATTGAGGGGATTCATTTATCTGGCGGCGCAATCAAAGTCCTCTCTCTAAGTGACTAAATCAGCAAAATACATGGAGGCTGGACAGTGATTATGAAAAGGTCTTGGATATCAGATTGGGCAATACAAGGCTTGGGGGCAAAGACCTGTTCATAGTTTTGTTAACAGCATACCTGTAAGGCTATATTTCACTCTGTGTATTTCCCCAAAGCGTCCCTGTATTGGCTCAAATACAGCCTGAAAGACTTATTTTTGAAGTGAACTTCATCGCATGTTTCACCAATGCCCTCTCCTATCATAGAGCTGGAATCAGCAGTGCCCCTAAGTGGGTTTCAGTATCCCTTTCCCCATCGGGAGGCAGAAACTGCAGGCAGAGCAGCTCGTACCAACACCAGGCTCAG
>NW_011494805.1:5154361-5168097 GCF_000754665.1 Bison bison bison | reverse complement strand
CCCTCCCCCAGCCAGTCTCCGAGAGAGGGGTACCCCCAAAAGCGGCCCTGGCTGGGTGGGCTTCTCCGTCAGAGGCACTGAGATCTGGGCACGTCACCGGTTCCTGCAGTGGGCATACCAGCTACCCCAGGAGAGGGAGAGATGAACGCGATCAAGGTGAGCCGGCCGGCCGTGCGGGGTCCTAGGGAAGGGCTTGGCGGGAGCGCCCCCGACCCCCGCACCCCGGCGGCGGGCCGCCGGACACTCACCGTTGTGGTCCGCGTAGCCCCACTCCTTGGCCATGGTGGTGCGCGGTGCTGCCTCGGCTCCCGCCGTGCGCGGCCCGCCGGCGCCCCTTTTATGCCGGGCCCCTCACTCCCACATGGCCTTATTAGGTCAGCGAGGGTGGGGCGGGGGGCTAAAGAGACCGGGGTGGTGCTCGGGAGGCGGGCTGGGGGAAGCCAATGAATTCCGCGGGCTGGACAGCTGTCGGGATGGGGGGAGACGGCCCCCGCCCCTTGGCCCTGGAAGGGGGGCTCCCTCGCGGCTCCCAAAGCACCAGGCCCCCCTAACCTAGAGCCGAAGTGCAGAGGCCGGCGCTCTCGGCCCCCCTCCTCCAAGGCCCCCCACCTTTTTTGGGGGGGGCACGGCCGTTGCGCTTCGCCTCCGAACTGAAAGCTGCGCCCCGCGGGCTGGCGCTTGCAGCCTTGCTTGGTAGATGCTTTCAGCGCTGCCTGTCTGGCTGGCTGCAGTCTCTGGATGCTTCTGCGGGTTGATTTCACTCCAGCGATCCGGTTACCGTGGCTGGAAAGAACACGTTTGGCGGACCCATGTTTGACTCCTTCGCAGGCAACTTGCAAAATCCTAGGCACAAAGGACGGGAAAAAGCAGGCAGGAGGGCAGGTTCTCTCAACTCCGTTATCCTTAAGAGAGAGATGGTGCCAGGTCCCTGAACCAGACGTTTCTTGACCTCGCGGGTCCCCTCGGTCTGCAGGACGCCGGGGGCTGGGTCTCAGGAATCTAGGTGAGGACTGGACCCAGGTTACTGCGGAGCAGGAGCCTGGTTCTGATCTACCGACTCGGTGAACTGTACCTCTGCTCACGAGAAGTCCAGAACATTCTGGAGTGTTGGAGGGTCAGGAACATAAAGGGAGTCATATTGTTTAGAATGTATGACCTTATTTTCCAAGGCATAGTGAAAGATTCGAAGGAAAGAGAGGGCAAGTTTTCCAGAATTGCTTTGTATTTTTTTTCTCCCCCTCTCAACTTGTGTTATAGCATGACGACCCATGCAAAAAGAGAATAGAACTGGTATGCGCACTGTGCACATATCAAAGACGTATTTTTAAATATCTGGTTGTAGTTCACATCGAAGAACCAGAGTAGTAGATGCTTACAATTTTAAGAATATATTGTAAAAAAAAAAAATTGTTTTGGTTCCAGGTCAGTATTAATTTTATTTAAAAAAGAAAAGACAGCAAGAAGAGATAAACCTATTTTCAGTGCTGTCTTGAACAGGGTTGTAACATAAAACTTTTGAAATTTCTTTGACTTTTATTGATGTTAGGATTTTGTGTTTGGGGATTACAAAACTTGAAAAGGAAATATCTTATCATGGTAAAGATAGCTCACGGCTAAGGCATGTGGAATGACTGACCACACTCATAACCTGGACGCCAGCGGAGTCACTCCCCCAGCGTATTTTTGTGCCCAGGGATTATTTGATCCACACAATAGCGGCGCTGAGTCAAGAACTGACATGGTTTGGAAAATCCAGGCAAACAGCAATGCAAGTGCTCTTAGCCTCTGAGCTCAATTATGTCAGTGTTGGATTAGAAAGGCTACTGAGTTGGCATATCTGGGCCAGTTTTCTGCTTTAATGTGATTAGTTGTGTGCTGCTGTAGTTTGTAGTTAATGGAGGTTATATTCTGCATAATTATCTGTATTAGTAAACTATGATCCTGTTCCAATTCATTAAATTGTTTCCATTCCTCTTTTTCTGCTATATATGGTTAGAAGATTGGTAACTAAGTTTCAAGTCATTTGATACAGGAATGATACAGATAAAGTTTTCAATAAACTCTGTATACCAAGCAAGGCCAACAGTATTGCTTTGTTGGTTCTGAAATTCATCATACTGTTACCATTTCTGCATAAAAAGTGTTTAAATGGGTTTTCATTAATTAAAAATTTTAAAAGACTGTACACAGCACATCAATAGCAAACACTTGCATAGTAGCACAAATTTTCACAGAAACGCTAGTTGGAATTTGCAAAGTCAAACATTTAATAGTTTTGGGTTTGTGGTCTTGAAAACTGTTGACTGGTTTTTCATTGCACTTTCTTATGAGAGTTAAACAAAACTGGAATTTCAAGACAGTTTTTAGACCATAATATGTTTTTCAAAAGCCCCAAATTAATCATCTGCATTTTGATTTATTTGCTCCAGCATATTTGTCCACAAATTTCAAAATTCTGTATCCATAAAGCAAAGAGAAAATTCTAAATTGTGTCCAAGATGCTGAGATTTCTGGATCTGGCTTTTAAAAAAGAAAATTGTTAGGTTATACACCAAGGGAAAAGACAGAAAAAGAGCCACAAATCATCCCTGAGCATGAGCACAGGATTCCTCCCAGCACTAGTACTGAAGAGCTGGTGTACTGGGCGGTCTGTAAGGTGAGTGTGTTCATGCAGAGAACAGAAGAGGCGGGGACACAGTAACCAAGGAAGATAGTTTGGGTCAGCAAAATCACTGGGGGTTGGGAGTGTCTGGATGCAGAAGTTTCAACTAGGTGATATACTAAAATTATAAACTTGAGAGCTCTAAGCTGATCAAATTTAAACCTATTTTTAGTGTTGATTTAGCATTTTATTTTGCAGGATGCTAGGTAATATAAATCTTCTGCAAGTTGATAGCTATTTGATGTTTCTAGTGCATCAGAAACCAAAAAAAAAAAGATAAATTGCCTATTTATTCATGTCTAACTAAAACTGTGAGTCGCTCAGTTATGTCTGACTCCTTGTGACCTCATGGAGTGTGGCCCACCAGGCATCTCTGTCCATGGGATTCTCCAGGCAAGAATACTGGAGTGAGTTGCCTTTCTCTTCTCCAGGGGATCTTCCCGACCCAGGGATTGAACCTGAGTCTGCTGCATTGCAGGCTGATTCTTCGCCATCTGAGCCACCAGGGAAGCTCCATCCTGCCCTTGGTGTGTGTCACAGAGCACAGGAGCTAACCCACAGACATCGCAAAGGATGCATTCAGCCAGTATAAGATGACACTAATACCCACCGCATTCACCTTCTCCTTGGATTATTTTGAGCTGCCTGATCTAATGGACCCTTCCTGCAGTGGGAATCACAGTAAACCTTTTTAAATATATGTGACCAATCATGTGCAAAAGGTATTAATCTAACAAAATTAACTGAAACTCTAAGCATTGTAATAAGAACTACAAAGACTCCTATTCCTACAAGTTTTAAACAGTTCTTTGGTATGTTATTTGTTAAATGAGTTTTTAGAAATGAAATGCAGTCTCCTCTAAATGACATTCAGGGTCTTCAGATATCTTTCCAAACTGTTTTTCCATTTTATCCCCAGCTTACCTTCCAAATTCACCCACTCTCTGCTTCAGTTGCAGAGTGTCGTTCACTCTTCCCATAACACAATTTTTTCCCACCTCTGTGCCTTTTCACACACTATTTCACACACAATAGTGTGTGACTCCATTATCCTTTCTATCGTCTGTACCTGGTAAAACTAAGCTGTTTATAGCAACAGTTCCACAGACTGTATAGTGAGTGTTTATGTGAGATTTTACACTGAAAAGACGTTGGTTCATCTTTAAGGTCAACCTACCTTCTTTTCCTCTCTGCTGCCACTTTAACTCAAGGCCAAGCCACCGGTAGAATTGCATTGACGTGTTTTGTGTATTATTTTTATTGGGTGGGGGTTGTTTTCAAAACAACGTACATACTTGTTTGCTTCCCTGAGAAAAATCAGTCATCAGCCTCGCTTCTCTGAAACCTAGCAAAACCCCAGGTCCACTTCTGGCTCTTCCCATAAAGCATTGCTAGCCTAGGCGGGTCAGAGAGCTTCTCAGAAGAGTAATAACTGGCTGGCATGCAACACTTGATTATTAGCACCAAAAAAAGTAATACACGTGCAAACACTTGAAAACGAACATTTCATGTTTGTGACTAGTCTCACTTTAAACAGTTGACCGCACAACTTTAAGAGCTGTGGAGTTTCCACGCAGGAAGGAAAGCAGCGTCATTTGTGTTTTATTGGGAAGCACACACCTGCCTTTGTCGTGGCTGTTGTTCAGTCCCCGCGTCCGCCTGACCTTCATGGCCCCATGGACTGCGGCACTCTAGGCTTCCGTATCCCTCATCATCTCCCAGAGTTTGCCCAAGTTCATGTGCATTGAATCCGTGATGCCATCCAACCATCTCATCCTCTGTTGCCCTCTTCTCCTTCTGCCTTCAATCCTTCCCAGCATCAGTGTCTTTTCCAATGAGTCAGTTCTTCGCATCACGTGGCCAAAGTATTGGAGTGTCAGCCTCAGCATCAGTCCTTCCAAAGAGTATTCAGGGCTGATATCCTTTAGGAGGGACTGGTTGGATCTCCTCACTGTCCAAGGGACTCTCAAGAGTCTTCTCCAACACCACAGTGTCATTTTCTTTTTATTAATTGTAAAGCATGAACCTGCCTTTAGGTATGCCCAAAATCATGGCTTTTAAAGGCATTAAGAAACATTAGAGATTGCTTTTTATCAAATTTCTGAATAACAGAGCAGAAAAACATCTGCATTAATGGTTTGAACATCGTAGCCTTTTAATATTATGGAGTAATAGTTTCCCTAAATTGAATAATCAAGGCTAATAGCAATCTTTGAATTAGTGTCATATACCACACAGCTGTCTTTTCATATATATTCCAAATAAACAATAAAATTTAAATAATGTATTCTTAAAATATTTTATGTTGTTATAATTGCAGAATTTCTTGTACTTTTGCACTTTAGTGAGGTATAATTGACAAAATTATAAGTTATTTAAACTATATATTGCAATGATTTAGTGCATGTATACATTGTGAAAAGATCTCTACTTTCCCGTTCTACTGTTTTCTTCTATTTCTTTGCACTGATCACTGAGGAAGGCTTTCTTATCTCTCCTTGCTATTCTTTGGAACTCTACATTCAAATGGGTATATCTTTCCTTTTCTCCTTTGCCTTTCACTTCTCTTCTTTTCTCAGCTATTTGTAAGGCCTTCTCAGACAGCCATTTTGCTTTTCACATTTCTTTTACATGGGAATGGTCTTGCTCCCTGTTTCCTGTACAATGTCAAAAACCTCCGTCCATAGTTCATCACGCACTCTGTCTATCAGATCTAATCCCCTGAATCTATTTGTCACTTCCACTGTATAATCATAAGGGATTTGATTTAGCTCATACCTGAATGGTCTAGTGGTTTTCCCTACTTTCTTCAATTTAAGTCTGAATTGGCAACAAAAAGTTCATGATCTGAGCCACAGTCAGCTTCCAGTCTTGTTTTTGCTGACTGTATATAGCTTCTCCATCTTTGGCTGCAAAGAATATAATCAATCTGATTTCAGGGTTGACCATCTGGTGATGTCCATGTGTAGAGTCTTCTCTTGTGTTGTTGGAAGAAGGTGTTTGCTATGACCAGTGTGTTCTCTTGGCAGAACTCTATTAGCTTTTGCCCTGCTTCATTCTGTACTCCATGGCCAAATTTGCCTGTTACTCCAGGTGTTTCTTGACTTCCTACTTTTGCCTTCCAGTCCCCTATAATGAAAAGGACATATTTTGGGGGTGTTAATTCTAGAAGGTCTTATAGGTCTTCATAGAACCTTTCAACTTCAGCTTCTTCAATATTACTGGTCAGGGCATAGACTTGGATTACCATTATATTGAATGGTTTGCCTTGGAAATGAACAGAGATCATTCTGTCATTTTTAAGATTGCATCCAAGTACTGCATTTCGAACTCCTTTGTTGACTATGATGGCTAGTCCATTTCTTGACTTCCTACTTTTGCATTCCAGTCCCCTATAATCAAAAGGACATGTTTTTTGGGTGTTAGTTCTAGAAGGCCTTGTAGGTCTTCATAGAACCATTCAACTTCAGCTTCTTCAGCGTTACTGGTTGGGGCATAGACAAAGAGTGCTCAAACTACTGCACAGGTGCATTCATCTCACGTGCTAGCAAAGAAATGCTCAAAATTCTCCAAGCCAGGCTTCAACAGTGTGTGAACTATGAACTTCCAGATGTTCAAACTGAATTTAGAAAAGGCAGAAGAACCAGAAATCAAATTGCCAACATCCGTTGGATCATCAAAAAAGCCAGAGTTCCAGAAAAATGCCTACTGCTTTATTTATTACACCAAAGCCTTTGATTGTGTGAATCACAACAAGCTGTGGAAAACTCTTCAAGAGACGGGAATACCAGACCACCTGACCTGCCTCTTGAGAAACCTGTATGCAGGTCAGGAAGCAACAGTTAGAACTGGACATGGAACAATAGACTGGTTCCAAATAGGAAAAGGAGTCTGTCAAGGCTGTATATTGTCACCCTGCTTCTTTAACTTCTATGCAGAGTACATCATGAGAAACGCTGGGCTGGAGGAAGCACAAGCTGGAATCAAGATTGCTGGGAGAAATATCAACAACCTCAGATATGCAGATGACACCACCCTTATGGTAGAAATCAAAGAGGAACTAATGAGCCTCTTGACGAAAGTGAAAGAGGAGAATGAAAAAAGTTGGCTTAAAACTCAACATTCAGAAAACTAAGATCATGGCATCCAGTCCCATCACTTCATGGCAAATAGATGGGGAAACAATGGAAACAGTGTCAGACTTTATTTTTTTGGGCTCCAAAATCACTGCAGATGGTGACTGCAGCCATGAAATTAAAAGACGCTTACTCCTTGGGAGAAAAGTTATGACCAACCTAGACAGCATATTCAAAAGCAGAGACATTACTTTGCCAACAAAGGTCCATCTTTTCAAGGCTATGGTTTTTCCAGTGGTAATGTATGGATGTGAGAATTGGATGATAAAGAAAGTTGAGTGCCAAGAATTGATGCTTTTGAACTGTGGTGTTGGAGAAGACTCAAGAATCCACTGGACTGCAAGGAGATCCAACCAGTCCATCCTAAAGGAAATCAGTCCTGAGTATTCATTGGAAGGATGCTGAAGCTGAAACTCCAATATTTTGGCTACCTGATGTGAAGAGCTGACTCATTTGAAAAGATCCTGATGCTGGGAAAGATTGAGGGCAGGAGGAGAAGAGGACGACAGAAGATGAGATGATTGGATAGCATCACCGACTCAATGCACCTGAGTTTGAGTAAACTCTGGGAGTTGGTGATGAACAGGGAGGCCTGGCATGCTGCAGTCCATGGGGTCACAAAGAGTTGGACATGACTGAGCTACTGAACTAAGCTGATAGATTGTGAAAAGATATCTCCCATTTAGTTCATTAATACATCCATTACCTCACCTATTTATCTTTTTCTATATGTAAGAACCTTAGTTCTTCTCTCAGCAAATTTCAGTTATACAACTGCTATTAACCCTAGTCACCACATTATACATTAAATCCCTGTGATTTTATTCATATTATAGCTAAATTTTATAACCCTTTATTAACCTCTTCCTATTTCCAATTTTCAATATTTTAAAAGTAAAAATTCTGTCTATAAAAATAAATTAATACCTTCATTTCCCCCATTGTAGATGCTATTGATTCTAAGATAAATTATTAATTTATGTCCTGCTAAGAAAAAATGCTGTCAATTAAGCCATCATACACAACTTTTTAAAAATTCCTTCAATAATGTCTCATACACTAAGATATTAATTTTATCTGCTGTCTTTAGAAAAAGTTATTCAGACACCGTTGATTTTGATGCTAAGTGAGAAGGATGATCTTGTCATGTAGTGAATATAAGTTCTGATACATCCATAGCCATGTATCTCACGTTTCTCTATGTGATAGAAGATTCACTTAACAGCGTTAACCTGGAGGTGTAAGCGAGCCACTTCTGGAGTTGGTAAGAGCATTAAACTTCACGGGGAAACCCAGATTCTCGTCTCAAGGCCCATCCTTAACTGTGTGTGTAAACTTGCAAAGTTGCCCTACACCCTGAGAAGTGTTTTCTTACATATAAGTGAAAAGGGTGGGCTAGAGACTAGGCATGCCCGTTCATCTTTGTGCATCTATGATCATTGATCATCACATGTAACATCTGAATTCTCTAAGTTGGTAGGCCTTAGTATTTGGAGAAATTAATGCTTCTCACGGGCTATAAGGTTCTAATGTGTGCATTAAAACCTATATAATGCTTATTATCATTAAAACAAGCAAGAAAAATAACAGCAGAAAATCTAATTTCCATTCAGATACAGCTTTACAGTATTGTTTGTTATTTTGTTTTACTCAACCTAATATATCCTCTTGATGTGTAATGATATGGGGAAAATTAATTATTTTCTGTGATATACCACTGATTTTTCTAATAAATCACAATCAGCTGAAATCCCTGACATAGAGTTTGGTTTCTGGTATTCTAATAACTTGAAACAAGTATGAACTGTTTTTAAAGAATTTTCTTAATGTGGACCATTTTTAAAGTCTTTACTGAATGTATTAGAATACTGTTTTATGTTTTGTCTTTTTTGGCCGTGAGGCATGTGAGATCTTAACTCCCTGACCAGGGATTGAACCCGCAGCCCCTGCATTGGAAGGCAAAGTCTTAACCATTGGACCTCCAGGGAAGTCCTAAAACCAGTGTGAAATTTTGAGGTTAATTTTCTCAAACCGGAAACTTCTTCAGTTGACCATTGTCATTGTAAAGAAAAATGCAACTATTGAACACAACAGCTACATTGTCTTCAGGCAATCATAGTGTATACTCACTCATACGAAATGCAAAATTAGGAAATTCCACTTGGAGCTGCACTCAACTACTGTTTTTATATTGTGCTCTGTCACATAACCTACCTGCCGGGTTTTAGCAGAGGAATGTTTAGGGTAGAATTTTAATATATCCTTTGTGAAATGCTAGCTCACCATATTCCTAAGGAAAAAAGTGTAGTATTCTCTTTCTATGACTTTGAAAAGCATACTGCAATATAAATAGCTAGTCAGATGAAACCCTGTACAACTAAAAATGTTGAAAGAGATCAACATAAATATTCATGTCCAAAACAAGTGGTTTTGTTACATGCTAGAATAAATATTTTCCTGGAGCCAATTGAATGCGTAACTGGAATGGAAACTTTTAGAATTAAAGTTCCATATCAGAATTGCCTTTAGTAAAACGTGCTTTTCCTCATACATCATAAATATCATGTGAATTCCAAATACTTTAAGGGAGTTATACTTAACACTAAAAACTTCTTTTGTAAGAGCCAATATACTTAACCTTTAAAAAATTCTTTTTTTAAGATCCAATGAAGGCAATGGCACCCCACTCCAGTACTCTCGCCTGGAAAATCCCATGGACGGAGGAGCCTGGTGGGCTGCAGTCCATGGGGTCGCTGAGGGTGGGACACGACTGAGCGACTTCATTTTCACTTTCATGCATTGGAGAAGGAAATGGCAACCCACTCCAGCATTCTTGCCTGGAGAATCCCAGGGACGGGGGAGCCTGGTGGGCTGCCATCTATGGGGTCGCACAGAGTTGGACACGACTGAAGTGACTTAGCAGCATACTTAACCTTGAAATATACTTAACTACATAATAGAAGCCAGAGTTAGTCTTTACAGCTTAATTTTTCAGAATGTCCTTCTGAAAATAGAATATAACTGAATGAAAAGTACTTGTATGATGTGTAAAAGCAAATGTCAATATGGAAGAGTCAGAGCTTCTTTCCCAGGGCAGTGAAGGCGTATTACATCTCACTCTTTAGACCAGAGAACCGAATCACTGTTAGTTAGCATTTATGAATGTCAACAGCATGGAAAAATTGGAAAGCATATCCACACTTTAGGCCAAGAAAGTTCCAACTTGGACTTGATGTGTAAGGAGAACAGACAAGAGCCAGTGGGAAAGTGGTGAGTAGGATGAGGAATGACATCATCAGAGACCAAGAGTGTCCTACTTGCACTTGGAGATCTATCCCGTGGCTCCCAGTTAATCCCTCGTTAAACTCTGATGTTCCACTGACAGTAACGCTTAGGACACTTTATCCCTCTGTACTGTCAGAGCTTGAATCCTCAAGGGTCTCCATTCTGACCAGATTTGGGGTTTTCAATTTCACCCACAATTCGTCATCATTTATTATTGACCTTAAAGACATTCCTCTTTGCAGAGGGTGTCAAGGACAGGGTAGAGAAGAAAAACTTCACACAGAGGAACCTCCATTCCAATGAGATGGATGAACCTTGCCGTCCTCCATGGGCAGAAGCACAAACAGAAATACCTTGCTCACAGCCAGACTGATGCACACGGCCCTTCCAAAATAAACAGGGCGAGATGCTTTGCTTGGTGATTGGCTGTGTTCGGACTCACAATTACTTTTCTAAGGTATTCTTTCTTCACACAGGGATCAGAACTGAGCCTGGGAGGAACAGCTGGTCAGATCTTTTCATCTTTGGCCTAAGTCACCAACTTCCCACATTGATATTTGATTGAGAGGATGACTAATGAGCATTGCTGTCCAGGGTTCAGTACTCAGATTGCAACCAGCAATGTTGCCTAGTCTGGGACGGCGTGATGAGAGACGTACGTGGCAGCCTAGCATGTCTGATATCGCACAAACTTTCTTCTTGCCATGGTTTAAAACTGGCATGAGCTCAAAACTGACTTTTAAAAAATGAATCTATCAGTGCTGATTCAGAAACAATCACTTCTTCACACTTTCACACTGCCAAAATGTTGTCACTAAAATCTATACTGATTTTCTTTAAGGTATATTATCTAAGGAAATAAAGAAGTTTCTTTCTTCAGCAGTGATAACTTAGAGCTGTTCATTATTATTTACTTTGTAAAGAATTTTATTGCTCTTTTAACAAGAACAAGGTAATTTTAAAAATCTGGAATATAAGTATTGAATTGCATGGAAAATATAAATTGTAATCATTTATCTCAGAAATTTGATATTCTTTGACTTGAGCATATATCTTCAATTTAGAATTTGCTACAGATAAAGATAAATGATATGTCACAAATCTTAGCACAAATCCTGTCTCTCAGAAATGGTTTCTTTGCCAACAGATAGAAACTTCTGAGGTCGTCACATTTCATTTCATAGTTTTCAAGTTATTACCATGCAAAAATTTATTTTATAACATAAAAACATTTTTAAATAAAAATTTAAATAAAATAAAATTTTAAAATAAAAATTTTAATAAAATAAAAAAAATTTTATTCAATGACTGGCCAACGCTGTCCTCCAGCCTATAATACAAGTGACTAATCATAGCAGCTATTACTTTTGAGGTTCCTATTAGTATATTGAAGGTGTTAGTTGCTCAATCATGTTCGACTCTGCGACACCATGGACTGTAGCCTGCCAGGTTCCTTTGTCCATGGGATTCTCCAGGCCAGAATACTGGAGTGGGTAATCATTCCCTTCTCCTGGGATCTTCCCGACCCAGGGATCAAACCCAGGTCTCCTGCATTGTGGGCAGATTCTTTACCGTCTGAGCCACCAAGGAAGTCCCTTAGTACCTTCAGTTTAGCTCGGTCACTCAGTCGTGTCCGATTCTTTGCGACCCCATGAATCGCAGCACGCCAGGCCTCCCTGTCCATCACCAACTCCCAGAGTTCACTCAGACTCACGTCCATTGAGTCAGTGATGCCATCCAGCCATCTCATCCTCTGTCATCCCCTTCTCCTCCTGCCCCCAGTCCCTCCCAGCATCAGGGTCTTTTCCAGTGAGTCAACTCTTCGCGGGAGGTGGCCAAAGTATTGGACATACCCAATTCAGTGAATTCCAAATGGAATAATATTTTATCAAAATCCAATAAGTTTTTAATACAGACCTAAAGAATGTAGTTGAAAGAATATCACTTATTCATGCCTTCAACACAGTTTTTAATTTCTCCTGCATGCTCCTATGAGCTCTGTTCTAGGCACTGGGGATAAATTAAGGAGCAAGAGAGATTGTGCACTCCATTGAGCGTAGTCTAGTTGGTTGGTACTGGCGAAAGGCAAGTAAACAGACAATAACAATTGGCTTACAGGGAAAATCCACTGGAGAGATTGGAAAAGAAAGATCTTCATTTAGATTTGATAATTATGGAAGAGTTTCCTGAGGAGGTGAAGTAAAAGAACTTAAAAAAGCATGGAAAGGCATTAACCATTGCAAGAATTCAAGAAAGTGCATTTCAAACTGAAGAAGCTCCAAGAACACTCTGTCTAGAGGGAATTAGTTAGGAGAGAGGGTGGTAACAATGTAAGGAGAGAAGGGCTGGTAGGGGCCAGCCGTACAGGTCACAGAGAAGAGTTGATCTTTTGCTTCAGTGCAACAGCTGTTGCTGGAGAATGTAAGGCTGATGAGGAATACGACCTGATTTGCTTTTGCAGATCACTTTGACTACTACATGGGGTGAAAATGGAGGTAAAAAGCAAGAGAGGAACATTAATTTGCATTGTTATGAATCTAGCAAGACATCGCTTCATGTGATGAAGCTACAGATCTCAATAGCGTTTGTAGTAGTACCACTGGTGAAATGTGTGTGACTGCACAAGGAGGAAGAAACAAGAAACAAAACTCAATTCTACATTTCAGCTTGGTTACCTTTAAAATGAGACAATGGAAATATAGAAAAATACCTTGCTTTCTTCCACATTAGGAGACAGGGAATGGTTATCAGAGATTTAGCTTAGCCGATAGGTCATTGACATTGCCCCTGATGGTCTCCATTTTATGTCTTGAAATATATCTAATATTTTCAGTTAGTTTTAAAATAGGTGCCAACCTCAGCTCTGCCACTTAGTTAGGGCCAGAAAGTCTCCTGAGCACCAGCTTCCGCTTTAATAGAACAGGGGTGTGTTTGCTTTAAGGATGAATTAACATAACACCCCTAAAGTGCTTGAAATACTACCTGGGATTAATAAGCATTCAATAATTACTAGCTTAAAAAACACAGAAATGTAAACGAGATAAAATTTTGCCCTGGGTTAATTAGCTCTCAATTAAAAGAAAATTTCATGAAGGCAGAAACCAGTAATGTCTTGTTCATAACTGTATGCCAAATAGCCCATTGCTAGACACCAGGCAGCCCTGTAATACTGACACATATTACTGAAGGCAGGCAGGCAAGAAGGGAGGGAGGCAGGGAGGGAGATTTTAATAATAGAAAGTGAATTGTCTGAAGAAGGATCCTATGAAGGAAAGGAATTACTTATATTCCAAACATGATAAGAGACTGCAACATGTTGAAGATTGCTTGAGATTATATATAACTAGAAGAGAGGTTCTAGAGATATTTGTAAGCATATACGCTGCACTTGTGATTTTCACGTATATAATGTCCACTCACTACGAACAAAGCTAGTGGAGGTGATGGAATTCCAGTTGAGCTCTTTCAAATCCTGAAAGATGATGCTGTGAAAGTGCTGCACACAATATGCCAGCAAATTTAGAAAACTCAGCAGTGGCCACAGGACTGTAAAAGGTCAATTTTCATTCCAATCCCAAAGAAAGGCAATGCTAAAGAATGTTCAAACTACCGCACAATTGCACTCATCTCACATGCTAGTAAAGTAATGCTCA
>NW_011494805.1:5120438-5154261 GCF_000754665.1 Bison bison bison | reverse complement strand
ACCAGCAATATGTGAACCGTGAACTTCCAGATGTTCAAGCTGGTTTTAGAAAAGGCAGAGGAACCAGAGATCAAATTGCCAACATCCGCTGGATCATGGAAAAAGCAAGAGAGTTCCAGAAAAACATCTATTCCTGCTTTATTGACTATGCCAAAGCCTTTGACTGTGTGGATCACAATCAACTGTGGAAAATTCTGAAAGAGATGGGAATATCAGACCACCTGACCTGCCTCTTGAGAAATCTGTAGGCAGGTCAGGAAGCAACAGTTAGAACTGGACATGGAACAACAGACTGGTTCCAAATAGGAAAAGGAGTACATCAAGGCTGTATATTGTCATCCTGCTTATCTAACTTATATGCAGAGTACATCATGAGAAACACCGGATTGGAAGAAGCACAAGCTGGAATCAAGATTGCCAGGAGAAATATCAATAAACTCAGATATACAGATGACACCACCCTTATGGCAGAAAGTGAAGAGGAATTAAAGAGCCTCTTGATGAAAGTGAAAGTGGAGAGTGAAAAAGTTGGCTTAAAGCTCAACATTCAGAAAACAAAGATCATGGCATCTGGTCCCATCACTTGATGGGAAATAGATGGGGAAACAGTGGAAACAGTGGCTGACTTTATTTTTCTGGGCTCCAAAATTCACTGCAGATGGTGACTGCAGCCATGAAATTAAAAGACGCTTACTCCTTGGAAGGAAAGTTATGACCAACCTAGATAGCACATTGAAAAGCAGAGACATTACTTTGCCAACAAAAGTCCGACTAGTCAAGGCTATGGTTTTTCCTGTGGTCATGTATGGATGTGAGAGTTGGACTGTGAAGAAAGCTGAGCGCCGAAGAATTGATGCTTTTGAACTGTGGTGTTGGAGAAGACTCTTGAGAGTCCCTTGGACTGCAAGGAGATCCAACCAGTCCATTCTGAAGGAGATCAGCCCTGGGATTTCTTTGGAGGGAATGATGCTAAAGCTGAAACTCCAGTACTTTGGCCACCTCATTCGAAGAGTTGACTCATTGGAAAAGACTCTGATGCTGGGAGGGACTGGGGGCAGGAGGAGAAGGGGACGACAGAGGATGAGATGGCTGGACGGCATCACTGACTCGATGGACGTGAGTCTGAGTGAACTCTGGGAGTTGGTGATGGACAGGGAGGCCTGGCGTGCTGCGATTCATGGGGTCGCAGAGTCCGACACGACTGAGCGACTGAACTGAACTGAATGTGCACTCTAGAGTCTGATTTCAATTTCCAAAATATACCTCCAGGGTATCCATTTATCGTCATTTCCACTGTTAATGTCTTAGTAGAAGTCGCAGACGTCCCTCCGCTGGACTACTGCTGTGTCTTCTGGGTATGCCGAGAAAACGCTGAACTCCTTCCAGCCACAGTGCCTTTCAGCTTGGAGGATCTTCTTCTGGAATGCTCTTCCTCTGCGCTCTTTCCCTTTACTCAGGCTTCAGCTTAAAAGTCACCAGCTCTGGGAATGAAACTTGGTGCCAGCACTATGGAGAACAGGATGGAGGCTCCTTTAAAAACTAAAAATAGAGTTACATACGGCCCTGCAATCACACGCCTGGACGTTATCTAGAGAAAAATCGTAACTTGAAAAATATATGCACCTCAGTGTTCCCTGAAGCACTGTTTATGATAGCCAAGATGTGGAGGCTACTTGAATGTCCATGGACAGATGAGTGGGTAAAGAAATGTGGCATATATATACGATGGAACATTTGTTGTTGTTGCTTAGCTGCTAAGCTGTTCCTGACTCTTTGGTGACCCCCTGGACTGTAGCCTGCCAGGCTCCTCTGTCCATGGGATTTCCCAGGCAAGAATAATGGAGTGGGTTGCCATTTCCTTCTCTAGGGGATCTTCCCAATCCAGGGATCGAACCCGCATCTCCTGCATTGGCAGGTGGATTGTTTTACCACTGAGTTAACTGGCAAGCCCATTAGCGGAACATTATTCAGCCATAAAAAAAGGAATGAAATAATGCCATTTGCAGCAATTTGGATGGACCTAGAGATTCTCATACTGAGTGAAAGCAGACAAGAATAAATATATGATACAGCTTACATATGGGTTCTGGAAAAAATACACAAACAAATTTATCTACAAATCAGAAACAGACCCACAGACATAGGGAAAAAGTTATGGTTACCAAAGGGGAAGGTAGAGGACAGGGATAAATTAGGACTGGATTTCCATAAACACACTACTTAAATATATAACCAAGAAGGACCAACTGTATAGCACAGAGAACTATACTCGATATTTTGTAATAACCTATAAGGGAAATCTGAAAAATAATATACATATATATATACATATACATGGATAATATATATGCACATGTGTGTATATCTATGTCTATGTATGTATATGTGTGCACGCTCAGTCACTCAGTTGTGTTCAACTCTTTGTGACCTATAAATTACTGCAGTCCACCAGGCTCCTCTGTCCATGAGATTTTCCAGGCGAGAATACTGGAGTGGGTAGCCATTTTCTCCTCTAAGGGATCTTCCCAACACACGGATTCAACCCGAATCTCCTGCAGCTCCTGCATTGGCAGATGGATTCTTTACCACTTGGGAAGCCCCTTGTATGCATCAATAAAAAACCATGTCACCAACTCAAGAGTGTCCGTTCTTGGCCATCTCACCCAAGTAGATTCCCCTTCATTTTTGCAAAAACATCATGTCTGTTTTCTTTCTTCTACTTATTAAAATACATAGTAATTTATCTGTTTGTTTCTTGAAATGAATGGTTGAATTTGTTTCTCATTTGACTGTCCTCAAAATAAACTGGATGAGAATTTATTGAAAACACTATTGTCCTTTGTTTCTTCCAAAGACTTAAAATTTGTGGTGGGACCTACAAGTTCAAATTAAACACATGATTTTCCGAGCAGCATATCAGAGAGCACCTGTTAGTCACAGGTTCCCTATTTATAGGGAATTAAAACCACTCTGCAAACTTCAGAAAAGTCATCTGCCTACCACAAGAGTAATTACGGTAATTTCCATCTCTTGCCCCTTCCACTCTCTGGTAGGCATCTGCTATCATGGCATGCAAAATGAAATCCCAATTCAGGAATGAAAACCTGAAACCATGCTATCTGCTTTTGTGTACTCTGGCACTGTCTTATTTGAAATTATCCAAGAATGAAAATATGAGCTAAGCTGTTTGCTTTTTTAAACACCGAACGTGTCGATCCTGAAATTCCACTGGGCAGGCTTTTATTCCCCGCAAAGATAAGAGTTCCTGCTGACCTTGAATTATTCAGATGTCTAGCGACACAATACCCTCCAATGTATTCACTCTGAACAGATAGAATTTGAGCCAAATTATCTCACAATCAAAGTCGGTCTGTTATAACTCATTAAATAACATGGAATTTAAAAGAATTTTTAGGAAAGCTTTAAGATCTGGGGCTCTGAAATCCAGCAACCTGAGTTTGAGTGTTAGCAGTAACAAGTGAAGTATCCTTGGGTAAGGAAACTCCATAACTAGAGATGAAGCTGTATCTTCAACTACAAAATGAAGATAAAGTATTTCATTAAGATCTTGTCAGACCTAAATATGCCAATGCATGTGGAATATTTTCAATAGTAGCTTCCTTAATACATATTAGGGCTTCCCTGATAGCTCAGTTGGTAAAGAATCCTTCTGCAATGCAGGAGACCCTGGTTAAATTCCTGGGTCGGGAAGATCCCCTGGAGAAGGGATAGGCTACCCACTCCAGTATTCTTGGACTTCTCTGGTGGCTCAGCTGGTAAAGCATCTGCTGCCATGTTGAAGACCTGGGTTCCATCCCTGGGTCAGGAAGATCCCCTGGAGAAGGGAAAGACTACCCACTCCAGCATTCTGGCCTGGAGAATTCCATGGACTATATAGTCCATGGGGTTGCAAAGAGTCTGACACGACTGAATGACTTTCACTAATACATATTAGCTGATACAACAATAATGATTATTATCATTGTTGTTATTGGGTCTTTGATTTCAAATGGATCCCATGAATTCTCAAGTCCCAACCTCAGTGATGATCCAGGGACCTCCAGTTACAAGTACTCATCCAGAGTCCTCTTGAATGATTTGCACGAGTAACTGCTCAGTAAATTATAAAGTAGATATTCCCTTTTCCACAACTCCAGCTATCTGAAAATTAGATTATTCCCTTTTCCACAACTCCAGCTATCTGAAAATAACTTAATCACAAATCTGTCTCCCTATCTTGTGTGGGGTTCTAGTTCTGTGAGACTAAATAAAATTAAACTAAACCTCCAGCCCTAAGATATGCCTTCAAGTCTTTGAAAAAAGTTAATCCATTACACTTCCGCCACCCCCACAGTACTGCCCAATTCTTCATACTAAGCTAAACATGAGTTTGGGTAGACTCTGGGAGTTGATGATGGACAGGGAGGCCTGGCATGCTGCAGTCCATGGGGTCGCAAAGAGTCGGACACGACTGAGCGACTGAACTGAACTGAACAACTGAAGCGAAACATCTCCAGTGACACAGTTTCATTTTTCTGATCTCTCTCCTCCAAACATATTCCACTTTGCTGATATTCTTCCTAACAATGACTGAACAAAATACTTCAAAATTTGTCTGACAAGAGCAGTGACTGGAAGTGCAATTACATTCCTTTCCCTGGACACTACTTTTCGTTTAATGCAAGATAAGAATGCCTCAGCTGTTTTGGCTCACACCTTTGAATGATATTGAGCTTGCTCTCAATTAAATATCCAAGTCTTTTTCATGCAAATTCCTGTTAAGCCAGTTCTCCCTGCATCCTGTGTTCATATCAGCCCGTCGTTCCAGTCTGATGAAATCTTTTTTGAATCCTGATTCCTCCTTTGAGTGTATTAACTATCACTTCCAGCTTTGTGTCAACAGCAAATGCGGTCAGCCTGCCTCTGTGTCTTCATTTCCGTTGTCGCTAAGTCCGTCAAATAGGATCCAGCTATGGGAAGAACTCTTTGACCACTCTGGGGATATCCCTCCAGGTCGAGGTCAGTCCGTGAATTAACATTCTCTGCGGACAGTTATTCTCTCTGTAAATCTCCCTAATTACAATGTTCCTATTCTTGCTTACAAGCACGCTGCTGTTGATATGTGACTAAATGGACCATCAGGGGCTTTGGGCCCAAATATGTGCTGTGCTTAGTCGCTCCGTCGTATCCAACTCTTTGCGACCCCATTGGCTGTAGCCCACCAGGCTCCTCTGTCTATGGGGATTCTCCAGGCAAGAATACTGGAGTGGACTGCCATGCCCTCCTCCAGGGAATCTTCCCAACCCAGGGATGGAACCCAGGTCTCCAGCATTACAGGCGATTCTTTACCATTTGGGCCACCAGGGAAGGCCAGGAATATGGAGTGGGTAGACTGTCCCTTCTCCAGGGGATCTTCTAGACCCAGGAATTGAACCAGGATCTCCTGTGTTGCAGGCACATTCTTTACCAGCTAAGATACCAGGGAAGCCTGGGCTCAAATATAACTGCATTCAAATCCTTGCTTTGTCACTGATTATCTGTGTAATGTTGGGCCATTTATTTAACCTCGCTGAACTTCTTTTGCCTAATTTACAAAATAGTTTTTGACTAGTAAGCTAATTCCATGAAGAGCTGTGTCTTGTTGATCTGTGTGCTAAATCGCTTCAGTTGCGTACAACTCTATGCAACCCCATGGACTGTAGCCCACCAGGTTCCTCTGTCCATGGGATTCTCCAGGCAAGAATACTGGGTGGGATGCCGTGCGCTCCTCCAGGGGGCCTTTCTGACCCAGGGGTTCCACCCATGTCTCTTACATCTCCTGCATTAGCAGGCAGATTCTTCACCAGTAGCATCACCTGGGGAGCCCCTGTGTTATCTCCAATAGCCCGCATACTTTAGGCACATTCTCAGTAAATTTGCAAAATGAATTGCTGAATAAATAAAGGAACAGTGATTGAGTCAAATTGCTTATGCAGATCAACATACATGGCCTGCATCCATCTCTGATCTGCTTGTCTGGTCCACTTATGGAAAATGATAGTAAATGAGATTATTATTAAAATATTATTCTTAAATTATCCATTTAGCTCCTAATAACCACTATATCTATTTTTATTAAGATATAATTCACATATTGTAAAATGTACCCTTTTAAAGTATACAATCTGGTGGCTTTTAGTATATTCACAGAGTTGTACAAACATCAGAAATCAATTTCAGAATATTTTTATCATCTGGAGAAGAAATCCTGTATCCATTAGGAGTCACTCCCCAATTTCTTTCGAACTTTCAGTCCTAGACAACTACTAATCTACTTTCTGATTCTACAGATTTGCCTGTTATCTAACATTTTAGGTAAACAGAATCATTTAATAAGTTGCCTTCTGTGGTTGTATTCTTTCACTTAATTTTTTCAGTGTTTATCCAGGTTGTAGCCTGTATTAGTACTTCATTCCTTTAGGGACAACTAGTATTGTATGCGGAGAAGACAATGGCACCCCACTCCAGTACTCTTGCCTGGAAAATCCCATGGACGGAGGAGCCTGGTAGGCTGCAGTCCATGGGGTCGAGAAGAGTCGGATACGACTGAGCAACTTCACTTTCACTTTTCACTTTCATGCATTGGAGAAGGAAATGGCCACCCACTCCAGTGTTCTTGCCTGGAGAATCCCAGGGACGGGGGATCCTGGTGGGCTGCCATCTATGGGGTCGCACAGAGTCGGACACGACTGAAGCGACTTAGCAGCAGCAGCATCAGCAGGCTTGTATGGATGCACCGTGTTTTATTTATCCACTCACTAGTTTATAGACATGGGAGTTGTTTCAACTTTTGGCTATTATGAATAATGCTGCTATGAGCACTTGCACAAAAGTTATCGGATGGACATACGTTTTCATTTCTCTTAGATGTATATCCATGAGTGGACTTACTGGTTACAGGGTTACTCTATTCAGTGTACTAAGGCATTGTTTTCAAAAGCAGCTGTATCAATACCATTTTTCCTTCCCACCAACGATGTAGGAGGGTTCCAAGTTCTTCACACGCTAATCAACATATGCTCTTTATTTCAGTATTTTTTTTTTCTTTTAAAATTATTTATTTTGTATTGGGGTATAGCCGGTTGACAAACAATGTAATAGTTTCAGGTAAACAGTGAAGAAACTCCGCCATACAAATACACGGACCGATTCTCCCCCAACTCCCCTCCCATCCAGGCTGTCACACAACATTGAGCAGAGCTCCATGTGCTGTACAGGAGATCCTTGCTGGTTATCCATTTTAAGTACAGCTGAATGTACGTGTCCATCCCAAACTCCCTAACTATCCCTTCCTCTCAGAAACCAAAAGCTCATTCTGGAAGCCTGAGTCTGTTTCTGTTTTGTGCTTAAGTTCACTTGTATCATTTCTTTTTTAGACAGATTCCACACGCAAGGGATGTCACATGATATTCCACCTTCTTGGTCTGGCTTGCTTCACTCAGGATGACACTCTCTAGATCCATCCATGTTGCTGCAAAAGGCATTATTTCATTCTTTTTCACGGCTGAGTAATATCCCATTGTGTATATGTACCACATCTTCTTTATCTATTCCTCTGTTGACGGACATTTAGGTTGCTTCCATGTCTAGCCAACACTTGTTATTGTTCAACCTTTTGGTTGTAGGCATCTTAGTGTGTGTGTAGTGCTACCGCATTGTGGTTTTGACTTGTATTTCCATGAGGACAAATGCGGCTAGGCATCTTTGCTTGTGCTTCCTTTCCATTTGTATATCTTCTTTGAAGTATGCCTATCCAAAGTATTTGCTCGTTTTTCAATTTTGTCTTTTTATTGTTGAGTTATAAGAGGTCTTTTATATTCTAGACACTAGTCCTTTATCAGATGTATGATTTGCAAGTATTTTCTCCCATTCCATGGGCTATCTTTTAACTTTTTTGTTAATGTCTTTTGAAACACAATTTTTTTTTTAAATTGATGAAGTTATATGTATGTATATGTGCATGTATCTTATTCTTGTGTTTTTAGTGTCATATGTAAGAAACCATTGCCTAATCCAAAGTTACAAAGTTATGCATCTGCCTTCTTTTATGGTTTCTTCTAAGAGTTTTACAGTTTTGCACTGAGGTCTGTAACCATATGGAATTAATTTCTGTATATGGCATGAGATAGCGGCCTTTCTTCATTCTACAGCATATGAGTAGCCAGTTGTGCTAGAACAGTTAGTCAAAAAGGTTGATTTTTCTATGTTAAATATTCTTGGAATCCTTGTTGAAAATCAGTTGACTGTAATTTTTTTTTTTTTTTTACTATACTTTCAATTATCTTCCAGTGCCCTACACCTCTATCCTTATGCCAGGACCACATTGTCTTGAATACTGTAACTTTGTAGTAAGTTTTGAAATTGACAGATATGAGTCCATCTTTGTTGGTTTTCAAGACTGTTTAAACTATCTGGGTCTCTTGTATTTTACTGTAAATTTTAGAATAGATTGCCCATTTCTGTTAAAAAAAAAAAAAAAGACAGCTAGGATTTTAATAGGAACTGCATTACCAAGAGGATTTGAGGAGTATTTCCATCTTAAAAATATCAAGCTTTCAAACCATTTATTTCAATGATGTTTTGTAGCTTTCAGTGTATAAGTCATGAACTTTTTTGTTAATTTTATTTGTAACAATTTTATTATTTTTGATGCAACTGTAAATGAATTTTTTAAAAAGTTTCCTTTCATATTGTTCATTGCTAGTGTTATAGATGTGTAACAGATTTTTGCATTATTTCTTGCATGCTGAAATCTTATTTATTAGCTGTAATAAGAGATTCTTTTTTGCATCTTCCCTAGGATCTTTTCTATGTAAGATGTCTTTTGTAACTATAGATAATTTTACTTCTTCCTTTCTGATTTTGATGCCTGTTATTTCCCTTTCTTGCTTAATTATGCTTGCTGAATCTCCAGTACAATGTTGTATTGTATGTTGAATGTTGAAGTGGTGAGAGTGGATATCGTTTTCCTATTACTGATTTGGAGAAAAAATTTCATTGTTTTATGATTAAGTATGATATTAGCTATGGGAGTTCATAGATGCCCTCTATCAAGTTGGGGAAGTTTCTTTCTGTTCCTGATTTGTTAAATATATATATATATATATATATATATATATATCATGCAAGGGTACTGGATTTTTTTCAAAAGCTTTTCTGTATCTATTGAGGTGACCATGTGGTTTTTGTCCTTTTTTTCTATTAATATGGTGCATTATATTGATTTATTTTCATATGTTGAAACAACCTTGCATTCTAGGATAAATCTTATGTGGTCATGGAATATAATACTTTTTTAAAAATGTCACTGGATTCAGTTTGCTAGTAGCTCAATGAACCAATATTTTCCAAATAGCCGAAGGATGATATTACAAAATCATGTGTGGGTAAACAGTCTATTTAAAGTACAAGATAGGCCATGGATTTTAATGTGACAGGACATGAAAAACTTATTAACATGGTTTTAGATTCTACATTGAAACTAATCTTTAAGAATCTACTATTTGTTGAGTTTTAGGGTAGTATTAAAAAATTAGCCATAATTATACAAAAAGCTTGTTAAAATGTAGCCAGTTCTGCTTTAATGCATGTTTTGAAAATCTAAAGTTGTTATAACCAGAACCATTCAAAGAGGGCAATAAACCGCAGCCGGCTGAATGGAGGTATGCAGGGCTATAGAAAGTGCGTCGAGGCAATGCTTCGTGAGTACACTGGGCCACGTCTGTTCACACCTGGTGTTACAAGCTTCCCTTTAACACCTGTCACTGGTTCTCAGAAACGCCCAAGCTGTAAGCCTTCTGATGGCCAATGGCACGTGGTTCCTGCCCTAAACTCTCTTAACACCCCCATTGCCTCTCAGTTTATTTTTCCCTCTCTTATGCGCTCATAAGTCAGTGATCTTAGGATGGAAAAGATGATATCGTTTAGGAAAAGGGCATACATGTGGCAACAGAAGCGGGAGCCAAGGCGTACCAGTAAGGCACCCACTTGTGCAAGCAAACTTCAGACAATTTTAAGGTAAAGTACCATGTGTATTACAGGGCTTACTCGTTTCTTAATCACTTAGCCTGTGTAAAACTGTGCTACTGGTTTTAACGTGTCACTGAGGAGTTTATGAGTGTTATATTCCTAACCCTATTTTCCTATCAGCTTTGTGTGTTTTTTATGGGGCTTCCCTGGTAGCTCAATTGGTAAAGAATCTGCCTGCAGTGCAGGAGACCCAGGTTCAGTCCCTGGGTCTGGAAGATCCCCTGGAGAGGGAAATGGCAACCCACTCCGGAACTCTTGCCTGGGAAAGCCTACGAACAGAGGAGCCTGGCGGGCTACAATCTGGGGTTCACAAGAGGCGGCCACAGCTGAGCAACTAACGCTTGATACTGCTGGATGCCATGTCAGTAATATTTACATCTAGGAAGAAAAGCGAATGAACAAAACAACCAAAATGCCCCCAAATCAGCGTCATGAAGAAGCCACTCTAAGGAATCTTTTCTAGGTACCTGTTTAGAATGAGAGGTTTCAGTTTTTGGAGCTCTCCCATCTACATCACACTCTGCCAGTGTTTGTGAATGTCAGCATATAACACAATAAACTTTGAATAGAATTAACATGCAGTATTCCTTTCTCTTAAAAGATACCACCTTTCCAGTCCTATCATTGCTGGCTTATGTGAGCACTGATTCATTCAAAAATTTGTATTAGTATATACCAGGAATATAAAACTGAACAAAAGAAAAATCCTCATTTAGTCTAGCTGAGGGAAATGGACAATTCACGAAAGTGAAAAGTAAATTGTACCGCAATTTCAAATGTGATTAGCACTTTTGAGAAAAAGAAAAAAGTGAGATGCCAATTTAAAACAAGGTGAGAGATGGGAGAGCCTGGTTTCCCGGTGGGTGGTCACGTTCTTCCCTGCAAGGATGATGTTTGTACCAATGATAAGAAGATATTTCGATGACTTAGGCTCTCTGTCGAGTTGGTGTCAGGACGTTTCCCCTCCAAAGTCTCCCTGGGCACGCAGCACCTGCCTCTCTGCCCGTGTGAAACAGCCCCGTGTTCCTGTGGGCCACTCTGCCTCCTCCAGCACCTCCATGCATTCTTGTCCCTTTTCCAGTCCTCATCAAATATCTTTCCAGTGCGCCTACGATGGAGGGTGTGTTCTCCCAGCAGGAGAGACATTCATTCCTCTAAATGGCGTTTTTAAAAAACATTTGACTTGTATCGTGACTGTCTTATAATAATGTCCTCTAAACAGTTTCCCCTTTCGGGTACACTCTCCAAGCCCACTCTTCTAAATCGCCCTTTCCTGCCATAATGCATGTTTCTTCCAGAACAAGCTGCCAGTCTCTGTTATTTTTTATGTAGACCATTATTCTCTATTACCTGAGGAATCTGTCTTTGTATATATTTTTTAAAATTTTACAAAAGTAATCCCAGCTATGGGACTTCTTTGGTGATCCACTGGTTAAGACTCTATGCTTCTAATGCAGGGAGCATGGGTTTGCTCCCTGGCCAGAGAACTAAGATCCCACAGGCCTGCCACACAGTGTGACCAAAACAAAACAAACAAAAAAACAAAACAAAACCAAAAAAAAAAACCCAGAAATAATTTCAGCTAACTTTAGAAAGCTATGTTTAAGTTGCTTACCCATGTTCACTTCAATACTTAATGCGTACAAATAGAGAGCAGTTTACCAGACACGAGCATTTGAATTAGCAAAAGAGTCCCCCAGATCTGAAGCCTCAAGAAATACTGGTATCATTTTCCCAAGAATATTTATACTATCTAAGGACATCTATATTCAAAGAATTTCATTATAGGTAATGTCATGATGGTAAGATACAATTCCTAAAATCATTGAGTCACAGTTTGGGAGAGGTACTTTCCCCAGCAGGATGCAAAGAGACAGGAATTAGTAGAAGCGTTCAGCTTCTACTAGATATAAAGCTCAATGATGGTCCTCACAGCACTGTAAAGAGCTAGATTGTAATATACCCATGTGACAAACGATGCAGCTGTGGTCTACGAAGGTAAGTAACTTCCTTCAGGTCACGCAGTTGTAGACTGGCAGAGTTCAGACTCAAAAACTGGTCTGTCTTTCCAGTAGTTCATATAATAACAGAACTCAAACAATCCCCTTTCTAAAGAGTAATTAATATAGAAATCCAAGCCATAACAATTTACCAACCAAACAAAGAACAGTTGAGTCGCATCCAGTTCTTAAAGTGCCTAAGGATAGTTCATTGAAGAGCCACCAGTTTACATGAAAAAGAGATGTAGAATTTGTGACTGGAAAAGAGATCAAAGGTCAAAATCCTTGTATCACCCCCAAAACACACAGAGCAGGAAAGATTTTGTCCTAGGACCTTATAAAATTCTCTTTAAAACCTTTATTTTCAGCATATTTTAAGATGGAATGACAAACATTTAACAAATACTTGTGTGTTGAAATACACATTGAATAACACAGTGGTGAACATTCAAGAGTGACATGTGAATTTTTGTTCGGGTACAAAGTATATGGAGGGAGTGTCTGTCTCATCATTGCCAAGATTGCAATTATCAAGCTGATTACTGGAGTCAGCTTCCCTCTTGGTTCATGTAAGGGCGTGATCATGGGTCCTGTGGTCTTTGCCTCTACAGAGAATAGTTAGCCCTGCTCTGAGAAAACATGTTGCATAACCACCAACAGCAAATGAGGCCAGACATCGTGAGTTCACATTCCTGGTCCAAAGACCAGTTGTGAATGGGAGTGGGGATGACTTGCAGCCCACCAAAAAGAATCATGAGTGCAAAACCAGCTCAGTCACTGAGGTTTAACCAAGGATTGTCTTTAATATCAGTACCGTGACCATCAGGCTTCCCTGGTGGCTCAGATGGTCGAGAATCTGCCTCCAAGCAGAGACCCAGGTTCAATCGCTGGGTCGCTACACTGAGGAACTAACATTTTCACTTTTTACAACGACTATACAATTTATCCTCCAAACTAGAGCTTTTTAGAGGGGACTGTTATTAATAAATACCTTGGGATAACAGGCATAAACTGGGGTTGCCCCTGAAAGTGCAGGACTATTATTAGTCTTATGTCTGTAAATAAGAAGATAAGCATCTCAACAGCTCATATGCACTATGAAGGGTCACAGCCTTTCTGGGATCATTTTGGACTAAAGAAGCTACATGATAATTCCAGCCAGAAGCATTGCCTCTGGTCTGGGGAATAGAGACCCATGATTAAATGAACCTCAGCCTGTATTAGCGTGCAGAAAGCAAGACCACGGTTCTGTTTTACCTTTTGTCTCAAGAATACAAACTCCAAGACCAAAGGGCATTGATATGGAGTAAACCACGACTTTCGCCCTCTTCCCTGGAGCCTCGTGGCATTTTGTTCATATTTAGATACTGCTGCTGCTAAGTCGCTTTAGTCGTGTCTGACTCTGTGCGACCCTATAGATGGCAGCCCACCAGACTCCCCCTTCCCTGGGATCCTCCAGGCAAGAACACTGGAGTGGGTTGCCATTTCCTTCTCCAATGCATGAAAGTGAAAAGTGAAAGTGAAATCTCTCAGTTGTGTCCGACTCTTAGCGACCCCATGGACTGCAGCCCACCAGGCTCCTCCGTCCATGGGATTTTCCAGGCAAGAGTACTGGAGTGGGGTGCCATTGTCTTCTCCAATTTAGATACTAGCACTTAATAAGATCTGTGGCCCTTCATCTTATTCCCTATCTATGAGCAACTTTAGAACAAAGACCATTTATCTTACTCAACTCTGGAGCCCAGATGAGATGAAACGAGATGAGATGGGATTCAGCATAGAACCGCATAGTGAGTCTTCAGTAGACACAGAGGTACGTTGAATGAAAATGGTAGGATCGAGATCCTTAATCCTGAACACTGTAGGATTTACTCCATCGACTAACATGGAACTTAAGAAATGAATTTTCCCTCTTGGTTACTGAAGACCCAACTGATTGAGTTTCAGGAGGAACCTCCTTAGAAAATCCGAGTGAGTGCCTCTGACCCTCACTTGTTTTACTTTGCTTTCATATGCAAATATAAGAATGAGAGCAAAATAGATCTTATCTCAACGGTAACGACAGACTTGGATCCACTTTAGCTTTGCCAGTTACTTGTTTAATCTCTGCAGAGCCTTTTTGGTGATTTCAGCTGTATTCTGCAGGCAGGGTATCAGTTTTACCAGCCTATTTTTGTGTTTGCTAAGCAGAAACGATGGCTGTGTGTCCTAAGATGGGCTGGCATGGTAAATATTTCTTTTGAACTCAACCTGCCCGCTGTACCTTTCTTTCTCTTCAGCCGCCATGGAATCAGAGTTCTAAATAAAGAACTTACATGTGTTTTTAAGCAGCCAAATTCACCTCTGTTTATTTCACCTCCAGGAATATCCTTTGGCTAAAGCTCTGGGAGCTTCATTGGCTGGTGGCTCGGTTAAGACAGACCACGACATACTTCCAAGACAGTTTCTGGGCCGAATTCAATTAGAGCTGCTTCAAATTCTTTTCAGACATGGACAGGGCATAAATACATATATTTTTGATAGCAACTATGGAAGAGTTGCGGCATTGTATCTTTTCTGGAATGAGGTGGGATATAAATAAATAGGTAACTACGCAGAGCTCCATCTCAGATATTTGTTTACAAGGGAAAGGTCTGAAGCCTCCAGTCCATCCTCTCTATGTGGCCAGAGTTATTTTCCTAAAGGGAGAAATGGATCCCATCACAGCCCTGCCTCCAATCCTCCCAAGTCTTACTTGACCCACAGGTTTGCATGTCTTACCTCCACTTACAAGGCCCGGGGTGCTATAAACTTCCCTGACTCATCTCTCCCACCCTCTCACATGCTCCTTCCATTCCAGGGTGTGGCATGGTCCTCACTTGTATTGTGTAACACTTCCATGCCAATCAGTGTTAACAAGAATGACCTGGTCCCCTAGCCCTCCACACTCTGACACGTGACTAAGCAGCACCCACTGATTTTCCTACTTGCTTCACCTAATCGAATGTGATGGGGCCTGGGGTTCATATCCAGTCCTCAGAAGGCCTTACGTGGACAAGTCATCCTAGGTGAGGTCATCGTAGACAAGCCAGCTCCCAGCTGCAGGCCAGCGGATGACAGATGCAAAGGTGAAGCCTGCTGAGATGGGCAGAATGCAGCCAGGTGGGCACAGTGCAGCCAGATCCACAGAACCCCCCAGCCCATCCACGGCTTCATGATGAGTGACGCTTGCCTATTGTTCAAGCCACTGGATTTGGAAGAGTAGAGATTGTTTACAGAGAAATGGATAGACTTACCTTACATGCCAAACTACTGATACTCCCTGAACACAGATGACCTTCAACTCGCCAGTTTTTAAAGATGCTATTCTCTCTGCTTGGAGTAAGTCTCAGTTTGGTCCACAGTTATTAATAGGTCGTCCACATTCTCCAACATTCATCTCCCCTTTCTTTTTCAGCAGGAGACACTTCCACTCCCTTTTCAAGATCGTGCAATGAGAGTGCTCCCATGACCACAGCACTTGTGGGCTGAACTGAACTCTCTCCCATTCTTCCTGCCCTCTCTTTCCTCGGTTACTCACTCTCTACACTTCTCAGCATTTCACACCCACCTCTATTCTAGCAGCTGTCACTTTATACTGAGTTTATTTTGCATTTCTGTCTCCTGCACTGAACTACAAGCTCCTTGAGAGGAGAGGGGAGGCTCTTTTACAGTAGCCAGGTCCTAGGGCAGGTCTACACACTTTAGTTGCATGGCTCTGTCAACTTCCTACTACGAGTTGGTTCCTTATCAACTTCTACATTCATAAAATGAAGACATGGAAGTATTATACAATACAAGTGAGGACCGTAAGTTAATTTTCAATCATATGTTAGCACTATACTAGCATTAAGGAAATAAAAAACAGGCCATTAAACCTATAAAAGAGATGGTTTAATGTCATCATAAAGATTTGTGGGATAGTCAACCCCCTGAATGATCTGAATTACGAAATTTTTACTTTATTCAGAAACCAGAAGGTATATTCTTACTGTAAAGCTGCTATCAACATCCATATGCAGATTTTTTGCGTAAGTGTAAGTTTTCAACTCTTTTGAGCAAATACCAAGCTTTTGCTGGATCACAGGATAAGAGTATGCTTAGTTTTATAAGAAACTGCAAAATGTCTTCCAATTGGTTGACTTTGAAACTTTCTGCTCTCAAAATATTAATGCCATCTTCTCCAAAGCATGGAATCGATGGAGATGTACAACTCAGCTCTGCCCTAGTCAGTCTTTGAATGTCCTCGTCTATTGCTTTTCTTTCTCTTTTTCTTATTCTTCACAACAGTTTTGCAGTCTCTGTATCTCGTCCACTCACCATCCACACCGGAGGTTGTGATTTCAGAGAAAATGAGGCATTCTGAACTGAGCCACTTCCAGAGTTTCTAGCTGCAAAATAACCTGCCCTTTTCCATCCATCTTCTTTCACTTTGTCACTCTCGCTGTCTCTCTCACTCACGTGCTCGCTTTCTCTCTCTCTTTCACACACACACACACACACACACACACACACACACACAGAGTTTCTCTCTCCTCCAACCAAGCATAATTCTTTTATCTGAGCTCTGAACCTCAATCTAACCACATAGTTTTCTGTTTTCTTTTTATGTCTTCAAAAACTTTCTCTTCTCTTTCTTCTCAGCGAGTAAAAAGCTTAAATCACTCACATCTGAAAGCAAGCAACACTGAAAGCCTTCAATTACCCTGCCCTAGCTCGCTCTCTCCTCCACAGCTTCTCTCTTAGAAGCAGTAGGTCTACTCTGCTAACTTGGCTTGCCCTCGTACCATTTAGTCTCCTCCCCACTGACCTCTGTGCCCTTACTCCTCTGACTCTGTGTTCTCTGGAGTCCGCAGTTAACCTCTAATTGCAAAACTCAGTGACTGCTCCTCAGCCTTGCCATGGCTCTCTGTTCCAATGCTTCCAGGCCTCACTCTGACTACTGACTTGCCTCTCCTGTCTCATTTATGTCTTTTTTGTGGATTCTTTCTCTCCTTGTTCTTTCTGCTCAAGGCCTCTGCTGGGCTACTTAGACCTAACTATTGTTCTGTGGTATTGACCTGCATCGTTGACATATTAGTCTAGCACACCCTCACCCTACTGATGGGTGTCAGGATATCTAACTTTATATCATCTAATCAGATTACTTCAACTCTCACTTATAAGTTTAAAAGCTCACAAACTTAGAGCTCACAATATTCCCTTTCACGATGAATGAATTTCTAGTTTGCCAAACCCGTGTGTTTGCTTCAGTAGTTTCAGTACCTTTGCGGTGTGCTAAGGTGCTTCAGCCATGTCCAGCTCTTTGTGACCCTGTGAACCATAGCCTGCCAGGCTCCTCTGTCCATGGGATTCTTCAGGCAAGAAAACTGGAGTGGGTTGCCATGCCCTCCTTAGGGGATCTTCCAGACCCAGGGATCGAACCAGTATCTGTGTCTCTTATGTCTCCTGCATTGTCAGGCAGGTTCTTTACCACCAGCGACTTGAGAAGCCCACCTTTGCAATACTCCACCACAGATCTCTCTATACTCAGTCCTCCTCAAATCATCCATAAAGCACTGTCGGAGCTGTTATGCTAACAAATAAATCTGACTTTCACCTCTCTATTTAGAAATATTTGATAGCTCTCTGCTACCTATAGAATGAAGTAGAAACTTCTTAGAAGTCACACAAATCCTTCATCCAGCTTTTATCTGACTCTTCATCTTGGCCTCCTGCTGTGCTTGCTATCACACTTTATGCTCCAGAATTACTAAATTACTATACACATGTGCCTAGAGAGCTTTGGTCATCTTGGATGCTCAACAGCAACTAGAAAAAAAACCAAGACCCACACTAGTTTTGTTAATAGGAAGAATTCAGTGGAATTAATTATTGGAACATGTACTGCGGGGCTGAAAAGGCAAAGGAGACAGCTGAGGCAACACAGAGTTAGCAACTGCGGGAGCCATCTGCCAGCCTGTGGCTGGGGGTGGGGGCAAAGAGAAGAGGTGCGGTTAGTAGAACCTGGAAGCTTAGGGAAAGGGTGCTGTAGAGTTGGGACCCAGAAATCCCAGGAGTGGGGGCAGCCCCCCTGCTGCGTTAGTATCTCAGGTGTGTGTCTCCATGGAGCTTAGTCCCAGATTACTGAACGGGGGGCACTGGCTGTTTGGAGCAAGTATCTCATTATGGCATTGCTTTTTGGACTGGGGGAAAAACTCAGTCCTGGAATCAGCTGCCCTTATCAGGTTGGACAACGATTTCTATGGTGACTCTGATAGGAGGATGGAGCCAAAGAGGAAGAAACAAGCCCCTCTCATCCTGCAACCTTCTAGTCTTCCTCCATTTCCCCTATTAGCAGAATTTATCAGGGTCCAGCTGGCAAAGAAGCAATGGAGCTTGCAGAGCCTCAGCCCCAGCACCGTGAAACAGAAAAGAGGACAGTGGCTTAATAACCAGCATACAAACAGCCTTCCTACTTGAGAGATGAGAAGACTGAAGCAAAGCAGAGCACTGTTTCTAACTCTGAAAGATGAAGGGAAAGAGTGTTCCTCCGTTTCCGAGCTCCATGCAGTTAGAGCACCTACCTTTACCCCAAAGAATATCCCTCTCAGGACTCTGTCCCTGGAATGAGACATGCAAAGATGAGGGGACCGTACAGAGAATTTATTTCAGCTGTGGCTCTGGCAGCAGCAGAGTCCAGTGCAGGGAGGCAGTAGTCTCAGGAAATGCAGTGACGGTGACCAACAACAAGACCACTAACCACGAGACTACCAGTGGAGGCTTCCAGGCTTCTTGCTAGCCAGTCTCCTCTTGTTTCTTCTCTATTATGAATTTAGTTCTTTAGACTTCCTGAGGATTCTGGGGGTATGGAAATACCATTTGATACATTATTTTCTGCTTAAGTTAACCAACATAAGTTTCTGTTGATTGCAAAAATGATATCCTGTCTAGTGTATCTAACATGCTCTCATATCTCATGCCTTTACAATTTTTTCCTACTTAATGAGATTCCAATAATTTCAGCATTTATAACATTTAGAAACTTTGCAAATGTTTCTCTTAGGCCCTATTTTTCTTATATCCTCCTCCTGCATACACATTAGGTTAATAATGTGTGTACTGTGTTTCCATGATAGCTAAGTTTATTAATCAAAATATCAGGTTCAGAAAAATTACCTCACAGTGCAGAAGCAGTGTCCCTGCAGAATGTACTGTGGGTTATAATTTATCCATACTTCTGATAGCTATACATTATAGCTGCCATATGTTATGAGTTTATACATTGTAGCCATTCTGGTGGCTCCTTTAACAGCTAATAATAGAGGGATCTAAAGTAACTCTTTCCTTTTCAATGAGGCCCTATAATCCCATGGTGGAGAAAAGAGCCTGTTCCATGGGCCCTTTTGGGACAGGCTCTATGCAGTTAGATGACCGCTCTCTGTCCCCTCTTACCCTTACAAAGCCTTATACAGCCATTGGCAGCTGACCGTGGCCATTCTGAAACCTCTCCAGGGCTGGCAGCTTCCTTTCCACTTTCACAAATCTGTTTTCTCGAACCTGTCTGACACCCTGTGCAGGCGGCTTCCTAGAGTACAAAGCAGGTTCCTGTGCCAATGTATTTCAGCATGCTCTGCTAGCCACTCTAGAACAGAGCTTAAACCTGCAAGCTCTGGCACTCCTAAGCCAGAGAGTTAGAAGGGACTGAGAGCCTTTTATAAAACTATAACCCAGGAGAGGGAGGGGGCATATGCCTTAAGGGCCTTCATGACCAAGAGTTTATTAGACATTTACTATGGGCCCATAACTCTGTCCCTTCTCCCAAATTTGACCCTGAGTATGTCTGAATGAATTCATTACTCTCTTCTCACTTCCCTAGTATAAATGGAGGAAAAAAATCTTCTTTTCTGTGTCTAGTTTCTACAGGAAAATACATCTATATTGTCTGGGCAGAATGAGGGGCTCCCCCTGGGGTTTATTCTCAGCCTCTTTCAATTCTGAAATCTATCTTCAAACCAACTGACCCTGAAAGTCTGATTGAGAGCTTGTCATTCACAGAGACACTCGAGAGTACTAAAAACCAGAGAAATGAAAAAAAAAAAAAAAAATGCTAGTCTTGACAGGATTCTGAGTACAAATTTTGCACCTTTATAAAGAATAGTCAGAAATTCTTCCAACATTTTATTTATCAAATTGCTATGGAGTCACACCCACTCCAGTGTTCTTGCCTGGAGAATCCCAGGGACAGGAAGCCTGGGGGCTGCCGTCTATGGGTCGCACAGAGTCGGACACGACTGAAGCGACTTAGCAGCAGCAGCAGCAGCAGCACACATAGAGAATTACATTCACAATACAGGACATTTGTGTCTAATGTTTTAGTTGCTGTGTCCTGACATATCTTGAAGGGTAGAGTTATAGAAAAAAATGGAGTTGACTTTTTCCAATTCCAAAGAAGGCTGAGCACCAAAGAAATGATGCTTTCAAATTGTGGTGCTGGAGAAGACTCTTGACAGTCTCTTGGACTGCAAGGAGATCAAATAGTCCATCCTAAAGGAAATCAACCCTGAATACTCACTGAAAGGACTGTTGCTGAAGCTCCAATACTTTGGCCACCTGATGCGAAGAGCTCACTGGAAAAGACCCTGATGCTGGGAAAGATTGAAGGCAAAAGGAGAAGGGGGCAGCAGAGAATGAGACGGTTCGATATCATCACAGACTCACTGGACATGAATCTGAGCAAACTTGGGAAGACAGTGGAGGACAGAGGAGCCTGGTGTGCTGCGGTCCATGGGATTGCAGTCAGTCTGTTGTGTGACTGAACAGAGTGTTCAGTTGTTGACTGAACAACAACAGCTTTCAATTGAGTTCCCTTTGCTGTGTCTAGAAAATATCTCCACAATGAAAGTTTTAATTTTTATTATAAAATATTTAGTAATTTAATGATAAGAATTTGCATTCTTTTTTTCTCCATTGCTTTTGCACCCTTATTGTGGGTCAGCTCAGGGCCTGATTCACCATTCAGTATCCAGCGTCTAGTCAAGTGCCTGACTCCTAGGAGCCACTCGTTAAATAGCTTGTGAAAACACAAATAAAAGCTCCTTAAGAAACAAAAGAGGCAAAAGAGAGAAGTCTTGCCCTTGAGTCTGAATAGAGAAGACTCACATACCCGGCACAGTTGAGGAGTGACCATCGGGCAAGTAGAGACGTCCAAGGTGGTATGCTGTCAACTTCGTCTGTGAGAACTGAAGGCATTTCAGATGAAGAAAAGAATAATCTGGCGGTTAAATTGGCCTGCATAGGGTTTCATGGAGACAATTGAGGCAAATCTTATGGAAAGGTATTTAAATTAACAAGAAAAGAGCATTCACATAGTGATGAAAACTAAAGATTATGGCAATGGAATTTCATGGAAGATATTAGTGATCATATTGTAAGTCTGTTAGCTAGAACAGTGAGAGAAAAGAGTTTCTCTTGCTTGAAATCTCCTTGATTTCTCCTCTTTTAAAAAATATATGTTCCTTCTGGTTCAGGATGGCAGAGTAGAAGGACATGCACTCACCTCCTGCAAGAGCAAAAACCTAGCTGTTGAACAACTGTTGGCAGGAAGATGCTGGAACCCACCAAAAAAAGACACCCCACATGCAGACACAGAGAAGAAGCCACAGCAAGATGGTAAGAGGGAGGCAATCATAGGAAAATCAAGCCCTATACCCACCGGGCAGGTGACCCACAGACTGGAGAAAAGTAATACCAAGGAAATTCTCGCACTGTTGTGAAGGTTCTGGACCCCATGTCAGAGTTCCCAGCCTGGGGACCTGACAAAGGGACTGGGAATCCTGAGGGAATCTGACCTTGAGGGCCAGATCACAGGCCTTCCACAGGACTGGGGGAAGCTGAGACTCCAGTGTTGGAGGGCACACACACAATTTTGCATGCACCGAGACTCAGAGGAGAGGAGCAGGGCCCCACAGGAGACTGACCGAGACTCAGAGGAGAGGAGCAGGGCCCCGCAGGAGACTGATCCAAACCTACCTGCTGGTGTTGGAGGGCCTCCCTTGGAGGTGTGGGGTGGCAGGGCCGACCACAGAGGGCCGGGGCCCTGGAAGGGCTCCCTTGGCATAAACCCTCTTGGAGGTTGCCACTGACCCGACCACGGAGCTGCAGACCCGAGGGCTGGGTCACCTCAGACCAAACAACTACCAGGGAGGGGGTGCTACCCCGCCCATCAGCAAATAATTGAATGAAAGCTTTACTGAGCAGGTGCTGCCCACAGAGCAAGACCCAGTTTTTCCCACCGCCAATCCCTCCATTGATAAGCTTACCCAAGCCTCTTAGCCTCCTCCATCAGAGGGCAGACAGAGGAAGCAAGAAGCACAGTTCCAAGCAGCTAAAACCAAAGCCACATTACAGAAGCTACTCACAGTGAAAAAAGCAGGAAGTTATGTCCCAGATGAAGAGACAAAGTAAAGCCCCAGAAAACAGCTAAACAAGGTGGAGATAGGCAATCTTCCGGAAAAGGAATCCGGAATAAAGATAGTGAAGGTGATCCAGAATCTTGGGAAAAGAAGGGAGGCAAAGATTGAGACGATGCAAGAAACGTTTACCAAAGACCTAAGAGGAACAAGCAAACAGAGGTGACTGATGCACTGGAAGGAATCCATAGCAGATTAACTGAAGCAGAGGCACGGATAAATGACCTGGAGGACAGAATGGTGGGAATCACTGTCACAGAACTGAATACAGAAAAAAAGAATGAAAATAAATGAAGACAGCCTAAGAGACCGCTTGGACAGCATTAAACACACCAACAATCACATTATAGGCGTCCTAGTAGGAGAAGAGAGACAGAAAGGACTTGAGAAAATATTTGAAGAGCTAATAGCTGAAAACTTCCCTAACATGGGAAAGGAAATAGTCAACCAAGTCCAGGAAGCACAGAGTTCCAGGCAGGATAAAATCCAGGAGGAACACACCGAGACACACAGTAATCAAACTGACAAAAATTAAAGACAGAGATAAAATTTTAAAAGCACCAAGGGGAAAACGACAGATAAGACACAAGGGAACTCCCATCAGGCTATCAGCTGATTTCTCAACAGAAACTCTATGAGCCAGAAGGGAATGGCATGATATCTTTAAAATGATGGAAGGGGAGACCCTGCAACCAAGAATACTCTACCCAGCCAGACTCTTCTTCAAATTTGATGGAGAAATCAAAAGCTTTCCAGACAAGCAAAAGTTTAAGAGCACCACCAAACCAGCTTTACAAGAAACTTCTCTAGGCAGGAAACAAGAGAAGGGAAACATCTACAGAAAATAAACCCAAAGCAATTAAGAAAACAGTTAATAGGATCATACATATCAATTATTACTTTAAACGTAAATGGATTTAATGCACCAGCCAAAAGATGTAGACTGGCTGAGCAGACGACACATGTGCGTGCATGCATTTCCGCTCACCACTTGACTCTGCTTGACCCCCCCAACTGTACGTAACTATTTTATGTTGTTAAGTTAATTATGTTCCATTATGGCTTGCAATTACAATTATCTTTTCTTTTTTGTCTGGCTATTGATTGTGAAAACTGATAAACATCTTTTACTTTTGTGATTATGTAACTATTACTCACTTAATACCATTCTATCACAATTGGTCAACAGAAAAATAATAGAACTCTAAGTGACCAAAACTAGGATCTAATAGAAAAACCTGTAATCACTTTTTTAAAATCCAGATGCACATCAGAATTATCTTGAAATTGTTTGAAAAATACAAACGCTCAGGTGTTGCCTTTTTTCTCCAGAACTCCAGACATGCTTCTAATGAGCAGTCATGTTTAAAAACAACTGGATTATATGATAATCTTTTACTTTTAACTAGTTTGCTTCACTTTTTCTATTTCATATTCTGTGCTCCCATTTCATTATTCCATTTCTCCATCTCTTTTTTTTTTTTTTGAAGTTCTTTCTCAAGTCTTTCTCAAGTATAGTAGAAAAGCTTTTGTATACATATATGTATAAATGTGCATAATGCATATATTTTAGAAAACTTATGAAATTTGCCTAACTAAAAAAATTATGACATTTTGAATCCACCTGCTTGACTCAGTATGAATAGAATGCTAGATTTCTAATTAAAAATTGGATATGCAACAGCAGCAAAGGTTTACTGTATAGCATAGGGAGCTATAGTCAATATCTTGTAATAACCTATGATGGAAAATAATTTCAAAAATAATATATGTGTATTTGTGTAACTGAATCACCTTGCTAACTAAGCACCTGAAACATTGTAAGTCAACTATATTTCATAAAGTGTATGTATATAACTGTATGTATATATGTTCCACCTGTTCTGCAAGGCTGCGTCCATGACTCACTGCCCTTCCCTCGCTGACCCAGCCTCGGTCTTGCTCCCTTCTAAGAGCTTGTCCTTTGCATATTTGTCCAGTACCATCTGGCACTCAAGGTGTACTACCCTGAAGCAGTGGAAAGTGGGGGAAAGAGGGCCAAACCTGACATCCTAGTGCTAGCTCTTCAGCCAAATGGCTCAGTGGTGGTTGTTTTTAGTTGCTAAGTCACGTCTGACTCTTTGTGACCCCACGGACTTCAGCCCACCAGGCTCCTGCATCCATGGGATTATCCAGGCAAGAATCCTGGAGTGGGTTGCCATTTCCTTCTCCAGAAATGGCTTGGTGACTTTGGCTAATCATTAAACCTCTATCGACCTCAGTATCCTAGGTAATTTCTAAGGGTCTTTCTACACATAAGAATTTTTTTTTTTTTTTTTTTTGGCCTTTTAACAGCAGTAGGGGAAAATATCAGGCTGAGATTCCAAATCTTACCAGTTTCCAGAAGTCTTAGGCTCTTTCTAAGTGTCCAGTCCAGGGTGTGATGTATTTTGTAGCCTTCTCTTGCTACACAGCTTACTCATTTAACTACTCTTCTCTAGTTTCTCATCAGACAGTCTTGATTTGAATTCAACTCTACCAGTTTCTGTTTGCCTGTGGCAAGTTGCTTAACTTTATTTTGTTATATACAAAATACAGCTGTAAGAGTACCTATTCCTTGTTGTGAGGCTAAAGACTTGTGAGGATTAAAATAGATACTCCATGAAGGATTTAGCACACTTATTCCCAGAAGAAACGCCAAGAGAAGTGATTTTTCTCCCCCTCATCCAGTGTGCTGAAACCTTGCTTCAAGAGTCGCAACTATCGATAACAGCCATCTGAGCCCTCAGCATAACCACACTTGCCATACTATAGGCTTGCTCCACCTATCTTGTTGATCTTTCAGTTTCCAAGCTGCTTTCTGGACAGGCTGAAATAAGAAATGTTCAGTTTTTTTCATGGCTACTGGTGGTCAGGAAAAACAAGCTGAACACACACATTCAACCCCAGGTTTTAGTTCTCCTGTATCTAAAACCAAGAGTCAGACATGACTGAGCATGCACGCACAGCACAACACATCTAAAAGGTAATAGTGTATCCTGCAAGGATGGATGTTATGTTGCTCTTATTTTAAGGTCTCTTGAATTAACCAATCTCAAATTAATGAGGTTGTGAATTAAGACTTAATTTAATAGGTAGCAAAGAAAAAACTATTAATTCTTAAGAGGTGAATGAGCAAGGGGTGACCCTGAGCAAGCATCGGGCATAAGATGTATTGTATCTGAGGAAAGAAAAGATGTTTGCTCTACAAATGTGTGTATTCTGATGGGATGAGGATGTGGTGTTTTTTAAAACACTTGGGAAATACAATCTCACCCAAATATCAAGGTCTGATTAGTACAGTTCTATTCTCAGAAACATATTTAGAAAGGAAGAAAAGAAGAGCTTGGCTTTTTAAATGAAAAACCTACACTGCTCCAATCCCCTGGATAGAAATAAACTGAAATGCTAGTTACTCACCTGAGCACGTTTGAAGTAATAAACTAGATTCTAGATCCACAGTGGTATTTTGAAATCCATAGGGGAGATTGCAAATCCTTTTTTCAAGAGTATCTCACTTTAAGTGGAGCAAGCAGAATGAAACCTTTGAACTAGTATGTTTTATCACCAGTAACCTATCACTGAACTACACTATGAGTGATGTGGATTTTGAAAACTAAAGCCAAAATTGGCTGATTTGGGTAAAGCATATAGTAGTTAAACAACTACCCAAAATGAGGGCTTCCCCAGTGGCTCAGCAGATAAAGGATCCACCTGCAATGCAGGAGACATGGATTCAGTCCCTGGGTCGGGAAGATCCCCTGGACAAGGAAATGGCAACCCACTCCAGGATCCTTGCCTGTAGAATGCCATGGAGGGCTACAGTCCATGAAGTCAAAAAGAGTCAGACACAACTGAAGCTACTTAGCATGCAGGCACCCAAAATGAGTACAAGGAAGTTCCATTTTCCTCAATCAAAAATGAGAAAACATAAAAATGAAGCTAAATGACCTAACAAGTCCTGGAAAATAATAAAGTCACTTCCCCCCATGTGTATCACATTTTTAAAAACTGAATTCACCATTTGGAAATAGCACACAACTTTCACTCCTAGGACTCCCCTAATAATTTCTCAACTCAATTTCTATTGAATTGATCAAAGAAAAAATTATTATTATTATTTCTTAGCCATAAATTTTGTTTAATTTGTTTTTTTAACAGCTTTATTGAGATACAGTTCACATATTATATAATCCACCTATTTAAAGTATACATTTCAATGACTCTTAGTATATTCAGAGTTGTTTATCTCTCAGCACAATAAGGTTCAGAATGTTTTCATTATCCCAAAAGAGACCCCCATACCTGTTAGCAGAAATTCTTATTTTCCCCCATCCTTCAGTCAGCTCTAGGCAACCACTAATCTTTAATATGTGGTTCTTTGTGATTACAAGTTTCATTATGGACATAGGTAAGAATAGAATATACAACACCCTATCGCAGCTTTGCTTTCCCAATTATAATGAATTAAATGGGGAAATATAGCTCTTTCCCTTTTTTGTTTCTGAGTAAACATTGTGAGAAGACAAAGGAAAAGAATAACATTAGGAAAAGAGAAAGGAAGATAGACTTTTCATAAAGAAAAGTGAAGAAGCCTGATGTGTAAGAAGGAGAGAAAGGGATGGACTGGTACTTCCAGCTTCTTACTGGAGAGGCACACTACTGATTCCTAATCCAGCTTTAAGAGAAGACAAAGGTCAGATATAAACTCCTGCAGCCCTGTAAAATGAACTGAAATACAAATGTGGCACATACGTATCAGAATAACCATCCTGAGTGAGGTCAAACACAGGCAAAAGCTACTGGAGAGTCGTGTGTACAATCAGTAAAATGAACACTCGCCCATCATGTTCCTCCTAAATTCTATTTTTATTTATAGCTCTGTGTCCTCTGTCCTGACTCTGATTTTAGATATTGTTTTTCTTCATATTCTCCATTTTTCTTTTTTTTCAGCATTTGTCATCACACACGGCCACAGAAGAAAAATTCTTTCTTTTTGCGATGAGAACTTTGAAGATCCATTCTCCCAGCTACTCTCAAATATATAAAATACAGCATTATTAACCACAGCCACCATGCCACACATTTTACCCCAGACTTATTTAGTTTATAACCAGAAGATCCCCCATGTTCAATGTCAGGAGTGGTGGCTGCATTTTGCTGGAGCAGCCGTGAAGAGATCCTCCACTCCCAAGGTCAGAGAAACCCCAGTAAGATGGTAGGTGCTGGAACGGCTGTGAGGAGATACCCCATGTCCAAGGGCAAAGGAGAAGCCCCAGCAAGATGGTAGGAGGGGTAAATTCGCATTTTGAATCAAACCCCATTCCCACCAGAGATGCTCAGAGGGCTCAAACAAACCATGTGCGCACCAGGACCCAGGGACCCCACAGAGACTGAGACCGACCTGTGTCTGAGCGTCTCCTGAGGAGGTGCGGGTCAGCAGTGGTCTGCTGCAGGGACAGGGGCTCTGGGTGCAGCAGACCCGGGTGTGGCATAAGCCCTCTTGGAGGAGGCCACCTTAACCTCGCTATAAAGCTGCCAGAACTTACACAGGACTGGGAAACAGACTCTTGGAGGATGCAACAGAACCTTGTGTGCACCAGGACCCAGGAGAGAGGAACAGTGACCACACAGGAGACTGACTCAGAACTGCCCATGTCCTGGATTCTCCAGGGGAAACGTGGGTCAGTGGAGGCCTGCTACAGGGCTGGGGGCACTGAGTGTAGCGGTGCATCATGGGACCTTTTGAAGGAGGTCACCATTGTCTTCATTACTTCCACCATAGTTTGGCCTCAGGTCAAATAACAGGGAAGGAAACAGCCCCGCCCATCAACAGAAAATTGGATTAGAGATTTACTGAGCATGGTCCTGCCCATCAGAACAAGACCCAGTTTCCCCTCAGTCAGTCTCTCCCATCAGGAAGCTTCCATAATCCTCTTATTCTTCTCCATCAGAGGGCAGACAGACTGAAAACCACAATCACAGAAAACTAACCAGTCTAATACATGGACCACAGCCTTGTCTGACTAAATGAAACTATAAGCCATGCCATGTAGGGCCAACTAAGACAGATGGGTCATGGTGGAGAGTTCCGACAAAATGTGGTCCATTGATGAAGGGAATGGCAACCACTTCAGTATTCCTGCCATGAGAACCCCATGAACAGTAAAAGGCAAAAAGATAGGACACTGAAAGATGAACTCCTCAGGTCGGTAGGTGCCCAATATGCTACTGGAGATCAGTGGAGAAGTAAATCCAGAAAGAATGAAGAGAGAGAGCCCAAGCAAAAACAACACCCAGTTGTGGATGTGACTGGTGATGAAAGCAAGCTCTGATGTGGTAAAGAGCAATATTGCATAGGAACCTGAAATGTTAGGTCCGTGAATCAAGGCAAATTGGAGGGGATCAAACAGGATATGACAAGACTGAATGTCAACATTTTAGGAATCAGCGAGCTAAAATGGACTGGAATCGATGGATTTAACTCAGGTGACCATTATATCTACTACTGTGGGCAAGAATCCATTAAAAGAAATGGAATAGCCATCACAGTCAACAAGAGTCCAAAATGCAGTACTTGGATGCAATCTTAAAAATGACAGAATGACCTCTGTTCGTTTCCAAGGCAAACCATTCAATATCACAGTAATCCAAGTCTATGCCCCAACCAGTAACACTGAAGAAGCTGAAGTTAAACGGTTCTATGAAGACCTATAAGACCCTTTAGAACTAACACCCAAAAAAGATGTCCTTTTTATTATAAGGGACTGGAATGCAAAAGTAGGAAGTCAAGAAACACCTGGAGTAACAGGCAAATTTGGCCTTGGAGTACAGAATGAAGCAAGGCAAAGGCTAATAGCGTTCTGCCAAGAGAACACACTGGTCATAGCAAACACCTTCTTCCAACAACACAAGAGAAGACTCTACACATGGACATCACCAGACGGTCAACCCTGAAATCAGATTGATTATAATCTTTGCAGCCAAAGATGCAGAAGCTCTATACAGTCACCAAAAACAAGACCAGGAGTGGACTGCAGCTCAGATCATGAACTCCTTACTGCCAAATTCAGACTTAAATTTAAGAAAGTAAGGAAACCCCCTAAACCATTAAGGTATGACCTAATTCAAATCCCTAACAATTATACAGTGGAAGTGAGAAACAGATTTAAGGAACTATATCTGATAGACAGAATGCCTGATGAACTATGGGTGGAAGTTCCTCACATTGTCCAGGAGACACGAGGAAACACCATCCCCAAGAAAAAGAAATGCAAAAAAGCAAAATGGCTGTCTGAGGAGGCCTTACAAATAGCTGTGAAAAGAAGAGAAGCAAAAAGCAAAGGAGAAAAGGAAAGATATACCCGTTTGAATGCAGAGCTCCAAAGAAGAGCAAGGAGAGATAAGAAAGCCTTCCTCAGAGATCAATGCAAAGAAATAGAGGAAGACAATAAAATGGGAAAAACTACAGATCTCTTCAAGAAAACTAGAGATACCAAGGGAACATTTCATGCAAAGATGGGCTCAATAAAGGACAGAAATGACACAAACCTAACACAGACCAGAAGCAGAAGATATTAAGAAGAGGTGGCAAAAATACACAGAACTGTACAAAAAAGATCTTAACAACACAGATAATCATGACAGTGTGATCACTCACCTAGAGACAGACATCCTGGAATGCAAAGTCAAATGGGCCTTAGGAAGCATCAGTATGAACAAAGCTAGTGGAGGTGAAGGAATTCCAGTTGCGCTATTTCAAATCCTAAAAGATGATGCTGTGAAAGTGCTGCACTCAATATGCCAGCAAATTTGGAAAACTCAGCAGTGGCCACAGGACTGGAAAAGGTCAGTTTTCATCCCCACCCCTAAGGAAGGCAATGCTAAAGAATGCTCAAACTACCTCACAATTGCACACATCTCACAGGCTAGTAAAGTAATGCTCAAAATTCTCCAAGCCAGGCTTCAACAATGTGTGAACTGTGAACTTCCAGATATTTAAGCTGGTTTTAGAAAAGGCAGAGGAACCAGAGATCAAATTACCAACATCCACTGGATCATGGAAAAAGCAAGAGAGTTCCAGAAAAACATCTATTTCTGCTTTATTGACTATGCCAAAGCCTTTGACTGTGTGGATCACAATAAACTGTGGACACTTCTGAAAGAGATGGGAATGCCAGACCACCTGACCTGCCTCTTGAGAAACCCGTATGCAGGTCAGGAAGCAACAGTTAGAACTGGACATGGAACAACAAACTGGTTCCAAATAGGAAAAGGAGTACATCAAGGCTGTATATTGCCACCCTGTTTATTTAACTTGTATGCAGAGTAAATCATGAAAAATGCTGGACTGGATGAAGCACAAGCTGAAATCAAGATTGCTGGGAGAAATATCAATAACCTCATTCATATATTCAGATGACACCACCTTTATGGCAGAAAGTGAAGAAGAACTAAAGAGCCTCTTGATGAAAGTGAAAGAGGAGAGTGAAAAAGTTGGCTTAAAGCTCAAGATTCAGAAAATAAAGATCATGGCATCTGGTCCCACCACTTCATGGCAAATAGATGGAGAAACAGTGGAAACAGTGGCAGACTTGATCTTTGGGGGCTCCAAAATCACTGCAGATGGTGACTGCAGCCATGAAATGAAAAGATGCTTACTCTTTGGAAGGAAAGTTATGACTAACCTAGACAGCATATTAAAAAGCAGAGACATTACTTTGCCAACAAGGGTCAAATCTAGTCAAGGCTATGGTTTTTCCAGTAGTCATGTATGGCTGTGAGAGTTGGACTGTGAAGAAAGCTGAGCACTGAAGAATTGATGCTTTTGAACTGTGGTGTTGGAGAAGACTCTTGAGAGTCCCTCAGACTGCAAGGAGATCTAACCAGTCCATTCTATAGGAGATCAGCCCTGGGTGTTCATTGGGAGGACTGATGTTGAAGCTGAAACTCCAATACTTTGGCCACCTGATGTGAAGAGCTGATTCATTTGAAAAGACCCTGATGCTGGGAAAGATTGAAGGCGAGAAGGGAAGGGGGTGACAGAGGATGAGATGGTTGCATCACTGACTCAATGGAAATGAGTTTGGGTAAACCCTGGGAGTTGGTGATGGACAGGGAGGCCTGGCGTCGTACAGTCCTTGGGGTTGCAAAGAGTCGGACTCAACTGAACAAATGAATTGAACTGAACTAGACTAATAGTATTTGAGTTAAATCCAATGAAGTTGTTTTTAAATGAAGAAGGACTTTGAAATGGGGGAATTTCTCTAAAATGTCCTAAAAACCTTGAAATTTTCCTAAAAGTGCTACAAACCCATATTGAACCCATATGATTGTGACTAGAAGACTCTTTAATAAAATGTACTACATATTCACCCCCCCAAAAAATGGAAATTGTCTGCATTAAACTATATGGACATGAGTTTAAGAAGACAAAACTATGAAATCAAGATCAAGAAATGGTAAAATGGGCATGTGGAAGCCAGGGGCAGAAAGGAAATTAGGATCCATTGCAGAGTTCTAACTTTCAGAAAGGTTAAAATTAATCAGTTCCTTGGGAGACACAAAGCCTTCTTTTTTGTCACTAATGTTTTAAAAGTTTAAAAGAGATCTTAAGAATTTCACACAATGTATAATAAACCTATCTTCAGTTCAGTTCAGTTGCTCAGTTGTGTCCGACTCTTTGCAACCCCATGAATCGCAGCACGCCAGGCCTCCCTGTCCATCACCATCTCCTGGAGTTCACTCAAACTCACATCCATCGAGTCAGCGATGCCATCCAGCCATCTCATCCTCTGTTGTCCCCTTCTCCTCCTGCCCCCAATCCCTCCCAGCATCAGTCTTTTCCAATGAGTCAACTCTTCACATGAGGTGGCCAAATACTGGAGTTTCAGCTTTAGCATCATTCCTTCCAAAGAACACCCAGGGCTGATCTCCTTCAGAATGGACTGGTTGGATCTCCTTGCAGTCCAAGGGACTCTCAAGAGTCTTCTCCAACACCACAGTTCAAAAGCATCAATTCTTCGGTGCTCAGCCTTCTTCACAGTCCAACTCTTACACCCATACATGACCACTGGAAAAACCATAGCCTTGACTAGATAGACCTTTGTTGGCAAAGTAATGTCTCTGCTTTTCAATATGCTATCTAGGCTGGTCATAACTTTCCTTCCAAGGAGTAAGCGTCTTTTAATGTCCTGGCTGCAGTCACAATCTTCAGTGATTTTGGAGGCAAAAAAAAAAAATACTGTCTGACATTGTTTCTACTGTTTCCCCCTATATTTCCCATGAAGTGATGGGACCAGATGCCATGATCTTCGTTTTCTGAACGCTGAGCTTTAAGCCAACTTTTTCACTCTCCTCTTTCACTTTCATCAAGGGGCTTTTGAGTTCCTCTTTACTTTCTGCCATAGAGTATTGTCATCTGCATATCTGAGGTTATTGATATTTCTCCCGGCAATCTTGATTCCAGCTTGTGCTTCTTCCAGTCCAGCATTTCTCATGATGTACTCTGTGTATAAGTTAAATAAGCAGGGTGACAATATACAGCCTTGATGTACTCCTTTTCTTATTTGGAACCAGTCTGTTGTTCCATGTCCAGTTCTAACTGTTGCTTCCTGACCTGCATATAGGTTTCTCAAGAGGCAGGTCAGGTGGTCTGGCATTCCCATCTCTTTCAGAAGTGTCCACAGTTTATTGTGATCCACACAGTCAAAGGCTTTGGCATAGTCAATAAAGCAGAAATAGATGTTTTTCTGGAACTCTCTTGCTTTTTCCATGATCCAGCAGATGTTGGCAATTTGATCTCTGGTTGCTCTACCTTTTCTAAAACCAGCTTGAACTTCTGAAAGTTCACGGTTCACATATTGCTGAAGCTTGGCTTGGAGAATTTTAAGCATTACTTTACTAGCGTGTGAGATGAGTGTAATTGTGTGGTAGTTTGAGCATTTTTTGGCATTGCCTATCTTAGAATTATAGTTAAAATTGCAATGCTTGCCAAGTACTTAAACTGGAACTATAGAGTATGTTGTTTATATATAGCATAGTAAATTTCAGAAGATTCGGTGAAAGAAGGGGAAACTTGTGTAAGAATCCCTAAATTTACAAATGAACAAAATCAAAACAGACAGTCTTTAACCTTTAAATAGACTCTGACCTTGAAGTCCTGGTTATTTATGGAAAAAAGTCATTCTAAACAAAGATGCTAGATAAAAAACTAGCTCAGCACAAAAATCACGCATACAAATATACAGTCAATATATTTTTTCAGAA
>NW_011494805.1:5116710-5120338 GCF_000754665.1 Bison bison bison | reverse complement strand
AATGGCACCCCACTCCAGTACTCTCGCCTAGAAAATCCCATGGATGGAGGAGCCTGGTGGGCTACAGTCCATGGGGTCACTAAGAGTCCGACACGACTAAGCAACTTCACTTTCACTTTTCACTTTCATGCATTGGAGAAGGAAATGGCAACCCACTCCAGTATTCTTGCCTGGAGAATCCCAGGGACGGGGAAGCCTGGTGGGCTGCCATCTATAGGGTCGCAGAGTCGGACACGACTGAAGCGACTTAGCAGCAGATTCTAGCACTGTGTTAGTACTTTAAAACATTATCTTATTTAAGCTTTACAAGCACCCCACATAGCTGGTGTTTATAACCACTCTTTTTTAGATAAGGCAAGAGGATCAGAGAAAGTCAGTGATGGTGATGACCCTGGACTTTAAATATAGCATCAAGGCAGACTAAATTTCAGGTGGAGTCACTAGTCTGCTGAGAGAAATGTCAGCATTGACAATAAGGATTCTTAGACTTTAACATCAGAGTGATGGATCTTGAGTGATTGTTCCAAATGGCCCATTAAAATCTAAGACCAGAAATAGCTATGTTTGAATTCTACAGAGTCATGGCACTGAATCTAACCACAAGATTGACTGATCGTTCACTTTGCAGACTTGGCAGCTTTTGCAATGGTGATTTAGAACAATCACGTCTTCCTGTCTTCCAGAGTTTATCGAGAATATTTTGATTTTTGGAGTGTTTTCTTACATACAGAGAAATGATGCTTAGCGTTAGTGTGACTCAAACCTGAGAGCTGATTCAATCAACCAGTATTTTTTTCCATAATAACATATTTTTAAATACTATAATAATAAAAATATAAGCTAAATTTCCCCTAAAGTATTCCTAAATAATTCTAAACTAGAGTGAAAAAAGCTTTACTTCTAAGTAGAATTTACAAATTATCTAGATTTTGTGTCTCCACTCCTGTTGTTTTCACCTGGCTGCTGGCCCCAGCTAGTAAAAGCTGCAGGGAGAATGAGGAAACAGGGAAAGCATGATGCTTATTATTTTTAAAAAGAAAAGAAGTTGAACGTGACTGTTTTCAGCTCTTAAATGTTTATGTATTTTCGGCTGAGCTGTATCTGCGTTGCTTGCTGGGCGTTTCTCTAGCTGTGGAGAGCAGGGCTAGTCCGGGTTGGGGTGCAGAGGCTTCTCACTGGGGCCCTCCCCTTGTTGCCGAGCACAGGCTCCAGGGTGCCTGGTCAGGAGCTGTGGCGCGGGCTCAGCAGCTGCGACTCCCAGGCTCTAGAGCCCAGGCTCAGCGGTTGCCGCACGCAGACTTAGTTGCTCCGCAGCACGTGGGATCTTCCCGAATCAGGGATCAGACTGTCTCCTGCATTAACAGGCACATTCCTTCCCACTGAGCCACCATGGCGGCTTCTGCATCTCAGTTATTTATAGATTAAATTTTTAATATGCTTGTTGCCTGTGTCTGTTAACCTCTGATAAAGAGGCTGGGTATATATCTGAATTTGTATTCTAAAATTTAAACAAAGTCACGTAAAGATGGATTTCAGTGAGCACAGCTGTTCCCTTTAAGAAATAAGGATGTCACTGATAGAAGAAAAAATATGGATAAAATCACTGGAATGATTCAGAGTATTCTTTTTCATTTTCAGTGATAAATTGATCAGTAATCTGCTTTGTCATAAAGGAAATTTCAGGCTGTAGATCAGTTAAAGTAAATTTGGGAATTCACTTCCACACCACTGCTGACTCCCAGTGTCTTGGCCTTCTACCTTTTCCCTCTTTTGAGTGTCGCCTCAATCCCAGGCCAGCACATTGCCCCCACCCTTAGGTAGCATCATTGTCCATGGCTTTCACAGATTGCCCAGATCAGATCCTCTAAGCCAGCTCTGTGTCCTCTCCAATGGCCTTCAACCAACCTAGTCCTGGCATTTACATAAGAACAGGATATTAAAACATTCCCTTGTGTATGTCTGAGGATGATACTCACTGCTCAGTTATTTCAGAGACATTTTAGGACGACCACTCTATCTTTCAGAGACATTTTAGGACGACCACTCTATCTTTAAAGTGTCTGTAGACAGGTGTCATGGATGGGCCATCCAAGAGTGTCAGAAGCCATTAAAGGATTAGTAATGTTGAAGGAAATGGCAACCCACTCCAGTACCCTTGCCTGGAGAATCCCATGGATGGAGGAGCCTGGTGCAACCATGGGGTTGTAAAGAGTCAGACATGACTGAGTGACTTCACTTTCACTTTCTTTCACTTTCATGGGACACAATCCCAAATCTCGTAGGTCATTTGGTCCAGCTCTCCATCTAATTCAAGAATTCTTTCTCTACCATTTGTGGAAAGAGGAAAGAGAGGGAAAGAGCCATGGAATTTGTGAAATCAGAAGAGCTGGGTCTGAATCCTGGTTCTGGTTCATTCAACTCGTATGATACCTTTGATTTTAGGCAAAATACAAATCATCTGAATCTCGGTTGCACATGTAAGCACTCGGGTACAAAGTAGGTGCTTAATAAAATAGTCTCAAATGAACTAGCTCAGATGTGCTCATTCGGGTCCAACTCTTTGTGACCCCATGGACTGTATGCAGCCCAACAGGCTCCTCTGTCCATGGGATTCTCCCAGCAAGAATACTGGAGTGTGGTGCCATTTCCTCCTGCAGGGGATCTTCCCGACCCAGGAATCAAACCTGCATCTCTTACATCTCCTGAGCTGCCAGGAGGATTCTTTACCACTAGTACCGCCTGGGAAGCCCTTGAATGAATGACCATGGCAGCAATACCAGTCTCTCAGAGTTTGTCCTTACAGTTTTCCAAATCATTCTTTTCATCTCAGCTGTGATTCTGGATATTCTATAGAGTCAGTGGGATTACCTCTGCTCTTTCTCACCATTTCACCTGGTTAACTTGTACCTGTCCAAACAAATCTCCCCTGATGAGATCCCTCTACCCCAGCCACCCTGCAGTCCAAGTACTATTTTTAAGCATCCTATGCTTATGTCCATCATTGAAGTAATCACATCTCCTCCTTATCTCCTTGCTAGACAGTGAGTCCCATGGAGACAGGGACAGTGTTTTGTTCCTTTAGCTATATACTTTTCTCGGGTATATAATGTCAAATTAATTAAATTCATCAGTTCAGAGACATGGAATAGGGACTAAACAATAGGAGAAACTCACTGAAACACTGAGAAGCTGCACGAAATAGTCAAACCTTTGATTGAAGAAAGCAAGAAAAAAAAGAAGACTCAAAATCAGGAATGGAAAAGGACATTAAATTTTGTAAAATACTTATTTTTTCTGCACCTATTGAGATAAAATGATTTTTCTCTTTCCTTTTATTAATGTGGTATATCATGCTAATTGATTTGCACAACCAATACCACAGAATTAGAAAACCTCATAAGAGACTACTATGAACAATTATATGCCAACAAATTGGAAACCTAGAAGAAACAGACAAATTTCTAGAAACATACAAACTACCAAACTTGAAAAATGAAGAAAGAGAAAATCCAAGCATGCCAATTACTAGTAAAGACCTCCCATCAAAGAAAAGCTTAGAACCAGATGGTTTCACTGGTAAATTCTCCAAACATTTAAAGAAGAATTAATGCCAATCCTCAAACTCTTC
>NW_011494805.1:5110172-5116610 GCF_000754665.1 Bison bison bison | reverse complement strand
CTCAAACTCTTCCAGAAAACTGAAGGGGAGGCAGCACTCTCAAACATATCTTAAAGGCCAGCATTTTCCTGACACCAAAGCCTGATGAAGACAGCACAAGGAGAGGAGCTGTAAGTCAATATCCTTGATGAATACAGATGCAAAAAGTTTCAACAACATACTAACAAAATGAATTCAACAGCACATTGAAAATATCATACACCATGATCAAGTGGGCTTTATTTGGGGGATGCAAGGATGGCTCAACATCTGCAAATCAGTAAGTGTCCCCAGGGCCAATTGCTGGCATTCTCACAGTTGAGACAGGACCCAGAGAGGTGCCAACAGCAGTCACACTGTGAGTCCACACATTGGGTGAAAGAGGACACAGCAGAGTGCATTCAGAGGTGAGCAGCTGCCAACAGCAGTCACACTGTGAGCCCACATGCTGGGTGAAAGAGGACACAGCAGAGTGCATTCAGAGGTGAGCAGCTCCACAGGAGGGATACTTAGTGCCTCTTCTCCCAGTGGGAGCGCCCCAATCCTGCCTACCTTACACAACAGGTCAGAAACACAGCTAAGAAATAGATTTTGGGGCTCTTCTCCAACAACTAGGGAGCAGACCTGACAGGGCAACCACGGAGCAAAGGGGAGGCTCCACTCAACATCCGGGAGAGGCTCTGATCACAACATCAGTCAAACCCCCTGTCAAGGGGATAGCACAAGCCTCTCGACCAACTTCACCCACCAGGGAGCAGACGCCAGAAACAGCAACAATTATGAGCCTGCAGACTGCAGAAAAAAGACCACAAACACAGTAAGTCTGACCAAGTGAGATGACAAAGAAATACGATGCAGACAGAGGAGCAAGATAAAAACCTACAACTAAGTGAAGAGGAAATAACCGATCTATCTGAGAAGGGATTCAGAGTAATGATGGGAAAGAAGATCCAAGATCTTGGACAAAAATTGAAGACATGGATTGAGAAGACACAAGAAAAGTTTAACAAGGAACTAGAAGGGCTAAAGAACAAACAAAGAGACATGAACAAGATAATAACTGCAATGAAAAAAAAAAAAAAAAACATTAGAAGGAATCAATAGCAGAATAACTGAGGCAGGAGAATGGATAAGCGACCTTGAAAACAGAATGGCAGAAATCTCTGCTGAGGAGCAAAATAAAGAAAACACAATGGAAAGAAAAGTGGGCAGTCTCAGAGACCTCTGAGACATTAAATATACCAACATATGAATTATAAGGGTATTGGAAATGAAGAAGAATTGGAAGTGAAGTCACTCAGTGGTGTCTGACTCTTTGTGACCCCGTGGACTGTAGTCCACCAGGCTCCTCCGTCCATGGGATTTTCCAGGCAAGAACACTGGAGTGGGTTGCCATTTCCTTTTCCAGGAGATCTTCCCGTCCCAGGGATTGAATCTGGATCTCCCACATTGTAGACAAACGCTTTGCCATCTGAGCCACCAGGGAAGTCCATGAGGTACTGTCCAAAAGGGCCTGAAAAAATATTTAAAGAGATTACAGCTGAAAACTTCCCTAATATGGGAAAGGAACTAGTCACCCCCATTCAGGAAGCACAGAGAGTCCCATACAGGATAAATCAAAAAGGAAAATGTCAAGTCACATATTAATCAAGCTAACACAAATCAAATACAAAGAAAAATATTAAAAGTAACAAATAATAAAAGAGGGAATCCTCATAAAGTTATCAGTTGATTTTTCAGCAGAAATTCTGAAAGCCAAAAAGGAGTGTCAGGACATATTTAAAGTGATGAAGTGAAAAACCTACAGCCAAGAATACTCTATCCAGCAAGACTGTCATTCAGATTTGATGGAAAAATCAAAAGCTTTACAGCCAACAAAAGCTAAGAGAACTCAGCACCATGAAACCACCTTTACAACAAATGCTAAAGGAATGTCTCTAGGTAAGAAACACAAGAGAAAATAACAAAAGAGGAAGGGAAGAATAAAGACTTACAAAAACAAACCCAAAGCAGTTAAGAAAATGGCAATAGGAACATACATATCTTTAATTACTGTAAACTTAAATGGATTAAACACTCCAATCAAAGCACATAGATTGGCTGAATGGATATAACAACAAGACCCATATATATATATATATATATACTATCTACGAGAGACCCACTTCAGACCCAGGGACACATACAGACAGAAAGTAAGGGGATGGAAAAGATATTCCATGCAAATGGAAATCAAAAGGAAGTGGGAGTAGCAATACTCATATCACACAAAATAGACTTTAAAACGAAGACTGTTATAAGAGACAAAGTAGGGCACCACATAATGACCAAGGGATCAATCCAAGAAGAAGACGTAACAACTGTAAATAGGTATGTACCCAACATAGGAGCACCTCAATACATAAGGCAAACGCTAACAGCCATAACAGGAGAACTCAACAGGAACACAATAACATTGGGAGACTTTAACACCCCACTTACACCAATGCACAGATAATCCACAGAGAAAATTAACAAGGAAACACAAGCTTTAAATGACACATTATACCGACAGACTTAATTGATATCTGTAAGAGATTCCATCCAAAAGATGAAATGCAGTTTCTTTAAGGTATATAAGGAACATTCTCCAGGGCAGACCCTGGCTTGATTTGTGACCCACATCTTGGTCACAACTGTGACCCATAATTTTGTTCAAATTTCACAGAATCTTATGCTGGTGTCCATTATTTGTTTTCACACCTTATTTAACATTCCACGTCGTATTTAGTTACACTGAGCAGCTTCAGCTGCATGCAACAAATTCCGGTAAATTCTCTTTTCATTCTTATTATAAGTATTTTCTAAATGCCCTTGTTTTGGCTTTTTAGATATAACCATCGTTTAAAGTGACTTCCCTGGTGGCTCAGATGGTAAAGCGTCTGCCTACAATGTGGGAAACCTGGGTTCAATCCCTGCATCGGGAAGATCTCCTGGAGAAGGCAATGGCAACCCACTCCAGTACTCTTGCCTGGAAAATCCCATGGACGGAGGAGCCTAGTAGGCTACAGTTCATGGGGTCGCAAAGAGTCGGACACGACTGAGTGACTTCACTTTATCATTTAAAAATGGACATCTAATTTCCAAATACATGAGGTTTTCAAAGTATATTAGTTAGTTACTCAGTCGTGTCCAAGTCTTTGTGACCTGGTGGACTGCAGCCCGCCAGGCCCCTCTGTCCATGGGATTCTCCAGGCAAGAATTCTGGAGTGGGTAGCCATTTCCTTCTTCAGGGGACATTCCTGACCCAGGGATTAAAGCTGGGTTTCCTGCATTGCAAACAGATTCTTTACCATCTGAGCCACAAGAGAAGACAAAGTGTTAGTCACTCAGTCATGTCCAACTCTTTGCAACCCCATGGACTATAACCCACCAGGATCCTCCATCCATGGAGTTCTTCAGGAAAGAATATTGGAGTGGGTAGCCATTCCCTTCTCCTAGTTTTAAAGTATCTTTGATATTAATTTCTCATTTTGATATTAATTTCTCCTTTGAATGCTTTCTTCTCTGCAATCACCCTCAGTGCTCCTTCAGTCTTCTAACTTTATTGAGACTTTCAATGGTTAAGTCAAAGATCTCTCTTGGTAAACGTTACTTTGCACTTGAATAGACTTCGGACCTTGAAATGAAATTTTACACCTTGTTTTATGTCCCTGGATATGTTCTAGTGTCTCCTAAATGTTACATTGCACTTGAAAATGATGATTATTTTAAAATATCTTTTTATATTGATTTTAAACATAATTCCACAGTGATAAGAGAACAGACTTTGGACCTTGAAATGCAATTTCTACACCTTGTTTTATGTCCCTGGATATGTTCCAGTGTTTCCTAGTTTACAGTCTATGGGAACTTGAATAGAATTTGTATTTTACTGTTGTGTGAAAATTGTATGAATCTTAGGTATGTTGAATTGGTTCATGGTGCTTTTCAGGTCTATTATATATATCTACTTTCCTGTATATTCATTCTATTAATTTTTGAGAGTTTGATATTGAAAGTCCAACTAAAAATCTTATCTACTTAAAATAATTGTAATATATACTGGAACTACATGTAATTTTGTTCTGTATTTTCTAAGTCTCCTGTAAATGTGTTATCATAGTTACATGGTCTAAAAATAAAAAGAAAGGGAAAATATTAAAATAATGATAGAATCAACACTCTCCCCCATCACAACAAAACTAGAATTCTCTCCTTGGTGATAATTCATGCCAGAGAGGAAGAAACACCGAGAAACAAATAGCCTTTAAGATGTAGCTCCACAACCTTCTGCTGCATCTTGGTATTATTATGGGTCTAGGTGCTTTCATTGGTTTGCAAACCAGAAGTTCAAACTCTCCAAATAAGCCATTATTTCAACCAAATATGGCAAATTCTGAAGCCTAGATGCCACTCAATTTTACTAATGCAAACCTTGTAGCTCCAGATCTCAATGGCTTGCCCCACAACAATCAACAACTAAACAAATCAACAAATAAATAACTGAGACAAAAGCCCCATAGTAATTGATTAAATTGGCAGGGGCCGGGGGCAGAGGGTGGGGGGTGGTTATCTGAAGCTAATGCTGGAGATCTAATAGCTTGGAGATCCAAGCTAATGCATGGATATTTTGTCAAACAACCTAACAGCTTGTTATCCACATGCACCCAAATCAGGCCTTAAGATTTAAATTTTATTTGCAGGAGAACCCTTTTCATCACCTATCTGGGCAAAACCTGGGATTTCTGAGGACCTTTAGATTCAGCTCCTTTCAAGTGGGGCTTTAATGATGTCTATTCAGGTTCTGGTGCTTTGCTCTAATGACAGTAGTTTCAGGATGCCAGCACCATTCTAGCTCTGCACCCACAAAGCCTTTGACATAAAAAATATTTGCAAGTGAAGCTTTCAGGGCTCAACACTATCTTCAAATTCTATAAGGCACTTAGCCTCAGTATAATACCATAGAGCCACAAAGATACGATCTACATCAACCTCAGTGGACATCTCCACAGGAAGGATACCGTAGTATCACGGTGCCCAAGAGCTTGTCATTGGTGATGATTTTACCTCTGCCTCCCAACCAGATACTAGAAGTCCCAATGACACCAGAGTTGGGAAAGCCTCACTACCCACAGAAGACCCAGACTTGATTTTCTAGTGATTAATTACTGTTGAGTCCTGCTTTAAAAGATGGGCCCTACCAGACTGGAGTGACTTTGTAGACATTGCAGTTTGCTTGCTGTATGACCCAACTTTGGTTTTTCATACCTGCAAAAAGAATACACTCTGCCCCTATAGTTATAATTCAACCTACACCACGCTGAGTCCCGATGGGACCAAACCCAATGTCCCCACAACGCTCCCGCGATTCGGTTGCTCTATTACCATCCACCTCTCCTTCTTAAAGGGCAGCCTTACCAAAGTATCCGCACCGTGTGCTCTCCGATCTTCAACGGGAGAATTCTGCTGGCCTCTCAATGTTCAAACCACGCATTCCCCTTCATCCTCTTCTCCGCCCCCTCCAGCTTTCCGCACCCAGACTCGCACTTCAGTCTGTCTTACCCTAACAGTGTCCATCCCTCTTGCCTTGAAAGATGGCAATGCAAGCAAAATGCAAACCCAATGCCCTAAACTCGAATAGTTACCTGTCTAATATATACATACTGAAACAGCCTCTCATACATGGACTACCTGTGGCTGTTGGATTTGCCATTAGTCCACTTTCACATATAGTACACCGCACATTTATCCAGCTGATACCTGGTCCCGAGAAGGAAAAGAACTGCAAGTTAAAGCCTAGTGCACGCAACCGTCTGCCCTGTACCTAGGGCGCCCCCTCATGGCGAGTGGCACCAGCTCAGTACACACCACATAGGGAGCGACCGACCCTCAACGTACACCCGACAAAAATCGCTGTCTTCTCCGGTCCCGTTCTTTGACCATTCCCATTTACAAAAAGCAAGGTGCAACTTTTCCATCTGAAGACAACAGCACACGACCACATCGTGGTCCGACTAATGAGGGTCTCATCTCTCCTGCTTTGCCCTTCTGTTACCTCCTAGACATAGACCACCGGATGCACTTCTCCCTCTAAGGATCTTCCATTTTTATAAACTTTAATAGTTTTTCCTGACCCTGGCCAGACATGATGGACGTGCAGCATTCATACCTGTAATACTGGCGCTCACCACGCCTCTGAGACTCGCGGGAATAGCCAGAGAGTTAGGCCATTGCTTTAATCCAACAGGCAGAAATCATTGACACTTACTGTGAAAGTCCGAAATTCTAGTATCTCATATTCCTCAAGAATAACAAATATTAAGACTACTTAATCAAGGCCAAAGGACTCTGGAAAAAACAGTTTTTGACAATAGATTTGTCCTAGCTGATCAAGGAGATGTTTGTGGTCTTACCCTGCCCTGCTCACAATACTTAAGC
>NW_011494805.1:5072886-5110072 GCF_000754665.1 Bison bison bison | reverse complement strand
TTCCATGGGCTATGTCCCACCACCAAAGGAATCTTTAAATCTTATAAAACAGTTCTCAGTTCAATTCAGTCTCTCAGTCGTGTCTGACTGTGACCCCATGGACTGCAGCACACCAGGCCTCCCTGTCCATCATCAACTCCCGGGTCTTACTCAAACTCATCTCCATTGAGTCTGTGATGCCATCCAAGCATCTTATCCTCTGTTGTCCCCTTCTCATCCTGCCCTCAATATTTCCCAGCATCAAGTTCTTTTCAAATGAGTCAGTTCTTGGCATCAGATGGCCAAAGTATTGGAGCTTCAGCTTCAGCATCAGTCCTTCCGATGAACACTCAGGACTGATTTCCTTTAGGATTCACTGGTTGGCTCTCCTTGCAGTCCAAGGGATTCTCAAGTCTTCTCCAACACCACAGCTCAAAAGCATCAATTCTTTGGCATTCAGCTTTCTTTTTAGTCCAACTCTCACATCCATATATGACCACTGGAAAACCCATAGCTTTCACTAGATGGACCTTTGTTGGTAAAGTAATGGCTCTGCTTTTTAATATGCTGTCTAGGTTGGCCATAACTTTTCTTCCAAGGAGCAAGTGTCTTTTAATTTCACGGCTGCAGTTAACCACCTACAGTGATTTTGGAGCCCCCCAAAATAAAGTCTGTTACTATTTCCACTGTTTCCCCATCTATTTGCCATGAAGTGATGGGACCAGATGCCATGATCTTAGTTTTCTGAATGCTGAGCTTTAAGCCAACTTTTTCACTCTCCTCTTTCACTTTCATCAAGAGGCTCTTTAGTTTTCAGTTTTCTGCCATAAGGGTGGTGTCATCTGCAGTTCTACGTAGGTTTTAATTGCAGTTTAACATATTAAAGCTGCCAAGTTTAAAAACAAGTTTTTCTGAAGCTTTAGCATTTAGCAAACAAATAGTTATAAATCTGGGAATTTAGGTGGGAAATAAAAATTATTACTTATACTTAATCCTTGATAAAGATTCAATCCAATGTTAATTCCTCTAAACAATTAATGGAATTATTAGGCCTGGATAATGAAATCTCTTTAAACATTTTAAAACATGTCAATTTTAAGTTTAGTCTGTGGAGTCTCTCAAGCATCTCAAATGTCTGACATGTTAGTCTTTTACACACTTAACAAGTAAAGATTGGAGTGGAGTGGGGATTGGGCTTTTCTAGCAAAGTAACTCTGGTAAAAGAAATAAATCAAACATATGCATTATTAGTAAATAATATTAGTAAGTCATGTTCTTTTAAACATTTAAACACTGTACAAACTTAAGAAAGTTCTCTGAAACCTCTGAAATCAAAAGGCTCATATATGTAATACTGTAAAATGTCAGGCTCTGTTCATTATTTCAAGCACCTTAAAGGTAATATTTCATAGATTAGTCCAGTGATTAAATAATTTCTAAACCTAGTACAAACCTGTTAATACTCTTGTTTTAATTGATTTTGTCATTACAATTAATTTCATCATTTTATCATTGTTTTCCTGATTTTGCAGAGTTGCTTGCTAAAATAAAGAGAGGAGACATATGATCTCATTGGGCTGAGGTTACTGCTCAGAAGATCAATGCCAATTAAAGAATTCCAGGGAGGAACAAGGACCCCCTTTGTTGCTATCAGGGGCCAGGGGGACTCCTCATGGGCCAAAGGTCAACCTGTGGAGTGTGTCCTGGAGTCAGTAGAATGTTTCAAGCTCACTCCATCATGTACAACCTGGTACAAGACGTGTGTCTTTCCTCAGTTTTTAACATTAATCTCTTTTATAACTTTTGTCTGGCTTGTAACTGATACTCTACAAGCTAATATTCTTCCCCACTTGAGTAAATTTAACTTCTCTCTTTGTGGCATGATTGGAATCTGCATGTTTTTATCCATTACATATTTGGTTTATCAATAATCCTATTGTTGTTTTATAGACCACTCCCTACTTGATAAACACACCGATTTAATATTTGTTTTACAGTATTATCTAGGTTTACACTGAGCTCAAGACCTGTAGCTCAGCTACACGCACTCTTCCAGCATTCTTCCATCTCTGAAGTCTGGACTATAAGCCCCAGCGTAAGGTCGTCATGCGGGAGGCTCCACGGTACCTCTGAGTTCCTGGTTGCGGTTCATCCATCTTATCGAACGTCCCCTCAATACCTCTTGAAGAGACATAAATTCATTGAAAGCGTGATGCTCTTCCCTTAGGAAGTTTTTGCCTATTTTATTTCTTGCTTCTGTCATGTCAGTCTTCTTTTTAATCTTTTCAGTTCTGGTAAAATATGTGTTCTAATCATAACTCTAAAAAAAAGGGAAAACAGATCTTTTATGCACATTTGGGCAGGATAAGTCAGGTGGACAGGATATAGAATTAGAGGTACTTCGTGCTAATTTTCTGAAAGTGGAGCTAAAAGGCTTGAAGTAGGACCGTGCTGTCCTGGTACAGGCCAGCTCAAGGTGGTCAATTCCTCACTCCAAAGCCTTCCTTGATCCGGGCTGTTTTACATCTTTTGTTCATGTGTCTTTAATGTCTACTTAGGTTTCTCTTGTTGCCCTTGCCTCAGTCCTTCGTAACTCTCTGAGGCGGACTAGCATTGTCCATCTTGAGAAACAAAAATGCTGAGACTTGGACAGAGGTGACGCTACTGAATGATGCCTAAGTTTCAGGACACTCCATTTCCTTGAATCCACTTCCAAGATCCTGGAAGGGCCCTAGCAAGTCTTCAGGTAGTCATATGTTCATATAAAATTTACAGAGGATATTTAACCACAATTATACTTTGAGATCTTACCATCATCAGATTTCCTGTGTCAAATGTTGTTAAACAGGCTGCAGGTATTTTGAGATCCAGATAAGGGAGTGTTGAATTTTAGTTTGGGTTTGATGGGATAGATTTATGTGATTCATGGTCATTTCCATATATTGATAATTTATTGTGAGCTGTTAGTATAGCACCCACTATGCCGAAACAAACATGCAGAACCCAAAGATTTTTCAAAGTGCAAGATGTCCTAGTGGCTCCCAGCTTCAGAAATTGCTAGATTGTGAAAAGAAAGAAATTGTGGAATGTAGAGACAGAGAAAATTGTCAAAAAAAAAAAATTTCAATCACCAAATATATAAAATTGTAAATAGAGAATTTGATCCTTATCCTAGTCAAGGCAGAAATTTTTTTCCTCTTAGGAAGAGATCTAAGAATGTCTTATATACAGTTAAAACCACATCATGTTTTCATGGGAATAATACCAAATTAAAATTATGAGAATCCTGTTGGTCAGGCACAAATGTGAAGCAGTACTTCAAGGGTATGTGAAGTTTTAGGCACCTTATTGTCAATAACAAAAAACAAATTTTTCTCAAGCATACTGGAAGACTAAATTACCTTTCTATTGTTTGTACAGAAAATGATATACATTTTTGTCATATAAAGAGATAATTGAAGGTTATGAAACAAAAATGCAAGGAAAAAGTATTATGGGGTTGTATCAGGCAGTTTGTTAATATAAAATATTGTAATTTTCTGGATTTTGTCATGTTTTTATTTGCTAAATTTTTAAAATGTTTGTTATGATCTTTTGTTCTAAGTAGATATTCGTCTTAGAAACTAATTTTCATTATTACTTTTGTGTTCTTTGTGGTGACTGACTTTACCATTTTAGGCAAACTGTTCTGCGGCATTAAGCACACTCACCTGCTTACACAACTGTCACCACTGTGTCCATCTCCAGACCTCTCTCACCTTCTCCACCTAAAATTCCATCCCCATTATTATCTTTCTACTCTCAGTAATTCCCCAGGTTCTCTTTCCTCAGCCCCTGGTACTACTAATGTGCTTTCCAGCTCTGTGAATTTTACTACTGTAGGCACCTCGTATAGGTGGAACCGTTGCAAGATTCCTTTGTCCTGTTGTGTCTGCTTTTCACTTGCATAGCCCTCAAGCTTCACATACGATGTGCCAGTCGTTCTGGAGGCTGAACAGCAGTATATTGTATGTATATACCACATTCTGTCTGTCCATTCATCTGTCAACGGACGTGTGGGTTGTTCACACTTTTGGCTATTATGAATGCTGCTGCTATGAACATGGGTATACAAGTATTTGTTCTAGTCCCTGCTTTCGATTCTTCTAGGTTTATACCCAGAAGTGGAAACACTGGTTTACACGGTAGCTCTATATTTAATATTTTAGGAACCACCATACCATTTTCCACAGTTGCACGTTTTATATGCCTACAAGCAACACACAAGAGGTTCTAATTTCTCCACATCATTGCCAACACTTGTTATTTTCTGAGGTTTTTTTGGGGAGTGGGGGACAGAGATTATTTTCCTTGGCTTTTGATAATAGCCAACTAATGGGTGTTAAGTGTATTCCAATTTCCAGAGGGCCCCCAACACCTGAGTCTTCCCTCGAATCAGGTCAGAACTTCTGCTCCACTGTGGTATATGTCGCTTTACTCAATTTCTCTGTTTTTTTATTTTTACTCATTTATAAAATGAGAATAATAATGAGCCTGCCTCTAGAACTGTTTTGAAGATTTGATGAAGTGAAGCCCTTAACGCAGTACCTACAACTGAGGATGTAGCAGTGCTTTTACTATTTTCTATTTGTACATCTTTCTCCTGTACTGTGCTTGAGCTGCTCACTCATATTTTTATCTATAAAACCTAGCATGGGGCCTGACACACAGGCAGGGTTTAATAAGTGTTTGAGGACTGAGCTTAAAATAGTCTGCAGAACACAGGTCACAATCCTTTTAGCCAGGGGGAATGTAGGAGTTCAGAAGGTCTTTAACGCAGAACTGAAAGTACATGTCAGAATTCTGCTGCTCTGTAACTCACTGTGTGCAATTCAGGGCTTATCAACATAGTAAACTCTTTATGGTTCTCTTTCTCTAATGCTCACTCATGCCCAGCAAGTGATTTTCTTTTTCTCATACAGTTATAAGTCAAAGAACCTCTCTGGGTATTACTTTAGACAAATATTTGTACTGGGAGGACTGTACTTACTGCTGAAAAGATTTTGGTGCCCCAAGGGCAGATGAAGCAAGTGGCATATGTTTTAGAGAGCTGCCCCAGCTGGGCTGGTTTCTGCTTGCCTGCACTCTCTGTGACACTAAAGCCTGTGTGAGATTTGGGGATCCCAATCCTAGGTGGGCCTTAGAGTTCATTAAAAACCCTAAAACTGTATCTGGAATTGCATACAGTGTGTGTGAGAGAATATGGACAGATTTGAGAGACATAGATCTGACTTTCATCAGAATTTGAAAGGAGTTTATGGCCGAAAAAGTATTAAGAATGACGAATCTAGAAGGCCTCGGGCATCTGACTCATTATCAAACCAGAGTCTGAAGTTTAGGAAAAGAAATAGAAAGAAGAAATAGAAATAGAGAAGAAGAAAGAAATAGAGAAGAAAGAAAAAAGAAATAGAGCTCTTTATACGTATTGTGATATAAGTTCAGGTCTTAGCTAGGAATAAGCCACAGAATCACCTCCCCAGCCCCATCACTGAAACTGGTGGGGCTTCCCTGGTGGTTCAGACAGTAAAGCTTCTGTCTGAAATGCGGGAAACCTGGGTTCGATCTCTGGGTCAGTAAGATTCCCTGGAGAAGGAAATGGCAATCCACTCCAGTACTCTTGCCTGGAAAGTTCTATGGATGGAGGAGCCTGGTGGGCAATAGTCCATGGGGTCGCAAAGAGCTGGACAGAACTGAGCGGCTTCACTTTCAGTTTCTTTAAACTCGCTCCTTTAAACCTCCTTTAAAGTCCATCAATGCACACCATTGATCCACAGCCTGTAGATCGATGCTAAAGTTGGTAGAAAAGTCATAATAGCAGGACGCTATACAAAGAAGATTGATGCTTTTGAACTTGGTGTTGGAGAAGACTCTTGAGAGTCCCTTGGACTGCAAGGAGATCCAACCAGTCCATTCTAAAGGAGATCAGTCCTGGTTGTTCTTTGGAAGGAATGATGCTAAAGCTGAAACTCCAGTACTTTAGCCACCTCATGAGAAAAATTAACTCACTGGAAAAGACTCTGATGCTGGGAGGGATTGGGGGCAGGAGGAGAAGGGGATGACAGAGGATGAGATGGCTGGATGGCATCACCGACTTGAGGGATGTGAGTTTGACTGAACTCCAGGTGTTGGTGATGGACAGGGAGGCCTGGCGTGCTGCAATTCATGGGGTTGCAAAGAGTCGGACACAATTGAGCAACTGAACTGAACTGATACAAAGAAGCATGCAGGGATCACACAAGAAAACATAACTTTCAATCAGTAAGGAACAAAATAACATGAATAATGGATGGGCGATGTATGGAGGATGTTGAGATCAGTCCATCATACTGCTAGGTGCCCATTCATTTCAGTTAGAGGCTGAGGGTGTACTTTTTAAAAAGAGCATTGTTCATTTGTTTCCTGTCAAGTACAACTTTTGCAGCATGCTACTTTGGGGTGCCTACTACAACATGAGGGACCCTAAGAAGCTGCTCAAGTCAAAAATCCCTCCTTCTCCAGCCTGTGCTAGTCCATGAAAATTTTGCTGAAAATACACCCCTTGGCTTGAGTTTAAAACCACGACACAAAACACAGATGTGACTGAAAGAAGTTAAAGAAGTTTTAAGCCATGTTCTGCCACTGACACCCTGATGTGACTTCATTTCAAGATGGCTAATTAGCTCAGGTTGGACAAACTTGAATACAGGGTTAGAAGCTAGAGATACGTGTCCTAGGCAGTCCAATGTCCAAAGTGGGATAGACGCGAAGTAGTATTAGGAAACCATAAGCTTGGAAAAGAGAGAATACTATGAAAGATGAAATGGATGTGAACAGGAAGTAGGAAGGGGAAGCCATTTCACAACTGTATCAACCAACTGCAATCTTGACCTCTGATTTCCGTAAAGTAAAGATCTTTCACAAAGTAAACATGTCATTTTAAAGAGTATCCTAGACATCCATGCAATTATGATGTGCAGTTTAAATGGATGATGGGAGAGCCTCAGCGGGAAGAGCACAGAGACCAAGCTACGAGGCTGTAAGAGGAGAAGAAAAGTGGCTACTTTTGCTTGAAAATGTTCTTAACTGACTTGGTCTGCCACTGATTTGCAGGCTTCAGACTCCAACTGCAAGGGAAGCATTTTCTGAGCTTCCATAGAGAGAACCCATGACCTCAAAATCCTCTCCCTGAAGCTGCGTCCAGAGGCTTGGTACTGTCCCAAGAAGAAATTTGGATTTAGATTCTGGGAGGTGTGTGAGTGGTGAGACTGACGTGGTGGTGACAAGCCTGGAGCTTCTTGGCTTTGATGCATGGCCTTTGGACCATCTTAGGAACAGGACACCAAACCCCCAATATCACACAGTTATATCAATCTGGAATTCTCTAGCTTGCTCCTCTTTTGCAAAAACTTTTACATTTTAAGAAAGATGGAGGGTCAGTTTTGAAAAACTATAAGGAAACCCAAAAGAGACTCCTGTGCATGTCAACTGCCTCAGTTAGAATGAAACACAATTATCAAAGGGTATTTATGTTTGTTTTATACAAGCAAAATGGAAACAATACTTCCATATGCTTAAAGTGATTATGTATCACAACTAAAAATAAATAAAAACAAAGGATTGGAGGGAAAAATGGCAGATTGTTTGTAAATTGCATTTGTAATTTAAAAAATAAAGACAGAAAAGATTTTTTAAATTACAAATGCAATTTACAAATAATCTGGCATTTTTTCCTCCAATCCTTTGTGTTTTTATTTATTTTCTAATATGATCACCTACAGAAGTCAAGAGTCCCTTGTCTCTTGTTCCCTCCAAGCATATTCCCTTCCAGGCAACAAATGATACCACGTTGGTGTTTTTCTACTCACTTTTCAACGAATGTAGTCGCATGTATACATGAAAAAAATGTGTTATATACAAAATCGGGATCATGTTATGCTGTTGCTCTGCAATTCAATTTATGCACTTAAAATATTGCCAATGCTGTCATCTAGAATCATTATTTCAGCCATATGCCTTTAGGTCATTTTGAAATGCCTCTTCTTACAATCTCCGATTCAATTAACATCCTTATACTTCAAATTATTTGAAGAATTAATTATTATTAATTCTTCAGTAGCATGGAGTTCTAAACATGACATTTAGAAACCCCAGTCTCTATCCATTTGTCATTCACATGAGCACTACACATTAATGATTATACCACCTCGTGCTTCCCTAAGGAATATCAGCAATGTTTTGCATTTTGCCCTCCATCCTTTCTGTTTCTCATTGCTTTGAATTTCATTTTCTGACTCAATGGTCACATAGAAAGTCTTTTCACACACCACTGTCTATTGGTGAGTAGAGTCTAAATGCTCTTTTTTGGAGGCAAGGGAAAAGGTGACCTTTTTGTGTTCTGGATAAGAAAGGGTATGGTGGGCTTCTCCCCTCCCCAACTGTGTAAATTAGCAAGTTCTGCACCAAGTTGCAGGTCTTCCCCAGAGTTGTACCTCTAACTGCAGGTTAACTTTGACCTCTAAGGAGCAGGCAGCACACTGGCAAGTGACAAAGCAAATTTTCTCCAAAGACCAACAAAGATCCACTGGGCTTAACTGGTTGTCCCCACTCTGGGAGCCAAAGTTTCTGAGTTTCTCACCTGGAACATCAAGCCTGTTTCCAGCCAGGAGCCACTGCCTTCCCCAGTTCTAGAAACACTTACGCTCCACACCTGACGTGTGTTCATAAGACTTATATTTTGGAAACCCTTAGGCCTTGCTTATTCAAGTTGTTGAATCTTGCCAGCAAGGCATTGACAGGAAGAGAGAGTCATGGATTTGCGATCAGATTATCATTTTCCCCAATTTCTTATGTCTTCTTCATCTGTGTGCTCAGAGATTATGGCCACAGTTGTGCTCCGTGAACTTAAAAACAAGTTCATAAGTCCAGGCTGTGTAGCAGGTAAAGAGGAGAACGTTTTTAAATACTTAAAGTGGACCAACTCTTTATAAAGTTATCTAGAATAAAACTCACCAAAGTCTATTAAGTGACTTCCCAATTCTTGCAAATGCTAATCTTGAAGTTACATTCTGGGTATGAACGGGTGCAGGCTGCTGTGGCATGAAGACCATATTTGGCTTCCCCGGCCCACAATGTGAGAAATTCCTTCTACTGTAATAATATTAGGGAGGCTGTGTCCAGCCAAGCAGGGTTCACTTTCTTAACTCACAGAGGTTTATCAGGTCAGGTAAAGTTTCAGAATCATTTAATCTCACCTTTCATCATCCATTAAGGTGGAGCCTAAACTATATACTTCTAGATTTATGTGTCTGTAATTTTTGCATGTTTCTCCAAAATGAGGAGTAAGTTTACACCCCAGATAAAGCCAGATTTCTGGAATATAGAAGTTGTTGTTGTTGTTCAAACTGATGCAATATAGTCTCTCGAGCAGATATTATGAAGCAATTCAGAGATTGTCACCCTTTTATAGGATGAAGACAATCGAATGAATCATTCTGCTTCCTGCAGCTCAGCTGCCCCTCTGAGGCCAGAGTCTTCCTCGGCCCCTGCCCATGTTTCTGCCCACCTCCCTCGCGCAGCTTGGGTCTCTTAGCTGCTGGGGATTTTTGCATCCATCTCTTGGCCATACAGAGAGAGCAGAGGGCTGCCTTCAGAGCCAGCAGCAGCTGTTGCTGCCAGTCCCATGACTAGAAGCTGAAGACCCCCCTCCAGCCTTCTCAGGCTGCTCCTTCACCACGTACCTCTTGGCTGGCACTGAAAACTGGCCAGTGTTCAGGGTAATTTAATAGTTTCACCTCGATCACAGTTTATGACATATTGAACGTTGAAACATTTATTCTCCAGTTAGGTTTCAGGTTTCTAGTACTAAGATTAGAGCAAGTCTTAAGTAAAGAGACAGTATCCCTTTCCTGAAAAAGGTGTGCCAAGACTCTGGCCCGTTTTCCTGAGAGGAGACGATTCTTAGCATAGAGTGTACCGCAGCCGTCCTCCTTGATTGAAATTACTGTCATTCCAGCTCAGCTACATATTCCGGTCGCCTCACATTGCTTGTTCTCAGCGTCACAAACGTCCCACGGAAATAAAGAGCAGACTCAACTCACTCGTTTATCCATCCCAACTTTTGACAAATAATTACTGAGGATCTGTTAAGAGTAGTGGAAGATTACTAACATCTTATCATCTAGTAGAAAGACAAGTACACACATAAATATAACCAAGGTTTTCATATGAAAAGTGTCATAAGAAAGATATAAAACAAATTCTACAGCCACCCAGAGATCTTTTCCAACTTGGGAGAATTACTAATTTCATGAAAGACTTCTTCAGGAAATACTTATCATCTGAGATTTACGTTAAATAATGGCTGGATTTTCCCAAGTGGATTTGTGTGTTTGGACTGGAAAGCTGGATGTCCCACACGTAAAAGCAGCACACAGCAAAGCCTGAAGGTGGAGAGAAACACAAAATCAATTTGAGGAGAACATATAATCCTGTTTTACTAAAATGTAAACAATATAAAAGGAACTAGCAAGATGTAAGACTAGAGAAACAAGTTTGTAGCCCAGCCTTGGTGTTCACCTTTCATGAAAAGTATTGGGAGCTGTCGAAAGTTAACAGTCCAGAAATGACCTGAATGGAACCAGGCCTCGGGGCAGTGGTCCTCACAGGAGGACCGGAGCTGCATTGAAGGGGACAGAGGCTCAGGCAGTGAGGCCTGGGGGGGTGCAAAGTCTTGTCAACAGGTGAAAGGCAATGCAAAGGGAAAGGCAGGAAGGCGCCAGAGGTGTTGTGGAGGCAGAATTTACAGCATTCACGTGTGATGGTGATGGTGGTTTAGTTGCTAAGTTGTGTCCGACTCTTTGACCACATGGACTGTGGCCCACCAGGCTCCTCTGTCCATGGGATTCTCCAGGCAAGAATATGGGAGTGGGTTGCCATTGCCTTCTCCAGGGGATCTTTCCAACACAGGAATCAAAACCAGATCTGCTGCATTGCAGGCAGATTCTTTACTGACTGACCTATGAGGGAAGCCCAGCTTTCATGTGTGGAAACCTAAGGAAAGAGAGGGGATCGTGAGAAGTCCAGGCCTGGGGCCTGAGCCCCCACCCCCGGGCTTCGTGGCAACATTAACTGATACACTGGAGGCAGGAGAAGGACCACGAGACCATGTGGAGGCAGGAACTGATCCGACCAGTCACTCAGTCAGTGCCGATCTCACAGCAGAAAGACTGAGCAGAGTGAAAGGTTGTTGCTGAACCGCAAAAAGATGCTGGGATTCTTGGCCTCCAGAAGAGAAGAATTCAATCCAGGGCCAGAGACGAGTCTTGATCACTCAGAGGTTTTGTGCAATAAAGTTTTCTTAAAGTATAAAGGAGATAGAGAAAGCTTCTGATATAGACATCAGAAGGGGGCAGAAAGAGTGCCCCCCCTGCTAGTTTTTAGCTGGATGTTACATAGTCACTAGCAATCTGTTAATGAAAGAAAGCAATGTCTTACAACTCAGAATGGCACCAGGCCTCTCCTCCATAAGATGTATTTTGGGATAATCTTGGCACCAGATGAGTCATCCAGGGCCATAACAACACTTGATTTGAATCTTGTAGAAGGGAAGATTACCATACAATAGTTTCGTTTACACAGATTAGGGGAACAATGTCTGAGTATAACATAATGGTTTGTTAAGTCGGTTCTGAGCCATTAGGCAGAACGGACTTGAAGACAGAGTCTGGGGTAAATGTATGATACATTAACATAGCTTAAGACAAACATCTCCGTAAGAAAAATGCATTGGTTAACTCAAGGTTTGAGAATAGTTAACTTCAGGTGGAACCAGGTGTCATTATGGCATCACAGTATTTTAAGAGAAATCTTTTAAATTTGTATAGAGAAGGGGAAAAAATATAGTTTGTTTCCTCCTTCAGCTTGAGAGAGATAAAAAATGCCTGACACTTGTAGCTTATTTCCTCTGGTTGGAGAACCCTGGCCTTCCTGCCTGTTACCCTCTCAAGAGGAGCTCTCAGTTAAAAGAGGAACATTTTGTTAAAGGGGTTTGAGACAGGCTAATGTGACTTATTTGTATACCACATGTCTATTTCCTGGAAGAATGTAAGCTTCACAAGGACAGGAATATTTGTTGAATCACAATGAAGATGGTCGCAATCAGGATTCAGTAACGCATGTAAAGCTGATCTTGGGCCTTGCTTAACTAAGCATAAGGTTGAGTTCACTTACAACCAATATAGGTCGCAGGTTTGAAATGCAGCACTGGCTATTGTCAGATATCAATTATCAATGGCAGTGGCTGTTAGTCAGATGTACGTTTCTGAAAACTTTTGAATAAAGTTGATTATAGGATTTGGGGGAAAATAAAGAGTAACATTTTCATAGCGACGCCTTGCAAGTATGTAAGTCTACACCTCTTAAGTGATTAACGGGCGGGACACTTGACCACGTTCATCACCTGCATGAAGGGAAATATTTATGGTGCTCTGCCCCAGTGCATGGCACTCCACCAGTGGTGGAAAAGATACGGAAACAAGTTAGTGTTTCAATTAGCTACTGAGAAATTGGAGTTTCTCCCGTGATTAGGAAAAGTAACAAGGAGCTACCTGAAGCCAAAGCATTGAAAAACAAAAGCGTTCCCTTCCCTTTCTCCTTAAACTGTGAGGAGATGAACATGCCGCCAAACACCAGCCATGATGACGGAGCAAACCTGTGTGGGTTTATAACAGCCCTTATAAAATAAAACTCACATCAAAATCAACCTGACTCACCTTTATGCAACTGTGCCACAGGGGAATTAAGATGAACAGTGCACATAAATGACTTTATTGGTAATCGTGTGGCCAAACCACACGTTTTCAGCTCTTCTTAACCACTTCCTCTTACATATCTATTATTGGCATCAGCATTGATATTTTCTTCAAAATAATATATGGTATATGTTATCTTTCTTAAAAAATCCAAAAGAATCAAGGGATGACTAATTAGAACTTGAAAATCCAGTCAGATCTCCAGAAGAAACAATATGGAAAAGTCCACTCCCTTCTGCTCTACCAGCCACAGTCAATGAAAAAATGCAAATCAAAACCGTAATGAGGTTATCCCCTCACATTGGTCAGAATGGCTGTCATCAAAAGTCTACAAGCAATAAATGCTGGAGACAATGTGGAGAGAGGGGAATCCTCTTGCACCCTTGGTGGGAGGGTAGATTCATACAGCCTCAATGGACAAAGTATGGAGGTTCCTTTAGAAACTAGGAATAAAGCCAGCATATGACCCAGAAATCCCACTACTGAGCATATACCCTGAGGAAAATCACAATTCAAAAAGACGCACGCACCCCAATGTTTATTAAAACACTGTTTATAATATCCAGGACATGGAAGTAGCCTAGGCGTCCACTGACGAATGAATGGTGCATATATACCATGGACTATTTCTCAGCCATAAGAAGGAATGAAATTGGGCCTTTTGTAGTAATATGCATGAACCTACAGTCTGTCATAAAAGGGAAGTAAGTCAGAGATAAAAAAACCAAAATTTTTTTTATTTGTATATATATATATATGCATATATACAGACTCTAGAAAAAATGGTACTGATGACCCTATTTGCAAGGCAGAAATAGAGATGGAGATGTGGAGACTGGACTTGTGGACACAGTCGGGAATGAGAGGGCAATGAGAGCAGTGCTTACATAGATTCGCTGCCACATTTGAAACAGACAGCTAGTGGGGGCCTCTGCAGAGCACATGGAGCTCAGCTCTGCGATGACCTAGAGCAGCAGGGTGGGCAGGGAGGCGCAGGAGGGAGGGGGCCATTATACTTATAGCTGATCCACGCTGTTCTACATGGTAAAGCATGGTAAAGCAATTATCCTTCCATTACAAATCTAAGAAACCACAAAAAATACCCAAAGAGCAATATTCTTTACAATACTAAGGAAACTATTACTTTAGCGTATTATTTCAAACACCCTAGGCCTGCATCTCTGGATCATTTTAAACTCCAGATGAAGTTAATTTCCCTGATTCTCCTTCCCTAAATGTGCCAAGGCAATCATGACCAGGGCTGAAATCCATCTCTTTTTCCCATTTAGTCAGTTTCCTCCTCAATACCCCACCATCACTGTCAATGTGCACCCCTATTAATGAATCTTTGAGAAGCTGTTCTCTGCTCCCCATCTGTGGTCAGATGAATTGTTTTTGTTGTTGTTCAGTGGCTAAGTCATGTCCAACTCTTTGCAACCACATGGACTGCAGCAATTTTCTTGAAGAGATCTCTCATCTTTCCCTTTCTGTTGTTTTCCTCTATTTATTTGCATTGTTGATTTAAGAGTGCCTTCTTATCTGTCAGGCTTCACTGATAGCTCAGCTGGTAAAAAGTCTGCCTGCAATGCAGGAGACCCCAGTTTGATTCCTGGGTCAGGAAGATCCCCTGGAGAAGGGAAAGGCTACCCACTCCAGTATTCTGGCCTGGAGAATTCCATGGACTGTATAGTCCATGAGGTCTCAAAGAGTTGGACAGGACAGAGTGACTTTCACTTCCGCTTTCTTTCTTATCTCTCCTAGCTGTTCTCTGGAACTCTGCATCCAGTTGGGTGTATCTTTCCCTTTCTCCCTTGCTTTTCACTTCTCTTCTTTCCTGAGCTGTTTGTAAAGCCCCCTCAGACAGCCACTTTGCTTTCTTGCATATCTATTTCTTTGGGATGGTTTTGGTCAAGCCTCCTGTACAATGTTGCAAACCTCTGTACATAGTTCTTCAGGCACTCTGTCTACCAGGTCTTATCCCTTGAATCTATTAATCACCTCCACTGTATAATTATAAGGGATTTAATTTATGTCATAGCTGAATGGCCTAGTGGTGTCCCATACTTTCTGTAGTTTAAGCCTGAATTTTGTTATAAGGAGCTGATGATCAGAGCCACAGTCAGCTCCAGCTCTTGTTTTTGCTGACTGTATACTCTATACTGATTTTGGTATTGAATATGTGGTGATGTGCTTGTGTAGAGATATCTCTTGTGTTGTTGGGAAAGGATGTTTCCTATGACCAGTGCTTTCTCTCAGGAAAACTATATTAGACTTTGCCCTGCCAAACTTACCTGTTACTCCAGGTATCTCTTGATTTCCTACTTTGGCATTCCAGTCCCCAATGATGAAAAAGACATCCTTTTTTAATGTTAGTTCTAGAAGGTCTTATAGGTGTTCATAGAACTGATCAACTTCAGCTTCTTTGGCATTAGTGGTTGAGGCATAGACTTGGATTACTGTGATACTGAATGGTTTGCCTTGGAAACGAACCAAGATCATTCTGTCATTTTTGAGATTGCACCCAAGTACTGCATTTCAGACTCTTGTTGACTATGATGGCTACTCCATTTCTTCTAAGGGATTCGTGCCCATAGTAGTAGATATAATGGTCATCTGAATTAAATCCACCCACTCCCATCCATTTTAGTTCACTGATTCCTAAGATGTAAATGTTCACTCTTGCCATCTGCTTGACCATGTCCGGTTTACCTTGATTCATGGACCTGACTTTCCAGGGTCCCATGCAACATTGTGCCCTACATCATCAGGCTTTACTTTCACCACCAGACACACCCACAGCTGGTCACTGGTCAGCTGAATAATGGCCCCCAAAGGTTTTCAAGCCCTAATCCTCAGAAACTATGAATTTGGTACTTTATAGGGACTTCGCATTAACTAAGATCCTTAGTTAACTAAGATTCTTAGTTAAAAAATAAACTCTCTCACTGTTTCCATTGTTTCCCCATATATTTGCCATGAAGTGATGGAACCAGGTGCTATGATCTTAGTTAAACCTGAGATTGTAGTTATTCTGAATTATCCAGGTGGGCCTGATATAATCACAAGGTTCCTTATAAGCATGAGGCCGAGAGCAGAAAGAGAAAAGATGCTAAGCTTCTGGTTTTAAAGATAGGAAAGTGGCCCTGAGTCAAGAAGTGTAGGCAGTATCTGCTGCTGCTGCTGCTGAATCGCTTCAGTCATGTCCGACTCTGTTCGACCCCATAGACGGCAGCCCACCAGGCTCCCCCGTCCGTGGGATTCTCCAGGCAAGAATACTGGAGTGGGTTGGTAGGCAGTATCCAGAATCCAGAAAAGGCAAAGAATCAGATCTCCCCTAGAGCCTGGCAAATGAATGCGGCCCTGCCAAAACCTTGATTTTAGTCCCTAAGACTCATTTCAGAGTTCTGACCACCAGAAGTGTTGAGAATAAATTTGCATTGTTTTAAGCTGTTAAATTTTGGTAGTTTGTGACATCAGCAGTAGAAAACCATTAATACTATATTTCTTCTATGTATCATTTGCCATAAATCCTGGCCCATGACGCTGTGCACTGCCTGCTGAGAGTGCAGTCAAGATCAGTGCACACTTCAGTATGAGAGCACCTGGAGGATCCAGTACAAAGAGCAATGGCTCAGAAAAGAACGTGTGAAGTGAGATCCAAATGGAGCTTCTAGTGAGGAACACCTGCTGCATTTCAGACACTGTACTAAATGCTTTACATATGTACCCTCTGCATCTTCTTCTTGTGTTGTCAGTTTAGTTGCTCAGTCATGTCCAACTCTTTGTGACCCCATGGACTGCAGCACCCCAGGCTTCGCTGTCCATCGCCAACTCCCGGAGCTTGCTCAAACTCATGTCCATTGAGTCGGCAATGCCATCCAACCATCTCATCCTCTGTCGTCCCCATCTCCTCCTGCCCTCAATCTTTCTCCCAGCATCAGGCTCTTTTCCAGTGAGTCAGCTCTTCGCATCAGGTGGCCAAAATATTGGAGTTTCAGGTTCAACATCAGTCCTTCCAATGAATATTCAGGACTGATCTCCTTTAGAATGGACTGGCTGGATCTCCTTGCAGTCCAAGGGACTCTCAAGAGTCTTCTCCAACACCACAGTTCAAAAGCATCAATTCTTCGGTGCTCAGCTTTCTTTATAGTCCAACTCTCACATCCATACATGACCACTGGAAAAACCATAGCCTTGACTAGACAGACCTTTGTTGGCAAAGTAATGTTTCTCCTTTTTAATATGCTTTCTAGGTTGGTCAAAGTTTTTCTTCCAAGGAGCAAGTGTCTTTTAATTTCATGGCTGCACTCACCATCTGCAGTCATTTTGGTGCCCCCCAAAATAAAGTCTCTCACTGTTTCCACAGTTTCTCCATCTATTTGCCATGAAGTGATGGGACCAGATGCCATGATCTTAGCTTTTTGAATGTTGAGTTTAAAGCCACCATTTTCACTCTCATCTTTCACTTTCATCAAGAGGCTCTTTAGTTCCTCTTCACTTTCTGCCATAAGGGTGGTATCATCTGCATATCTGAGGTTATTGATATTTCTCCCGGCAGTCTTGATTCCAGCCTGCACTTCATCCAGATTGGCATTTTGCATGATGATTGACGGTGGGAAGAGAAGGGGATGACAGAGGATGAGATGATTGGATGGCATCACCTACTCAATGGACATGAATTTGGGTAAACTCTGGGAGTTGATGATGGACAGGGAGGCCTGGAATGCTGCAGTCCATGGGGTCGCCAAGAGTCAGACACTACTGAGCGACTGAACTGAACTAAACTGAACTCTGCCTATAAGCAGGGTGACAATATACAGCCTTGACCTACTTCTTTCTCAGTTTGGAACCAGTCTGTTGTTGCATGTCCAGTTCTAACTGTTGCTTCCTGACCTGCATACAGATTTCTCAGGAAGCAGGTCAGGTGGTCTGGTATTCCCATCTCTTTAAGAATTTTCCACATTTTGTTGTGATCCACACAGTCAAAGACTTTGGTGAAGTCAATAAAGCAGAAGTAGATGTTTTTCTGGAAGTCTCTTGCTTTTTCAATGATCCAGTGGATGTTGGCAACAGATGTTTTCTTGTGTATTAACCTTTTCCATGTCTTTGAGATATACAGTGCTTGTCTTCTCTAATGGTAGTGTTTGATCACAAGCTTATCATTTAATCATTATTTGTAAAAGTCCTAAATTCTAAACTGGGCAGTCTTTCCATCACCATGCATGGGCCAGTTCAGTTTCTTTGAAAGTCTTGGCTCAGCAGAAGAGTCAGAGGTTCAGTCCCAGTGGCCCAAGCCTCAGAAGTGTCATTGGTACCCATTCTAAGGGCAATGCCACATCTGTTTCTAAGACCCAGCTCTTAATTTGGGGGTTAGGAGAGAGATTGTGCATTTCCTGAAAGGATCAACTACCTGTTGCATGATTAGCATTGTCTCTAAGAGTTGAAATCTTTCCAGGGCCCAGGGCTTCTGCAAGAGAGAAATCATGGCAAAAGGGGAAATGCTATGAAGCTGGGGGAAAGTTCAGTTCAGTTCAGTTCAGTCTCTCAGTCATGTCTGACCATTTGTGACCCAGCGTGTCAGGCCTCCTTATCCATCACCAACTCCCGGAGTCCACCCAAACCCATGTCCATTGAGTAGGTGATGCCATCCAACCATCTCATCCTCTGTCATTCCCTTCTCCTCCCACCTTCAATCTTTCCCAACATCAGGGTCTTTTCCAGTGAGTCAGTTCTTCGCATCAGGTGGCCAAAGTATTGGAGTTTCAGCTTCAGCATCAGTCCTTCCAATGAATATTCGGGACTGATTTCCTTTAGGATGTACTGGTTAGATCTCTTTTCAGTCCAAGGGACTCTCAAGAGTCTTCTCTGACACCACAGTTCAAAAGCATCAGTCCTTCAGCACTCAGCTTTCTTTATAGTCCAACTCTCACATCCATACGTGACCACAGGAAAAACCATGGCCGTGACTAGACAGACCTTTGTTGGCAAAGTAATGTCTCTGCTTTTGAATATGCTATCTAGGTTGGTTATAACTTTTCTTCCAAGGAGTAAGCATCTTTTAATTTCATGGGGGAAGTAGATAAACTTAAAAATATATTTTAAAGGAAGAATATATTAAACCTGCTAGTGGTTTTTACATAGGTTCTATGCAAAGAAATGCTCAAAACAGACTCTCAGAGTTCTTCCTCAAGAAATAGGGAGGGTGGTAGTGCCATTTGTCGGTGGAATACTGAGAGGGAAAATTGTTGGGCTGGGAGACCAGAGGTATATTTTGTACATGCTAACTTTGCTAACTTCTGCTTTATCCTAAAATGAGCTTTAAGTTGAGTGTCCAGGATAACTATTTATCTATATATGTCTCAGGTGTACAGTGTTATATTTGAACACCTGTACACCCTACAGAGTCATCATAAATGACTGTATTACCAGAGATATAGCTACCATCCATCACCATACAGTTGACTGCCATCACCCACTCTGCCCACCCGCCAACCGTTTTCCCATCTTGGCAACCACCAATCCAGTCTCTGTATCTACGAGTTTGCTTTTTATTTTGTTTTATTTATTTGTGAGTTTGCTTTGCTTTTGAATTCCACATAGGCGTGAAGTCATACAGTCCGTGTCTTTCTCTGTGTGATTTATTTCACTGACCACAATGTCCTCAAGGTCCATCCATGCTGTCAGGAATGGCAGAAGTTCACTGCTTTATATGACTGCTGTTAAATTGTGAATATACATTTACATACACCATGTCTCCTTTATCCACTCACCCGTCAGTAGACACTGACGTTGTTTCCATATGTTGGCTACTGTGAATAATGCTGCAATGAACACACGTGTATATATCTTTCTGAATTTTTGTTTTCATGTTGTTTGGATAAATACCTGGAAGTGAAATAGCTGGGTCATATGGTAATTCTCTTCTTAGTTTTTTGAGGCATATTCATGCCATTTTCCATCGTGGCTGCACCAATTTACAGTCCCATGTTCTTTGCAGGCAAAGATGGAGAAGCTCCATACAGTCAGCAAAGGAAGACTTGGAACTGGCTGTGGCTCAGATCACGAGCTCCTTATCGTAAAATTCAGGCATAAATCTAAGAAAGTAGGGAAAACCAGCTGGCCATTCAGGAATGATCTAAATCAAATCCCTTATGATTATACAGTCCAGGTGATGAATAGATTTAAGGGATTAGATCTGATAGACAGAGTGCCTGAAGAACTGTGGACAGAAATCCATGACACTGTACAAAAAGCAGTGACAAAAACCATCCCAAAGAAAAAGAATGCAAGAAGGCAAAGTGCTTGTCTGAGGAGGCTTTACAAATAGCTGAGGAAGGAAATAGCAAATAGCTGAGAAATAACTTTACAAGTAGCTGAGAAACAAAAGGCAGGGGAGAAAGGGAAAGACATACCCAGCTAAATGCAGAGTTCCCGAGAATGGCAGGGAAAGATAAGAAGGCCTTCATAATCAACAGTGCAAACAGAGGGAAAAGGTAGAATGAGGAAGACTAGAAATCTCTTCAAGAAAACTGGAGATATCAAGGCAACATTTCATGCAAGAGTGGGCAAAATAAAGGACAGAAATGGTAAGGACCTACAGGTTAGGGTTAGGGTGGTTATTATTATGAATCAGTACCGTTTCTTTCAGTTTAAGGAAGTCCCTTTTAACATTGTTGTGCCAGTTTAACAGTGGTGAACTTTCTTAGCTTTTGTTTGGGAAACTTTTAAACTTTTCTTCAATTCTGAGGAATAACCTTGGTGGGGAGAGAATTCCTGACTCTGAAATTGTTTTGTTTTTTATTTTATTTTTGTCCTTCTAGTTATTTGAATATCTCATGCTCCTCTCTCTGACCTGTGAGGTTGCTGCTGAAAAACCTGCTGATGGCCCTGTATTTAACAATTTGCTTTTCTCTTGCTGCTTTTAGGATTCTCTTTATCTTTTATTTTTACCATCACAATTATGACGTGTTTTAATTCTAATATTTCACTTTTACCATTTTAATTACATGTTTTGGTGTGACTCTCTTTAAGTCCACCATATCTGAAACTCTCTGAGATTCCTGGACCTGAATGTCGGTTTCCTTCCCAGGTTAGGGGAGTTTTCAGCTGCTACTTCTTTAAATAATTTTTCTTTCTCTTGTCCTTCAGGGACCCCAATAGTGTGAATATTCTGCTTGATGGTGTCCCAAAGGTCCCTTAGAGTATCTTTACTGTTTTAAATTCCATTTTCATTTTGCTGCTCTGTCTGGGTGAGTTCCATTGTCTTGTCTTCCAGCTCATTGATTCATTCCTCTGCCTCATCCAATCTGCCGCTGAACCGCTCTGGTGTATTTTCCAGCTCAATTATAACTTCTGTCTGGCATTTGCTTGTATTTTCTATCTCTCTGTTGAAGTTCTCACTGTGTTTGTCCATTCATTTCCCGAGTTCAATGGGCATCTTTATGACCTGACTTGTCACATCATACCAGGTAGATTGTGTGTCTTGGGTTTTGTTAGTTCTTTTTCCCAGGTTTTGTCTTGTTCTTTTGATAGGGATCTATTTCTGTGTCTACTCGGTTTACCTAACTCTCTGTTTTCCGTTCTTGTGTCCGGGGTAAGTCAGCTGCCTCTCCCAGACTTGAAGGGGTAGCCTTGTGTAGGACGTGCTGTGGGGCTCAGACGTGGGCTGGCACCTGAGCCGATGCTCGGGCTCTCTCTCCTGTGTGGGCTGCGTGCCCCTTCTTGATGGGTCAGGGCTAAAGCTGCTGCTGCGGGGCGATGATGGCCAGGGATGGCTGCTGACCCGGCAGACCCAGTGCGGCCCAGACACAGCAACAGCAGAGCTGGATCTCAGAACTGCTATGGGACCTAGCCACGGGAGCTGCCACCTGCTGGTGGATAGGGTTATTGCCCAGTCAGCTGTGAATCCTGTCTGGGTTACAGTGGTAGAGTAGGCTTTCTGGCGGTGTGCTTTGGTACTAACAGATTAGATGGAGGTTTACAAAATGGAACCTACCTTGCCATTGGCAAGGTGGCTCCAGTTGGTGTTGAGAAGTAAAACTTAGGGCCCTTTAAGGAGGAGGTGAACCTTCTCGCTCATGCATTCTTTGAGTCTCATGCAACAATGGATCTTGCAGGAAAGCTGATCGTTCTTTAGGTCCGGAGCTAATGAATACACAGCACAAAGTCTTACTCATGGAAATGCTTTCTTAGGCTCTATAGTAATGATTATAATTGTTACAAATCTTGCCTTGGAACCTGCCTCTCAAGACTTGCACCCCTGATGACACAGCAGCAGCATCTCTCACCCAGAGACCTTGCCTGGAACCCATTCGCCCTGGCTAAACTTGTGCCAAAATTATCTCAGCATGTATACCTTGGGAAAGGGTCTGGTGGAATTTTACAGACCTCGAGATCTTCTTTTCATCTGTTCTCAACAGCCAGTTGAGAAGTATATAATAACCTGCTTAAACTAGTGAGGGTTGGTACTCTTTCTTCCACCTGCTGACATCTGTGTCAGAAGCTTTCTCGGTCCTGTTTCATTAAATAAAATTTCACTGCATGAAGCTCTGAGTGACTGAGACCCGTCTTTGGTCCCAGAGTTAAGTCTTCTGCTTTGGACCATGAACTCTGCACCTACCGCCATCAGCCACCAGTGTCTCAGTCTCCATAGACAGCATCCCGACTGGTGTCTGCCTCTCTAACATACACTCCAAAGTTAGTAAGCGGATCTCCTTTACTTACAGCCTGAAATGGCCAATGTAACGTCTCTGTGATGGTTTTGGAGTCAAGTGAGTTTATGTGCAAGCCCTTTAAAACTGACTTTCCCATCCCCTGTAGTTTTAATAATTTTCCTGAATTTCCCATTGATTTTCAAAGTCAGGTGTGTTGGAAGCTTATTTCTCCTGTGCAGGGTCTAAGGGTTGGAATGCCTGAAAAGTGAAAGTGTAAGTTGCTCAGCCGTGTCCAGCTCTTTGCGACCCCATGGACTATACAGTCCACGGAATTCTCCAGGCTAGAATACTGGAGTGGGTAGCCTTTCCCTTCTCCAGGGGATCTTCCCAAACCAGGGATCGTACCCAGGTCTCCCGCATTGCAGGAGGATTCTTTACCAACTGAGCCTCCAAAAATCCTGAAGTGGGTAGCCTATCCCTTCTCCAGGGGATCTTCCTGACCCAGGAATCAAACCAGGGTCTCCTGCATTGCACACAGAGTCTTTACCAACTGAGCTATGAGGGAAGCCCTTGGGATGCCTGATGTGGAGCTCAAATCTCTTGCTTCTCAGGGAGATAATCACGCCTTTGTGATCCTTCCTGACTGTGGATCACTGGGGCGTGGATACTGTTTTATCCTTGGCATGACCATGTCTCAGTTTTTCCAGCTCGCCTCAGTGATATCCTTTTACCCTGTGTTGTGCAGTCTCTGTTTTTCTACTTGTTATCTCCCTTTCAGAGGGAATTATTCCACGTGCAGCTGTAGGCTTGCTGTGTCTATGGGAGAAGATGAGTTCAGGATCTTCCTAGTCCACCATCTTGAACACAACTCTTAGGCCAAATTTGATATTTAAGTGTCATTGGAACACATGTGTGCCTTTTTTCATGGAACAATGGTATTTCAACTTATAAATTAAATGGTTGGCTTGATTTTCTATTTAAGATATGACTATTTAAGAAGTGAATATTTCAAACATGATGGGTAAAGACTCTGAAAAAACAACACAAAATCTAATCTTTTAAGTTTTCCTGGAAGGATTTATGGGAAAAGGACTATGTAATTTGTTTCCAAAGACTGGATGATGGAGACTTACTGAAGCTTAAACTGTTCTTTCTGTATCTTTGTGTCTTGTTCTTGTTCTTCTTTTTTTTTCTTCCATTAACCAAATGCTACAACCAGGAAACATAATCTGTCTGGGGCAATTATCACATGCTCACCATGTTCCTCCAAAGAATTCGGTCTCCTCAGTGGTATGTCATATATAACTCTAGTAAATGGGTTTTGAGTCAGCTGTGCTGACCTTCAGTCCAGTTCAGTTCAGTCACTCAGTCGTGTCTGACTCTTTGCGACCCCATGAATCGCAGCACGCCAGGCCTCCCTGTCCATCACCAACTCCCGGAGTTTACTCAAACTCATGTCCATCAAGTCAGTGATGCCATCCAGCCATCTTATTCTCTGTAGTCCCCTTCTCCTCCTGCCCCTAATCCCTCCAAGCATCAGGGTCTTTTCCAATGAGTCAACTCTGCCTGAGGTGGCGTAAGTATTGGAGTTTCAGCTTCAGCATCAGTCCTTCCAATGAACACCCAGGACTGATCTTCCTTAGAAAGGACTGGTTGGATCTCCTTGCAGTCCAAGGGACTCTCAAGAGTCTTCTCCAACACCACAGCTCAAAAGCATCAATTCTTTGGCACTCAGCCTTCTTCACATTCCAACTCTCACATCCATACATAACCACTGGGAAAACCATAACCTTGACTAGATGGACCTTTGTTGACAAAGTAATGTCTCTGCTTTTTAATATGCTCTGTAGGTTGGTCATGACTTTCCTTCCAAGACAGTTTTCAGAGAGTCTAGACATCCCAGGGTAACTGAAGGAGGTCATATGGGTCATAGTGGAATAAGCTGTGTTATAAATTCCACCTCGTTGTCAACTAGATTTAACGTGCCGTTGCAAGCCGCTTCCACTGGGTTCTTGCCCAGAGGAGAGAACAGAACCTTTGATACAATTGGTCTGTTTCTCCAGCTTCCCTTCAGCCTCACTTCTATCTCCACGTCAGGCTTTCTTTTAGTTTGAAACCCAATGTTTTACTCCTTTCAAACTCTCCCCACCAGTTAAAATAATAAAGGTCCATTTGGGATCATTCACACTTTGTTGAACCTTGTTTTGCTTTGTTAGCTATTTCCAGTATATCTGTTTTTTGGTGTAGTTTATATCTCCCGAAGTCTCACCCACCAACCTGTAAGGACAAATTAAGTCACTGATTTCTTGATTGGATCTGCTGGAATAAGATTCTCTACTCTCTGACCCCAAATGAAACCTCACCCCCCATTCATCCTTGGAGTCCTCTAGGTTTGTCGTAGTTTTTCTTCCAAGGAGCGTCTTTTAATTTCATGGCTATGTCACTGTCTGCAATGATTTTGGAGCCCAAGAATACAAAACCTGCCACTGTTTCCTAGACAGTATATGAAAACAGTAGAGACATCACTTTGCTGACAAAGGTCTGTATAGTCAAAGCTATGGTTTTTCCAGTAATTGTATAAGGATGTGAGAGTTGGACCATAAAGAAGGCTGAGCGCCAAAGAATTGATGCTTTTTAACTGCAGTGTTGGAGAAGACGCTTGAGAGTCCCTCGGAGTCCTAGGAAATCAAACCACTCCATCCTAAAGGAAATCAACCCTGTATAGTCATTGGAAGGACTGATGCTGAAGCTGAAACTCCAAACCTTTGGCCACCTGATGTGAAGAGCTGAATCACTGGAAAAGACCCAGATGCTGGGAAAGACTGAGAGCAGGAGGAGAAGGGGGTCTAATTATGTAATTGGTATTATACTATATCTATTATTATCCAGTTTAATTTTTTGCTTAGTTATGTTTTTGAAATGTATCTGTTTTGATGCATATAGTTCTGTTTATATTCCACTGTATGACAATGAATTTGTCCATTTTCCTGTTGGATGACATTTGTTTCCAGCTTTCAGCTATTAACCACTAAAAATAATACTTCAATAATTATTTTTTCCTTCTAATGGAATTTAAAGCAATTATAGTGTGGAAAACTTACAATAAGGAGGTATTCTTCGGAGATTGTGGTTATGGTTGTTGGGGAAGGTCAAAGTACTTGGCTTGGGGTAAGAGAAGGGTGGTAAGAAAGAATTGTTTTCCTAGAATATCCCCTCCTTTCTTGTACCTTCTTCCCGACTCTAACAACTTTTGCCTCCTCTCTTTCTGGCACCAAGACTCCCCTAAGTAGCCATGAGAGCCAACCTAATCTCTTCTAGTAGAATAGTCTGCATTTGGAATTTCTACCTCTATGAAACTTTGAACAAAGTGGTATAAACCAACCAAACTTTATTTTTCTCATCCATAAAATTTAAAATAATATTAATAAGAGTGTTATTGTGGAAAGTAAGAGATAATATCTGGGATCTTATGGCAGATTAGACTCTTCCCAAACAAAACTGGAGTATGTCCCCTCCTGTTGAATCTGGGGAGCTCTGTGACTTAGCACCTCTTAATATGATTTTTCTAGCAGGGCAATCAACTTTTTAAATGCAGACTCATGCCTCCAAGAGCTTATTCCTGGATAAAGAAAGTTGAAGTTATCAGCCTCAAGGCCTGAGCCTGGAAATCGGTGCAGTCTCTTTCACCCAATTCCACTCGTCAAAGCAGGACTAGAGACTGGAACAGTCTATTAACTGGTCTCATCAATCATAAATCCTTTCCTTACTTCAAAGCTATTAATAATTTTCCACCTCATTTAGTATAAAAGAACTTTACACGTATAAGGCCCTGAATGACTTTTTAAGTGTCTACTTCTTTAAAAGCATTTCGTATCAGTTTCTGCTGTTCACTGTGCTTCAGTTTTTGTTTCCATTCTTTTGTAGGTAGCAGACCACCCCCCAAAATCTGTGATTTAAGGCAATTATTTTTTTATCTCACAATTGTGTGGTGTGGGGGATCAGGGGGTCAGGAGGGCTGTTCTGGTTTTGCCTGGGCCCACTCCTGCAGCTGTGTTTAACCAGAGGCTCAGCGGGAAGCTAAACTCTGTGGGCACCCTTGGGTGATCAGGCTTGGCTCTCCAAGTTGTGTTTCCATTTGCGGGAGGCAAGACCAGGCAGGCTCTCTCTCAAGGCCCACCTGTGTTCCAAATGAGTGCTTATCAAGCTTCTGTTGTTCGCTGATGTCCCACGAGCCAATGAAGTCATGCAGCCAAGCCCAAAGTCAATGGAGGGCGGGGGGTAGATTTCACAAGGGCATGAACACCAGCAGGCAGGGCTCATTGGGGGCCATTAGCGTGACACGACCCAAAGGCCTGATTTCATTGCCTAGACTTCACCAGGTTCTTTTCTACCCTAGGCTGCATCGTTTCCTCCTTTACTCATGCAACAAATATTTAGATACCCACGGGTCCTGGACATCGGGGCTCTTACGAAGTTTTCCTTTTAAGAGGGGAAACATAGCTGGCAGGTGTAAAAGTAAGCAAGGTGATTTCAGATGGTTATAAGAGCGCTGAAGAAGTCAGTCAGATTCGCGGGGAGACAGTGGCCGGCAGAGGTGGAGACCTTGAGTTGAGCGAGGTCAGGAAGACTTGACAGACAGCTCGGGACCTGAAGTCTGCATGAGGAGAAGCAGGCGGCCCGGGGCGGCGCAGGCGCGGAGGGCTCCAGGCAGAGGAGCAGCCCGCCCTCCGCCAGGCCCCGGCCCTCCAGCCGCCTCTTCACGCCGCGGGTGCCGGCTGCTCTCAGCCTGAAGGCCACTTCTCTCGCTGGTCTCTCTGTCTGCCTAACCTAAAGTAGCCTATTCTCGCCCTCACCACTCCCTACCTAGTTTAGTCTTCTAAAGAACTTACAATTTTCAGGTATTTGGTCATTGTTTACTTATTACCAGTCCCCAATAAGCTATAATTCCCATGAAAATAGGGTCATGTCCCAATGTTTCTTGAATAATTTCATCAGTCAGTTCAGTTCAGTTCAGTCGCTCAGGTGTGTCTTGCTCTCTGGGACCCCATGGACCGCAGCAGCCCAGGCCTCCCTGTCCATCACCAGCTCCTGGAGTTTGCCCAGACTCATGTCCATGGAGTCAGTGATGCCATCCGATAGAACTATGATTATTCAGCATTCACAAATATTGGGTAAGCAAATACATAAATGAATTAAGATAGTCCCAGTCTGAAAGGGTGACCACAAATGCCTGGCTCGGGACAGGTTCCCAAGTCCGATTCTTGATGAGTCCAGACTGCTGCAGTCCTGCAGGCTGGTTGGGGCATCCGCTTTCCGGAGGTTTCATTTTCAAAGCTCCTTGGAGCTTCCTGGACTCTGAGTCTTGGTCAACACTGCCGCGATACCTCAACAGGTTTCCATCGTTTTAAACCCAGAAAGGAGACTTGGGAGTCTGTTTCCTTAAAAACTCTCCAGAGATTCTTATACAAAATTCCTACCTCTCTCTCCTGCTACTTTCAAAATTCTTCATGGGGAAAAAAGAAAAAGATTTTAATTCTTTATCTTTAGACACCACCTGCCACGAACATTGATAGAGGGGTCAATCATCCGACTTTGCTTACCAGAGAGCAGACACTTGAAGCATAATATTAGTAGCCCTCCCTTCAATCCTGCAAGGTAGGAATTCTTTTCCTCATATTCCAGGTGGGGAAACAGACTGTCAGAGGTCAAGAAACGTGCACAGTCTCATCTCAGGGCTGAGTGGAAGAGCAGATAATCAGACTCCTGAGTCTAGAGCTGATGGTGTTCCTACCACCCACATTGCCATTATGCTGACCCACTTCACGCAGGAGAGGGAAATACAGATCCACCATGGCTTGCTCCCAACCCTGAAATCCAAAACTTTCTGCAAACCAAAAACTTTTCTGCAAAAATCTGACCTGACTTGGCCTGAACTCATTTGTGAACAAAACTTGACCTGAACTGAAATGAAGCTAATTATACTCCTTTTTGGTATACAAATAGTAAAATGTTAAATTGCAGGGTGCTCTTCCACCTCCTTAGTGCCCCATTAGGTCATTATGCATATAATATCTACCCTGTAATCCTCCTTAAGGTCTGAAAGTTCTAAACTCTGAAGCACACGTGGTCCCAGGAGTTTCAGATGAGCAACCGGGAATCTGTTATATTTGTGAGTGATCCTATCATCCACAAAGCTTTTACAAACTGGAAGTAATTTTTTCTCATCTTCTTCTCATGCCCAAAGAGGAATTGAGAAAATTTTCTAACATGCCTTATTTTCTTGCTTTCTATAAAACCACTTCATTCTGTGGTTTCAAGGTATTAGCTGTACTTGATGTTAAGAGAAGTTTGCGGTTATTTGTTCGAGAAAAAAAAATTTAATTTTAAAAATTAATAACATGCTAAGTGGGGGAGGTGAAGGCCAAAAAAATTTAATTTTAAAAATTAATAACATGCTAAGTGGGGGAGGTGAAGGCCAAAAATTTTAAAAATTAATAACATGCTAAGTGGGGGAGGTGAAGTATACAGAGTATGCTAACTGTATTCTTTGAAAGAGAAAATCTTCAGTTTTTTTCATGTGTGTTTATCAACTAGAAAAGTATGAGCGAAATTGATAACTGTGGTTCTCTCTGCGATGATTGAGGGAGATTTTTTTCTTTAATTTCATACCCTTTTATACCTGTAAGTTTAGAACCACATGAACTTATTATCCACCAAGAAACTTATAGTCATAAGTAAACATACCCACGAATGATTTTTCACAATGTGTGAGAGACTCGAGACACAGGTGCCAAGTCAGTGGAGGTACCGTTCACAGCCTGTGTCAGTCATTCGCGCGGCACACAGTTGATGGCCCGTGTTTTCCTTGCTGTCTCCCATTCCCATTTAGGACAGGTGTTTCCCTCATCTTCCATCCCTGAAGAGCACTTGCTGGCCTTTGTTTCTGGCTCATGCCAGCCTTCCCTCTCTGCTGCTTCAGTCTCGGAGAGTATTCTTCTCTGGCCAGAGCTCTCAACCCCTGGCCTAAGTGGTCATCTGAGCCAGGGCAGAATGAGAGGGTCCTGAACAGGAGGCTGGGCAAAGCTGGTGGGCGGGGTGGTCAGAGCGGGCCCACAGGTCGCAGCAGGCAGCGGTTGGTCTGTGACGGGCAGCCCCAGACAAGGGCAAGGGCCAGGCAGGCCACGGAGACAGGGGCTGAGGTGCAGAGGGCAAATCCACTGTGGCTGGCACCCAATGAAACTGAAGCTGGGGTGCAAGTGTTGGCTTGACGTTCAAGCTGGGCACGTAGAACAGAGTTCAACTTCCAGAAAAGACAGGCTCACACATGTTTACGCCAGAATCGAGCTATAGCATTCCCGCTGGACTGGAGAAGACTCTTGAGAGTCCCCTGCACTGCAAGGAGATCCAACCAGTCCATCCTAAAGGAGACCAGTCCTGGGCGTTCATTGGAAGGACTGATGCTGAAGCCGAAGCTCCAATACTTTGGCCACCTGATGCGAAAAAAGGACTCATTGGAAAAGAACCTGATGCTGGGAAAGATTGAAAGCAGGAGAAGGGAACTACAGAGGATGAGGTGGGTGAATGACATCACTGACTCAATGGACATGAGTTGGAGCAAAACATCTGGAGACGGTGACGGACAGGGAGGCCTGGCGTGCTGCAGTCCATGGGGTTGCAAAGAGTCAGACATGACTGAGCGACTGAACTGAACTGAACTGGACTAGTTTAAGCACTTTCCCCCCAAGGAAAATGAGAAAGCTCAGGATTCTGTACGTGCTGCTTGTAACACAGAGTGGATGAGATTTCCTCCCCTCCCTCACGCAGGGCTGTCCCGCCCAGTTTTATACTCTAAGAAGCAACAGGTCATGGAAATCCCTGCAAACTTACATTGTCCTTCCCCAAAAGTTGGGTTGAAATGATCTGGGGGCAGCCTTGACGGCTAAGGAGGCAGGCTGGTGACCTCAACGGCAGTGTGGGTGCAACAGTGAGTCACACACTCAACCCACAGCTCATTGCAACAACCAGAAGTCGTGGTGCCCAACTGCCATGGTACCTTTTGTCTTACGCTTTGTTCATATTGTGATGAGGGGATTAACTGGGCTCAATTTAGCTTTGTGTAGACACTGCAATTCACTGGCTCAACAGGAGCCTGACAAAAATAATATAATGCTGCCTCACCTCTAGGTTCTCTGCAGAGGGAGTGGAAAGAACTGGACTTTCCAGCTCACTTTGAAAGAGGCAAGTGGGAAGGAGACCGAGAGCAGACCATAAATCTGTTGCTTGAGGCAGGACACCTGTCCTGTCAGTCTTTGCTCCATCCAAATGAAAACATGGGTGATCTAGGATTACCCTCCCGCAATGCTGACGGTCAACGCACTGAAAGGTCACGTCTATTACGGTTGGCGTTGCTCTCCCCGCTGAGCTGCTTTCTGAGTGGACGTCATACTCATCTCATGCAGAAGGCATGTTGTCCATGCCAGAATGCTGCTGCTAATATTTGATCTAATAAAAGACACCCTATCTTTTCTTCAAGCTTCATGACGTCTAGCTGCTGTTAGATGATCATTCCTTTCTTCTTCATCATTCCAACTTTGTGTTCTAAGGACTTGAATCCTTCAGCAAAGTTTTATTTGCCACCTCTCATTTTAAAGTGATTCTTTTAAAAAGATGAAAACGAAAGAAAACAGCTTTATTTGCAGAAGTAACTTTATGTGAATAGTCGGTGTGCCTTTGGAAGGAGCCATTGGCCTTTACTAATACTATCAGCTTCCCCAGCAAACCACACGTTGCTGTTTGTGTAGGATTGTAAGTGGGGAGAGGAAGGACTGGAAACACAACTTCACCAAAAAATAGGATCAAAACATGCAGCAACAGCTGGAACCAGCTGCGAGCAACTGCACAGTAGAATCCTGTCCAAGTCCACAGACGGAAGTCTGAGCACTCTTGGAGCCTGGAACAAGAGGAACAACAGACCGCTTCGTAAGAATGTCACACGTAAACCCAGCCAGCTAGCACCCCCAGAAATCGGCAACAGGAGGAATTCATCTTCTTAGATCCAATCACTGGGTAAAATCAGCCCTGTTTGTTCTAGGAAGTCCACGCACATGAACTTCATGCTAACTGGAGCTTGGTTCTCAGCCACTGGGACCCTTAAGGACTCCTGTGGACTCTGTGGATCTCCATTTCAAAAGCGTTATTGACATGAAGCTGGGGAGCTTTTTCCTGGAGTTCTTTCTCATCAGACTGGTTCTGGCTGCCTCCTGGGTGATGATGGAAAACCAAGGTGCTAGCCAGCATGTCATCCCCTTATTTTGTAATCATCAGGCAGTTGCACAAAGGTTATGTGGAACTTTCCCAAGTGGTCAAAGGCACAGCCCCAGGCAGTCTTCAAGGATTTAGGATGGTTAACGCACTCCCCAGATTGCATATTAAGGAACTCCACCGCCGGCCAGGTAAACGAGGTATGAGGGAATACAGTCATCACCTTTTCACTCTCAACCATGACCTTTGGAAACCCAAGGCCTTTCAAGTCACAGTTGAGAACTGCTGCTTGGCTAACCTCTCCAACATTTTCTGATCCCAAAAAGGAGCCGTAAGAAACCACAGGGAAGGACCCTGAGCACTCTTGCCGTGGAGTCATTGCTAAAGGAGAAGCATTTTATCAGAGATGCTTAAGAGCCCTTAAAATCCTTCACTTATGGCCAAGTCCTTCTTAGAGATCAGCTTAATGTAAGTTCCATGTTTAGGTAGCTCTCATTTGCCTCAGGGCTTTCCAGGCGGCACTAGTGGTAAAGAATCCGCCTGCCAATGGAGGATATGTAAGAGACACGGGTTTGATCCCTGGGTTGGGAAGATCCCCTGGAGGAGGAAAAGGTACCCTACTCCAGGATTCTTGCCTGGAGAATCCCATGGACAGAAGAGCCTGGAGGGTTACAGTCCATGGGGTCACAAAGAGTCAAACACAACTGAGAAATTTAAATAACAGCAACTAAACAGAAATTTAAATAATAGCAACTAAACAAATAATCTGAATATGGGAGACAAGACCTGAAGGGACTTTCATTAAAATCTTGCTATTTGGCCTTTAGCACAAAGGACAAGACTCTTTTATGAAATCCTGTTGTAGGGATTCTAATGTAAATTTTCTTTTTCTTCTTTTAGCCCTAGGAATAGAAGAGAGGAGGATATATTATGGTCCATCCTGTGCTCTGATCCTTCACCCTTAGGACTAGAAGAAATAAAGTAGACTTTTGCATGAATGTAGAAATATGTTTACCAGCTACACCGGAAACAGGGAGTTGAAGTCATGCAGAGCTTGGTTTCTCCAAAGACATGTTGGAAGTGTGGGCACTGAAAGAGTGTCGTGGGCATTTAACTCTCCTGTTCACGTTAACCACAGTCCATGCAGTTTCCCATCATCAGCAGTACACTCAGTGGAAAAAATCACAGCTGTGTTTTACTGTGCATCAGCTATGTGCCTGTATCTCTAATCCTGATACAAAAAGAAAAACCTTCAAGAGAGTACTATCATTAAACCAGTTCAAAATAAATAATACAATGATTCAGAGAAATTGGGATAGACAAGTTTTAGTTAATGCTAACGACTGAAACAGCCCTGAAGCCGTGACAGTCTTTAGAGCCCTAGGGAGCATCGTGTTAATAGCAATGGCTTCGTCCCCATTAGGTGGCTGTGTTCACCCTCTTAAGATCAATAAGCAGAATGCCGACAATGTGCGTCCTCTGAGCACTCCGAGTCCCTCTGCACACCACTATTTCAGGTGGTGGTCTTGCCACTCTCCTTTGGTAGCCTCAGGAAGACGAGGATCAGTTAACGGTAAATTAAATGGCAGCCTCTGGCATGCAGCCGTGGGTATTTCCACTACTAAAAGGCATTTGGTTATTAGGTTTGTCTTCACTTAATCATGGACCTGACTTGAATACTCGATTCAAAATCCCCTGCAGAGCAAGCTATCACTCTGTTGTTGTTAGCATGTTGACCCAATAGATAAAAAAGCATAAAAAAAGAAAAGAATGGAAAAAGGTTTTCTTTTCTGAAGTCAGGAACTAGTAAAAGGCTCAAAGGAGTTTTAAAATCTTAGAGAGATTAAAAGCTAGTAAAAAAGTAAATATTTCTTTCAGTGGCTGCTCATATTTGTGTTCTTCCTAAAGGTGGAAGACATGTCAGGAAGATGACATTCCTCTTAAAAGAGTTTTGCAAAAGTGTCTAAATGTATTTGATCAGAGATGTTTTCTTTGAAGCATATCTTTCATTAGTTAGATTGTGAAGGCTGATTCGTATAGCCCCCAGATGCTTCTGAAAAGGCTGCAATACCACTAATGCTGCTGCTGCTAAGTCGCTTCAGTCGTGTCCGACTCCGTGCGACCCCATAGACGGCAGCCCACCAGGCTCCCCCGTCCCTGGGATTCTCCAGGCAAGAACACTGGAGTGGGTTGCCATTTCCTTCTCCAATGCACGAAAGTGAAAAGTGAAAGTGAAGTCGCTCAGTCGTGTCTGACTCTTCGGGACCCCCTGGACTGCAGCCCACCAGCCTCCTCCATCCATGGGATTTTCCAGGCGAGAGTACTGGAGTGGGGTGCCGTTGCCTTCTCCTACAATACCACTAATACAATACCACTAATACAATACCACTAATGCAACGCCTCTGAAAGAGCTTGAAGTTTGTTAGCAGTCCAAACTGGCTCGGGTCATCTCCCAAAAGTAAGGGACTCGATGAGACATGCATGTGCATTTTCACTCACGTGTCCGTGACTCCAAAGCCAGTGATCTGCAGCCTGTATGTTACAAACCACAGGGTCAAGAGAGGACGTATTCAGTCGCAAACTTGTTTTAGAAATCTAGCCTTTGATAAAAATGGTTTGAGAGCTAACAGAAGTATTTGGGAAGTCAGGAAAAAATGTTTTTAACTCTTCAAATAACTTTTTGGTAGATGGACCCCAACAAAGTTTGCATGAAAGATGTTACAAGGCAGTTGATGTGACTGACTTCCACCCCCTTGATATTTAAGTTTGAGAACTTATCTCCTTTTGTGTTTACATGTGGGATTTAGTTTAATCTGTGGCAAGCAGATTTCTGTTACACAACTGTTTGAATTTCAGGCCACATGCAATCACTTGAATTATTTTACTTAATTTCATGTATTTATCTTATGTATTTACCTGAGAGTTAAAAATCAAACTTTTTTGAGGCTGAAGTTAATCATTTACATTTGTGCCGTATTTTAAGGTTTGTAAAGCATTATACATACTATTTTCTTTTTAGATGAAAAATATTGTTTAACTATGTCATCTGCTATAGAGGAGTTCATTAATTCTCTAAACATTATAGTAGATAAGACATATATATTATTTTGTCTGTTTTGAAAATAAATACAAGGATAACACACTTAACCTGCTCAAGTTACCCATTCATCTAGTAGAAGAGGCTCAACAATTAGCTTTAAAGTGCATAAGCCTATATTTTCAGTGTATTCAGTATATATCTTTTCAATCAGTGATTTTTAACATGTATGACAATCAACTAGACATATTTAAAATGTAATGTTTTCAAAAGCAAGAAATTGTAAGAAACCAGAGCCTCTATGCTGTGGATTAAAAGTCACTTTGGTTAACTTGGTTATTAGAAAAATATTCATTAATGAATTTTAAAACTGCCTTCAGAAATAAAAATAAAATGTTCCAATGCAGAAAATATCAAGTTAAAAGTTTTTCTTTAAGAGTTAGGGATTTATGAAATTTGTATGTCAAAACTTCAAACCACATTTCAAGAGTTAAGTTTTGACACTTTCAATGTATCAAAAACTTTGACACTTAGAAAGACCAACATTCTCACTCTCCCAGCAGTGACTGACAGACACACACGGGTCCCTTCGTTCCTCCATTAATAGAACTGAAAAGGGAAAGCTCTGTTTTCTGAATATGAACATGAGTTTACCTCCGGCAAAGCTCATTCACACCTGAGTTCAGACCAGTGCATTTGGGTGGGCGTAGTTCCTGATGATGGAGAAGGCAGTGGCCCCCACTCCAGTTCTCTTGCCTGGAGAATCCCATGGATGGAGGCGCTTGGTGGGCTGCAGTCCATGGGGTCGATAGAGGTCGGACACAACTGATCGACTTCACTTTCACTTTTCCCTTTCATGAATTGGAGAAGGAAATGGCAACCCACTCCAGTGTTCTTGCCTGGAGAATCCCAGTGATGGGGGAGCCTGGTGGGCTGCCGTCTATGGGGTCGCACAGAGTCGGACACGACTGAAGCGACTTAGCAGTAGCAGCAGCAGTTCCCGATGAGGGTTCTATTCTTCCAAGTCTTTATAAAAATACAAGAATTAAAGTTCAAAATGACCACTTAATAGTTCTCTCTAAACTGTTTATTGAACACCACAATTTACCATGCATGTTATAATTAAAGTTAACATAGTGAAATAAAAAAACAATAAAATAGCCCATTGTTATCAAGGTGTCACTATAGAGATGGTTATAGGTATCAAGCAAGTAAACAAATAAATTTCAGAATGGAAAAGAATGAATAATTTCAAGATGCAACAAAGGTAATGAAAGACCTAAGATGGAAGGAAGTAATAGAGTGACTGAGAGCTGGGCAATATGTTCAGTTTGGAGGTCAGGAAACCTGTCTCTGAGAAGGTGATATCTGAGCCTGTGGAAAGACCTGGACACAGAGAAATCCAGACAGAGGGGAGAGCAAGTGCAAAGCCCTAAAATGGGAATCCCGTGGTGGGGGTGGACACAGACCTCCTTGGAAAGGATGAAGCTGGTAAAACAGCTGGTTACAAGGCGAGACAAAGACCAGTTTGGAAAAAATAATCCAGCCATTTAAATTGATTCAGCAGAATTTCCAATTGTCTTACTGCAGAAATGTCCGAGCTAATATTACCATTTTCCATGTCCCACTTCTCCACTAGAATTAAGCTTTCTCTTGTCACCCTAAACAATATCAATTCTGGAGAAGCAGGGACATTAAGAAGTGATGTGAGAGTTATGCCAATTTAATAAACATGACACTTGATTTTCACTATGTATATTTCCTAATTTTAGGGAAAATATGGGTCCCAGGAAATCCACGCATCCTATGGAATACTAAGATTATAGAACTGCTACTGTCTTTTGGAATTTCTTTTCAGTGGCATTTACAGATTTCTACCATAATGAGACATCATTTTTTCACATTCTTAGTTCCTTCTCTACCAAAGAACTATTTTTAATTATAAATTTAAACTTGGAACTCATCATAATTTACTTGCCCTCATAATAGTTCATGTTCTCAATTTTAAAATATGAAAGTAGGAATCAGAGGAAAATGTTCATTTAAGAGACTAGGAGAAAAAAACTCAGATAAGAAACACTAAGACTTTAAAATGTAGAGTCACCTAACTATGGTTTTCAAATGTTGTGAAACACTGAGAAAATGTCTCTACATTTTAGGGCCCTAAAATTATCTTCGGTAAAGTTAATTGATGCTACTCAATAAATAAATGTCATCAGCTATTCAGTTCAGTTCAGTTCAGTTCAGTTGCTCAGTCATGTCTGACTCTTTGCGACCCCATGAATTGCAGCACGCCAGGCCTCCCTGTCCATCACCAACTCCTGGAGTTCACTCAGACTCACGTCCATGGAGTCGGTGATGCCATCCAGCCATCTCATCCTCTGTCGTCCCCTTCTCCTCCTGCCCCCAATCCCTCCCAGCATCAGAGT
>NW_011494805.1:5068524-5072786 GCF_000754665.1 Bison bison bison | reverse complement strand
CTAGAGTTTCAGCTTTAGCATCATTCCCTCCAAAGAAATCCCAGGGCTGATCTCCTTCAGAATGGACTGGATGGATCTCCTTGCAGTCCAAGGGACTCTCAGAGTCTTCTCCAACACCACAGTTCAAAAGCATCAATTCTTCGGCACTCAGAACGTTTAAAGCAAAACTTGTATGGACAGCCTGTTAAAGATGGTCATGTGATAAAATAGGGAAGAGGATGCGCTTTGGGGTTTTAGATTCAAATCCTGCCTTGTCCACTGGAATATCCTGAGCCTCAGTCATTCCTTTTTAAAAGTGGAGTGAGACTAACCTAACCCCAAGTCTTCTGTGAGAACTGAATTAGATCATCGTTTTTAATCTTATTCAGTGACCCATAGTTTTTTTCTAGTCTATTGCAATACTCCTAAACGTGTGCATCGTAACTAGCTGGCCTTAATCACAGTAAATCTTTTGTGTCAGATGCTCAGTCATGTCTGACTCTTTGCACCCCATGGACTGTAGCCCACCAGGCTCCTAGGTCCATGGAATTTTCCAGGCAAGAATCCTGGAGTGGGGAACCATTTCCTCCTCCAGGGAATCTTCCCAATCCAGAGATCACATCCATGTCTTTATGCGCCCTGAATTGGCAGGCGGATTCTTTACCACCAGCACCACTTAGTTCGGTTCGGTTTAGTTCAGTTCAGTTCAGTCGCTCAGTCGTGTTCGACTCTTTGCGACCCCATGAACCTCAGCACGTCAGGCCTCCCTGTCCGTCACCAACTCCCGGAGTCCACCCAAACTCATGTCCACTGAGTCAGTGATGCCATCCAGCAGTCTTAGGAAGCACATAAATCTTTTAGCCTCTTTATAGTTCTTTTTGTTTGTGTGTTTGCTGCAAGAATTTTATTTACTGCAAAGGATGGTCAAGAGATAAAATTAGGGCATATGGTTTAAGAGTAAAGATAATATCAACATTTTAGCTGTAAGTTTTTTTCAGTAAATATTTGACTTCTAAAATTCCATTTTAGAAGGTTAAGAAAGCAATCTTTCTTCCCTCTCCCCCAGCCCATTAATACACTTTCATCAAATTTGAAAATTAAACCAATGTAATTGTTAAAATTAAACATTCTGCACACCATTCTTTCAACATTTAAAATTTTTTATTTCAAATACTACAATATTTTATTCCTATTTTCTCCATTTTCTGACATATAGCTTGATACTTCTAAATGTTATCAATTAACCAGTACTCTATCAAAATTGACTTATGTAGTTTTACAGTACTTTTAAAATATATATATGTTTTTCCATCAGCTTACCTGCTCCTGCTTCAGTTCCAAGTACCTATGGATTTCTTTGGAATATTCTAACAGGGCTTGGGAAACCTTCTACATATGTGCTTGCATCCTTGATGGTTTTTAAGGAATAAACTGTTTAAATCAGAAGAGCAGTGTTCAGTGTAGACTAAACTCTTCGGTATGCAGAAGCAGTCCAAAGATTATAGGCTCAGAAAAATGTCCTGTGAGGATGTTACAGGTGCAAGTGGAAGGAACACAAAGGGGACATTTGGATTTAGTGCCGATATTAAGCTGAAAGGTGATGTTTGTAAGCAGAAAAAGTGGTGAAAGTAAATGAGAGGCGTGTCAGGATGTAAACCACAGGTGCTCTTTAAATTGTACGTCTTTCTCTGTGTAGCTTTCTGCTTGTGGTCGTAAACAAGCACACCCAAGCTACATACTCGAATAAAGGGTCATAATGGTGAGGATTCAAGCCAATCTTGTGCATGAACTTTAAACAAATTACCATTCCTATATGAATGTTAAACATGCATGTGATGAATTGTCATGTAATCATGAAATAAAAAGGGAGTTATCTCTTCTCAAATAGGTTGATTAATACAGTAGTTCAAGTTAAAGTTACTTTTAACAAAGTATCAGTCAGCAGGCATCTTAACTAGACGAAACTTAGCAACTGAACAAAGAAATAAGAGCAATAACTGACAAAGCGTAGCCTATTTCTATCCCTCTATGTGCTTCTGGGCAACCTGAGACTCTAAATCTAAAATAAAGTAACCTAAGGGTCAATACCTTAAGAGTTCCAAAAAATAGCAAGAAGAGATAAGAAAGCCTTCTTCAGCGATCAATGAAAAGAAATAGAGGAAAACAACAGAATGGGAAAGACTAGAGATCTCTTCAAGAAAATCAGAGATACCAAAGGAACATTTCATGCAAAGATGGGCTCAATAAAGGACAGAAATTGTAGGGACCTAACAGAAGCAGAAGATATTAAGAAGAGATGGCAAGAATACACAGAAGAACTGTACAAAAAAGATCTTCACGACCCAGATAATCACGATGGTGTGATCATTGACCTAGAGCCAGACATCCTGGAATGTGAAGTCAAGTGGGCCTTAGAAAGCATCACTATGAACAAAGCTAGTGGAGGTGATAGAATTCCAGTTGAGCTATTCCAAATCCTGAAAGATGATGCTGTGAAAGTGCTGCACTCAATATGCCAGCAAATTTGGAAAACTCAGCAGTGGCCACAGGACTGGAAAAGGTCAGTTTTCATTCCAATCTCAAAGAAAGGCAAGGCCAAAGAATGCTCAAACTACCGCACAATCACACTCATCTCACATGCTAGTAAAGTTATGCTCAAAATTCTCCAAGCCAGGCTTTAGCAATATGTGAATCGTGAACTTCCTGATGTTCAAGCTGGTTTTAGAAAAGGCAGAGAAACCAGAAATCAAATTGCCAACATCTGCTGGATCATGGAAAAAGCAAGAGATTTCCAGAAAAGCAACTATTTCTGCTTTATTGACTATGCCAAAGCCTTTGACTGTGTGGATCACAATAAACTGTGGAAAATTCAGAAAGAGATGGGAATACCAGACCACCTGATCTGCCTCTTGAGAAATCTGTAGGCAGGTCAGGAAGCAACAGTTAGAACTGGACATGGAACAACAGACTGGTTCCAAATAGGAAAAAGAGTACATCAAGGCTGTATATTGTCACCCTGTTTATTTAACTTCTATGCAGAGTACATCATGAGAAACGCTGGACTGGAAGAAACATAAGTTGGAATCAAGATTGCCGGGAGAAATATCAGTAACCTCAGATATGCAGATGACACCACCCTTATGGCAGAAAGTGAAGAGGAACTAAAAAGCCTCTTGATGAAAGTGAAAGTGGAGAGTGAAAAAGTTGGCTTAAAGCTCAACATTCAGAAAACGAAGATCATGGCATCTGGTCCCATCACTTCATGGGAAATAGATGGAGAAAGAGTGGAAACAGTGTCAGACTTTATTTTTTGGGGCACAAAATCACTGCAGATGGTGACTGCAGCCATGAAATTAAAAGACGCTTACTCCTTGGAAGGTAAGTTATGACCAACCTAGATAGCATATTCAAAAGCAGAAATATTACCTTGCCAACAAAGGTCCGTCTAGTCAAGGCTATGGTTTTTCCTGTGGTCGTGTATGGATATGAGAGTTGGACTGTGAAGAAGGCTGAGCACCAAAGAATTGATGCTTTTGAACTGTGGTGTTGGAGAAGACTCTTGAGAGTCCCTGGGACTGCAAGGAGATCCAACCAGTCCATCCTAAAGGAGATCAGCCCTGGGATTTCTTTGGAAGGAATGATGCTAAAGCTGCAACTCCAGTACTTTGGCCACCTCATGCAAAGAGTTGACTCATTGGAAAAGACTCTGATGCTGGGAGGGATTGGGAGCAAGAGCAGAAGGGGACGACAGAGGATGAGATGGCTGGATGGCATCACTGACTTGATGGACGTGAGTCTGGGTGAACTCTGGGAGTTGGTGATGGACAGGGAGGCCTGGCGTGCTGCGATTCATGGGGTTACAAAGAGTCGGACATGACTGAGGGACTGAACTGAACTGAAATATGGTTTTCAAATTTTGTGAAACACTGAGAAAATGTCTCTACTCTGTTAAAAACATTTTAGGGCGCTAAAATTATCTTCAGTAAATTTAATTGATGTTACTCAAAAATAAATGTCATCAGCTATTAACTATTAACTTTAAACTTAAACTATTAAGTTTAAAGCAAACATTCTATGGACAGCCTGTTAAAGATGGTCATGTGATAAAATAGAGCAGAGGATGCGCTTTTGGGTTTTAGATTCAAATCCTGCCTTGTCCACTAGAATTTTCTGAGCCTCAGTCATTCCTCTTTAAAAGTGGAGTGAGATTAACCTAACCCCAAATCTACTGTGAGAACTGAATTAGATCATCATTTTTAATGTTATTCAGTGAACCATAATCT
>NW_011494805.1:5065840-5068424 GCF_000754665.1 Bison bison bison | reverse complement strand
CTATGGTTTTTCCTGTGGTCGTGTATGGATATGAGAGTTGGACTGTGAAGAAGGCTGAGCACCAAAGAATTGATGCTTTTGAACTGTGGTGTTGGAGAAGACTCTTGAGAGTCCCTGGGACTGCAAGGAGATCCAACCAGTCCATCCTAAAGGAGATCAGCCCTGGGATTTCTTTGGAAGGAATGATGCTAAAGCTGAAACTCCAGTACTTTGGCCACCTCATGCGAAGAGCTGACTCACTGGAAAAGACTCTGATGCTGGGAGGGATTGGGGGCATGAGGAGAAGGGGACGACAGAGGATAAGATGGCTGGATGGCATCACTGACTCGATGGACGTGAGTCTGAGTGAACTCTGGGAGTTGATGATGGACAGGGAGGCCTGGCATGCTGCGATTCATGGGGTCGCAAAGAGTTGGACACGACTGAGCGACTGATCTGATCTGATCTGATCTGAAGGGTCAACACTGACTATTGGTCATCTTGAGACAGACTAGTCTGGATCCACCAAGTCAGTCCTTCTGCAAACAGAATCAAGTGAAGATTAATGGGTATTTGTTGACAGTGGAAAGTCAAGGAAGAAGACAAGCACTGGAAACAAACAGATCTAGGTTTAAACCCTCGCCTGACCCAATGTACACATCCACTTACAAGCATTTATAACCCTGCGGAGTTGTCTTCAGTTTCTTCCTGTGTGAAATACAAATGTTGATGCCTGATTGGCTTATTGTGAGAATTAATGATTTGCTGCACATAAGCTTTTAGCATAGCATTTGAGATATCCTGGACCCTCAATAAATGCTATCTTTTAAAAGTTCCCTCTACGTAATAATTCTTTCCACTTACTAAAGTGAGGAATGGAAACTCAGGTGTCTTCCCATTCTACGTCTGAACCGGTGGGCTGTCAGCACCCAAAAGGGGCAGAAAACCTGGCTCTGATAAGCCTGGCTAAGAGCTATGACAGACCCTCTTCCTTCAGAAAGCCCAGGGAGCTCACAGTACGCGAATATGGAAGGAGGTATGACTCCCAGGCATGGAAAGCACTACTATGAAGGCTTTTTTCAGGTTGCGTTTCCTCTGAGCACATCTAGAGCCTTGGAAATGCAGACCTAGCCAAGATCTGACACACATTCATTACTCTTCTTTGCCTCCTTGACAAGTCCTGTGAATCTTCTCATCACTCAACAGCTGGCAAGTCTCACCTCAGTGCAGGCTTCAGCTGGACTTAAGAGGATCATGGGCAGAGATGGGAAACTGGGGATCAGCCACCTCCTGGCTCGGCCAGCGGGGCCTTCAGCGGAGATGGAGGCAAAGAAAGCAACTAGATGTGGAGGCTGGAGCCTTGGCTTCTCCCTGGTTGTAGTGAACCCCTCAACTTCTCTCAGCTGCAAAATGATAACTCATTGTATAGGATTTTTATGTATGGTGTTGATGGTAAAATAATATGAAAATGCCCTATAAATCGTATGTGTGTGTGAGCACTCAGTCATGCCTCACTCTTTGGGACCCCATGGACTATAGTCCACGAGGTTCCTCTGTCCGTGGAATTTTTCCAGGCAAGAAGACTGGAGTGGGTAGCCGTTTCCTCCTCCAGGGGATCTTCCCAACACGGGGATCGAACCCTCATGACTCTTAATCTCCTGCATTAGCAGGCATGTTTGTTTGGGGTTTTTTCCCTATAGATTGTATAGAACTATACTAAAGAAAGGCTTCTATTTGAATATTTGATGTGTAAAAAAGTATTGCGCTGTATGTAATTTCAGTCTTAATAAAATGTTCTCCATTTATGGTGGCTCTAGGGAGAAGGAACTGGCAGCCCTCTCCAGTGTTCTTGCCTGGAGAATCCCAGGGACAGAGGAGCCTGGGGGATGCTGTTTGTGGGATTGCACAGAGTTGGACAGAGCTGAAGTGACTTAGCAGCAGCAGCAGTGGTAAAGAATCCACCTGCCAATGTAGAAGATGCAAGAGACACAGGTTCAACCCCTGGGCCAGGAAGATCCCCTGGAGTTGGAAATGGCAACCCACTCCAGTATTCTTGCCTGGAAGAATTCCATACAGAGGAGCCTGGGGGGCTACAGTCCAGGGGGTTGCAAAGAGTTGGACACGACTGTGCTCACACATAAAACAAATCTCCATTTGTGAATTCCAATACTGCTCAAAAATGAGGAACTTTACTCTCATCTTGTATGTATTTGAAATGTACTGTCATCAATAATGTATTGAGTTGGCCAAAAAGCTTGCGTTTTTCCCTAATAATTTACAATATACTACAAACTGCAAACCCAATGTATTACAAATGACTCAGTTCAGTTCAGTCGCTCAGTCATGTCCAACTCTTTGTAACCCCATGAATCGCAGCATTCCAGGGCTCCCTGTCATCACCAACTCCCAGAGTTCACTCAGACTCACTTCCATTGAGTCAGTGATGCCATCCAGCCATCTCATCCTCTGTCGTCCCCTTCTCCTCGTGCCCCCAAACCCTCCCAGCATCAGAGTCTTTTCCAATGAGTCAACTCTTCGCATGAGGTGGCCAAAGTACTGGAGTTTCAGCTTTAGCATCATTCCTTCCAAAGAAATCCCAGGGCTG
>NW_011494805.1:5051840-5065740 GCF_000754665.1 Bison bison bison | reverse complement strand
CAACTCTCACATCCATACATGACCACAGGAAAAACCATAGCCTTGACTAGACGGACCTTTGTTGACAAGGTAATATTTCTGCTTACAAATGATTAGTGGTTCTCTTATCTGATTTTAAATTAACATCATGATATTGGTTCTGATCTGCCTGTAAATATGCAAATTATTCTCCTGACTCAATTCCTGTTGCTAGTATTGCTTGAATGTCCAGCAAGGGTAAAAGCTGGGAATCTCAAATGCACAGTCCTTTTTAACTGGAAATTCAAAGCATCATGTGTGATAACTCAGCCATATCTTCTACTAACATGAGAATAACAGGGCTTGGTTTTGCAGAAGCTAAGATTTTGATATTTCTCTTTAACAATATAAGAGAATAAAGCAATTGGAATTGACCTTACCTTTGTGAGCTTTTTTAAACAATACCTTTTTTTTTAACATGCATATACTTCCTGATAGATAAAGATGATGAAATAGTGGGCTGAGTGACTAACACACATGCACAAAGGCAGAGACTTTCTATAAAAACCCTGCGAACTGCGGTTTCAGTTGTCTATCGCACACTCAGTTACAGTCAGTTATTCCAGGTATTGTCTTTGTTTTCAGGAAAAGAAAACTAAGTAGAAGATCATGGCAAGCCCTGACTGGGGATATGATGGTGAAAACGGTAAGCATTCTTCTGCTCATGTAGATCAAATAACGGCTTCTTCCCTTTTCCAGGAAAAGAGATATTGAGCACTTAAAATAACGGTAAAGTCATAGATTAGTGGTTTGAAGTGCCTTTGACTTATACCAGCTTTGCATACATTCTCAACAGTTGTCCTTAGGGCCCATGATTGTCTACAAAATGTATTCTGCCTCTTTTCTCCTCTCTGCCTCTCAGCCTCTCTCCCTCCCTATGTATAGACAGGTCTATTGCTAACAGCAAAATATGTACAGTCTGATCCCATAGACTATAAGACTTCTGTCGACAAAGACACTACTTGCCAGTGTGGCACAGAAAAGGGGCATTCTCACACCTGGGATTTCCATTAAGCTAACTGAATACCATTTGAGATACCTGAATAAATCCTAATCTAGTAAAACTATATTCCTAAAACTTGGACTCAAGCATTAGATCAGTTTTGATTGTAATCACGTTCGTCCTGGTAGGTCCTGAACACTGGGGCAAGCTGTACCCCATCGCAAATGGAAATAACCAATCTCCTATCGACATCAAAACCAGTGAAACCAAGCGTGATCCCTCTCTGAAACCCCTCAGTGTCTCCTACAATCCAGCCACAGCCAAAGAAATCGTCAACGTGGGACATTCCTTTCATGTAAACTTTGAGGACAGTGATAATAGATCAGGTGAGCCAAAAGATCCTTCTAATTTGTGTCTTTGACTTTACTGGGGAATGTAAACAGTAGGGCTCTCAGAAACATGAACACCCATATGCAGTGGGTGCACACGGGTAGCATTGATGCCATCTACTGGGGTATCTTGAAGTTTTAAAATATTTCCAAGTGTTAAAGGTGATTCTGGGGACTCCCAGCTCGGTCTTTTTTTAGCCCTTCTCCTTCTCAGTGACTCTGTTCCATCTCTTCTGGTTTCCAATATCTTTATGCTAACTTTACACCCTCTGAATAAACAGTACTTTTTCACAAAATTCTGTGAACCATCATGAATATAAAAACTGAAAAGGCAAATATTTTCTAACTGAGATGAGGTTGGAGAAGCACATTAAGGAAGAAGATGTGCATCTTCCAGATGAAGAGTATATTTATTTTTTGTGGCCAGGAAAATGGCTCCATAACAATGAACTGCTTCAGTTCAGTTCAGTTCAGTCACTCAGTCATGTCCGACTCTGCAACCCCATGAATCATAGCATGCCAGGCCTCCCTGTCCATCACCAGCTTATGAAGTACTTGGGTACCAGCATAAAAAAAAAACAAAAAAAAACTGGTCTTGGGTGTATCTTGCATGGAATCATTCTGTGCATAAGTATTTTTGTCTAGCTTCCCCTCTCCCTATTAGATCATAGTAACTGAATTATCTTCATCTCCCAGAATCTAGCATACTTCCTCGCTCACAGGAAAATTCTCAAAACTGTTTACTGAATAATTTACTAAATGGCAATTTCATAAATCAGCTCTACTGTCAAAAGGCAAAGTTAGTCATAGCACTTTCCTTCAAGGTTCTGAGCCTAAGTTTTAGACATCTTGGGGCTACGTCCTTTGTTAATATTGGATTAGGTCTGGTACTACTTGTGTTTTATTACTCATATGGTTGGATAGACTCTCTAAAGCAAAATGATCCTTCAGTATTAGAATTTTAAAAGTGACCCTACCCTCCTGCTGGAACTTTCTTTTGGTCCCTGGCTAGGGATTCTCAGTAAAGCTGTCAGAATACCCTCTTGTATATTGATCAGTTACAAGATACGTGCAGAGTGATTTGTTACTAAAAATAAATTGCTAGATATCTTAATGCATACTGTCCATTACTGTCTGTTGAAAGAATGAATGAACTTATAAACTAAAGCAGAATCAAGGAAAGAGCTCTAATCCTAGAATTCACTCATCTTCCAATATGTTTTCCTGAAAACAGGAAAAGATAAAATTATAGCCCATGTGCTGAGAACCATGTAACTCACGCACCATCTGAAGGTGCTCTGCACCTCTGAAGCCCATCATTGTGGACACGGGGAAAAACCAACAAGACGGAAACTTTAGACTACTGTTTATTTTCATTTCTACTCGCCCCAATTTAATGTTAATTTGTATTAAATGCAAAGACAAGCTGGAGCTCATGACTGTAACACTAATAGCAGTTTCCTTTTTCTTCTAGTGCTGAAAGGGGGTCCTCTATCTGAAAGCTACAGGCTGCGGCAGTTCCATTTTCACTGGGGCATCACAGATGACTGTGGCTCTGAGCACTTAGTGGATGGAGCCAAATTTTCTGCAGAGGTAATGTAGCTTAGTAAGTGAGGGAGAGCCACACAGAGCCCTCCCGGAAGTAGCACCCTTATAACACGTGGATGTGTGTTAGTCGCTCAGCCATGTCCAATGCTTTGTGACCCCATGGACTGTAGCCCGCCAGGCTCCTCTGTCCATGGGATTCTCCAGGCAAGACTACTGGAGTGGGTAGCCTATCCCTTCTCTAAGGGATCTTCCCCACCCAGGGATCAAACCAGGGTCTCTTGCATTGCCGGCGGATTCTTTACCTATCTGAACCACCAGGGAAGCCCCCCTTATCACTTAAGACACAATTTCAATGGCCCAAAGGAATGAGCATTTTGAGGCCTGTAAAGAATTCCCTTGCTCATTTAAACTTAAACAGTGACACACTGCATTTGGCAATAGAGAAGAATTTTTCACGTGAGGGAGGCAGGTGAATTTGCAGTCAAACTCCTGGGCCTCAGAATCCGCTTTCATTTCAGAATGTCTCAGAAACTGCTGCCTGACATCAGGCTATCCTCAAGGGGAGTTGCTGCTGTCCTTTTAAAGCTCTGAGCCCCAGGGGGAACACACCATCATTCTCTTCTCATTTAAAGGTTCGAGTGTGCACACACCCACAGCAGAGGTGTAACCAGCCCAAGACACTCCATTAGATTCGACTAAGAGGGCCAGTTTAACCTCAGGAGTCATCACAACGAGTAGCATACTCTAGACGAGGGTTTGGGGCTCCCTGGCAGCAGGCCACTACCCTCTGGCCTCTTGACTTGCCTCCACATGGAAGTCTGTGATTCAGTTCAAGACATTCTGCCTGTATATCCACAGTAAAATCAAGAAAATGTGCATCAAACTCTCAACAGAGGGTATAGAGACTGAAAACAAAAAACTTTTGTTCTTTGTATGCATGACTATTCAATAAGTTTGTACCAATACAGACTGGTTGGCTTTTTTGTTTTACTCTTGTAGAATGAATCTGTAATACACATAGTTTTTGCAACATGCTTTTTTTTTTTTTCCATTTCCCAATGATCATGATCATTTTTCCAAGTCAGTAGGAATTCCTAAGGTCTGTAAGGTATTTCCATGTATGCATATGTTAGAATTTATTAACTAACTCCTACATAGGAACAATTGCAATGCCTTTCACATTTCATTCTGCTGTTGTTTTTTGTTCTTTACAAAAAAAAAATGGGCAATAAATACATTTGTACAAATATCTTACACACCAGTGAAAGCAATTGTGTAGGGCATTTTTGTAAGAAGGATTCTGAGGTACAGAGTATGTGTAGTATTCATTTTGATAGAAGACTTGGGAATAGTATACAACTAAAACTTACTTTATGTTACACTAGAAAGCCAGGCTAGGTACTTTCAATGGTGCAGAAATCTATTACATGTTTTGTTTTTTTCCTATTTATTTTTCATAAAATTGAAAGTGGACTGAAATCAAATGGGCTGAAAGTCTAAATTAGTAACAGTATTACGTCTGGGGGAGGATATTTGGTTGTATCTAAGAAATTCGGCAGTGGGTGATGGACAGGGAGGCCTGGCCTGCTGCGGTTCATGGGGTCACAAACAGTAGGACAGAACTGAGCGACTGAACTGAACTGAACTGAAGAAATCTGAATCAATGAATCTCTTATCTAATTTGAGAAAAGTGAAGTTAATCCAGGCTGGAGGTGACAGGAACTCAGTCACTAAGTTCAGCGTATGAGAGAGGGTAGGAGGGAGAGTGGGAGGGAGACCAGGAGAGGGGAGTGGTGTGGAGAAAGACAGAGCAAAGACAGAGAGGAGATGTGTGGGTGGCGGGGAGCAGACTGCTTTGGTTTAGAGTCATCCAAGCGACCTGGTGATCACTTGACATTAGGTGGTCAGAAAAGACTTTTTCAGGAGTAGCATTTGAGTTCAGCCATAATTCAAGTCAAAATCCTGCCATTTTGACTTGACTTCCCAGAGGAAAGTCAGCAGTTATGCAAAGCCTTAAAGCTGTGGACTAAGTGCAAGGGTCACATCCACGCGCTGCATGGAAGGATGGATGCCAATCAGTGGAGAAGAGTAAGAATGAATAACGGCTGCAGTTTTCGGTTGAGCGGTTAGATGGAAGGTGATGCCTTTTCTTAAAGCGGGAAATTGAAATGGATCTGGAAAAGAGAAAGTCAAGAGTGCTAGTTTAGCTGTGTTAAGTTTGAGATGCATATCAGGCATCCATGTGGAGATATCAAGAAAGCATCAGGAGACGTGCACACGCACCTGGATATACAGGTCTAGAGTTTCACAGAGGAGGTAGGCAGGGGATGCTGGTTTGAAAGGTGTCTGGATCCGCTCAGGAGAACCTGCCCTTGGCCACCACTCCAGACATCTCAGGATCCCCTTCTCACAAAGTTACCAGGTACCTCAAGTTAGAAAATTATTTCAGTTTTTGTCTCCAAACTAGTTAGCCAGAAATAGTTGATCTTCTCACACCAAACAGAGAGGTGTCTGTCTTTTGTTGTTTTGTTTTAAGAAGTAATATTGAATAGTTATGATATTGTGGGAAAAAGAAGTTCTACTTACTGGTTCCAGGATTTGCAACGTACCCACTCTCTTCAACTCTATTTTCTTAAGAAAACCCTTCTTAAGAGTACAAACATAGCCCTTTCCATGCCCTGGATAAGGGTCACACAAGTTTTGTTTACCCAAGCCAAGATGTATCTGTATATATCAACATGTTAAGGTCTAACCTGCTTTTTCCCTTCACCATGGTATGAATAACTGGTCCATCATGCTGTGATTTTTAGCTTCATTTAGTTCACTGGAATTCTGCCAAGTACCCCAGCTTCGCTGATGCCGCCTCGCAGGCTGATGGTTTGGCGTTGATTGGCGTTTTGGTGAAGGTGAGTCGTAGAGCGTCTCGGAGCTCTGCTAAAATTATTCCTTACCAATCAGACCGCAAACTAGGGTGAAATAGAGCAGAGAGATGTTTGCGTCTCTCTTTTTTGAAATGTGCCCGTCTACTAGTGACTGCACAGGTGAGCAAGCAGGTCTCTGGTATATGTTTGTTCTGCTGGACTTTCCCCTCTTGAAGAGAGAAATACATTTCAGGCAGAGATGAAATGGGAGGGTGTTGATGGTGGCACTAATTTTTTTATTTTTCAGCTCATCTTCCACTTTTCTTCTAAACTTTCTACATCACAGAGTCAGGAGTTTATCAATTTAATTTTCATCTGAAAAAAATATGAAGAGGACTTTTGTCCCATAAAGAAAGTTGAACTGATATTTAATATGGAAGATTCAAATCTTCTGTAGGGGAGTCCCTAAAAAGTCCTATAGGGAAATTACTATTAAATTGAGGATATTTGGGTGACTAACTTTTGGAATTATAGTAATTCTAGTGAATCTTTATTGAACACTTGTAACATACCATTCATTTTACTGACTAGAATTAATAGAACAGACCAAAGAGGTTTGCTTTTGTATTTTAGTTGTGCTAAATTCCTGTATTTTGACTTGCATATCTTTTCTTCAGTTACTGGTTTTAATTTTTTTTAAAGTAACTAAATAGGATTTTACTTGGTAGCCATTTTTATCTCACACTTTATTTTTTTAATCTCCAGGTGGGTCAGGCCAACCCAAACCTTCAGAAAGTACTTGATGCCCTAAAAGCAGTTAAAAATAAGGTAAATAGACTCATTAAGTTAGTTTAAATCAGAGAACAAGAATCTACAGAACCTCAGAAATCATTTAATTGCATATTTGATGTGAGGAGTAGGAAGACCTGAGCAAAACCATCAATCCGAAAATCAAGGTGCTGCTTACACGTTCCTGGTTTCTGAGGTCTCTGAGCAGTGATTTATTTGGGTTTCGTTTTTCATGGTTACCGCTTATCTATTTCAGCAAGATAAAGCCTGTAGAAGAATAGTTTTCATAGCCTTTTCATACATCATAACTATGATGCCCACTGTCAGCTGAGAAAAAGGTGGGTTGTTCTGATATATTTAACCTTAGCTTCACCATTTTGATAATAAAGAGTTAAATCTTGTCAGAGATTTGCCATTGACATTCACAGTTTGTAGAACTATCATACCTTTATATAAAATAAATCTAGTTCATGTTGAGTCCAAAAAAATTACACTTTTATAAAGTGAGAAAGTTTACAGGTAAATAAGCACTCAATTCAAGAATGTAAAAGATGAGAAATGAAAAGAAAGTAGAAGGAAATGATTAATTAACATGAAGTAAAACATTAATAAAATAAGAAAGAAAATGAACAAATACGGGTAAAATTTTTTCAATAAAGTGAAAAACTAATTCTTTGGGGAAAAAACAACCAAAAAAGACACTTTTGGCACGTTTAATGATGGGGGGAAAATAGAAATACAACAAATTATTACAAATAAGGAAATGGGTGTTAACTCAAGATGCATTAGAAGGTTTTAAAAGAGAAAAGTTTGTACGGTGGACCCTAGAGCAACATGGGTTTGAACGGCACAGGTCCAGTAACCTGTGGATTATTTTTTTGATAAATGCTTGCTCCAGCACCACACAATGGTCCCTTAAATGAACCTGCTGATGCACAGCCACGATTATGAGGGACGACCATAAACGTATGTGCGGATTTCTAACTGCTCAAGAGGTCAGCACCCCAACCCCTACATTGCTCAAGGGTCAGCAGTACCACACTACATAAGCAAATTTGAAAATTTAGATCACATAGATGAATGTCTAGGAAAACGTAGAGAAACTGACTCAAAATATGTTGAAAGTCTAAATAGACCAATAATATAAAAAGAAGTAGAAAAGAATAGTTTAAAAAAAATGTACCTAATAAAAGAAACCCTAGGCCCAGACCACTTTATGGGCAAATGTTACACAACTTTTAATAAACAATCGTACCACTTTGAACTAAACTGCCTAGATTAGGGGACCAAAAAAACCTAATTCAAGGAATTAATTTAATTTAATGAAACCTAATACACAAACTGGGTAAGAACACCACAAAAAGGATATCATAGGCCAATCTTACTTAGCAGTGTAGCTAAAAGGAATATTAAAATAGATTACAGAAAATCGTATTCAACAGTATGTTAAAAGAGCCATGCTTTCAAACTAGTAGAATTTACCAAAAGCATGCAAAGATGATTCAGTATTAAACTACCTCTCAATATAATTCATTACATTAGCAAATTTCACTTGTTAGATGCTTGAAAAATGTTTGATTAAAATTCAATGTCCATTCCTGATGAGTAAAAGAGAGAAAGAAAAATATTCCTCTAAAATTTAAACTGAACTTAAGAAAGAATATCAAATAGAAATTTGAAACAAGCATCAAACTTCATAGTGAAATATTTGAAGCATTTTCATTTCAATCAAGAATAAGACCAGGGTGTCAATTGTGATCACCACAAATGAACATTCCAATGATTGTCCATTCAATGTAGGTAAATAAGGAAAGAAATGAGTACATATTAGGATAAATATTAGAAAAACAGAGACAAAGCTATCATCAAGTGTGCTGCTAAGTCACTTCAGTCGTGTCCGACTCTGTGCGACCCCATAGACAGCAGCCCACCAGGCTCCGCCATCCCTGGGATTCTCCAGGGAAGAACACTGGAGTGGGTTGCCATTTCCTTCTCCAATGCATGAAAGTGAAAAGTGAAAGTGAAGTCGCTCAGTTGTGTCCGACTCTTAGCGACCCCATGGACTGCAGCCTACCAGGCTTCTCCATCCATGGGATTTTCCAGGCAAGAGTACTGGAGTGGGGTGCCATTGCCTTAAGTGTAGAGGATATGATCATTGACATCCACCTGGAAAACTACAAAATCAACATAATTAATACACAAGTTCTAATCAAGTTGACTACATAAAATATTAACATATGAATATCAATTTATTTGTATATACCAATATGACCAATCAGTAGAGAAATAAGAATAAAGAATATAGATGATAAACAAATGTTTAACCTCTGCTTATACTTAGCCAAATGAAGGAGGAAGAAGATCAGTCACAATTCTATTGTAGTGTCTTTTCAGTCATCTGTTACTTTTTCTGTTTGTATCTACAAACATGTTGTTGTTTAGTCACTAAGTGGTATCCAATTCTTTGTGACCCCATGGACTGTAGCTCACCAGGCTCCTCCATCCATGGGATTCTTCAGCAAAAATACTGGAGTGGGTGCCATGTCCCTCTCCAGGGGATCTTCCCCACCCAGGGATCAAACCTGTGTCTCCTGCATTAATGGGCAGCTGAGCCACCACAAACATACCAGTCATGCAATACTATATAGTAGAAAAACTGATTAAATTCTTTGCTAAGACCTATCTACCAAATAATATGTATGTCATATATGCAATGATGTAAATATTTTACATCAGGGCATAATGATACATTGCTTATCTTTTTCTTTCAGAACAAGAAAGCTCCATTCACAAATTTCGACCCCTCTGTCCTCCTGCCTCCATCCCTGGATTACTGGGCCTACTTTGGTTCACTGACTCACCCTCCTCTTCACGAGAGTGTCACCTGGATCATCTTTAAAGAGACCATCAGTGCGAGCTCGGAACAGGTAGAGTGTCAGAGGGGCATGTGCGGGAATTGGAAGTGCAAAGCAGGAATATCAGTTCAATTCATACTGAGGGAAATTATTATTTCCATTCGATTTTGGAGAGTTCCCTTTTCCTTTCAACTGAAAAGATTTATTAGTGACATCAGGTGTATTTAATAGTCAAAAAGTAGAGTGTATTTATAAGCACTTTTTTTTCTTTATGTAGAGATTCAGAATTCCTGCTCTTCTTTTCACCTTAATAAGGAAAAGTCCAACCTCTTCGGGGAACTGTGACTCTCCAGTGGCATACCTTGATCGTTGACGCTGGTTATTCATTCTTTTTTAAAGCTTAAGCTCTTCAATATTCTGTAAAATATCTCATTAACTATTGTTTATAATTATGATAAAAACTGCCATTGATTGAGCAGCTCTTTTCATCAGGTGCCTAACATACATTCTGTCAGTCAAGTCTCACAGCAAACCTGCAGCGTGACCTGTTGGTATTAAGCTACATGCCAAACGCCATTCTAAGAACCTTATCTGTGTTGAGCCATTTAGCCTTCACCAAAACACAGTGAAATAGTACCATTTGGAAACGTAGGCGCCAAGCAGGGAAGTCTCTTACCCAAGTGTGAGAAAGCTGGAATGCTAATCCAGTCAGTCATCAATAATTTAAGCCAAATGCTTGGTGCAAAGACATGTGGAAGAACTGTTGGCTTCCTACCTGTCCATCAGTGAAACCATTGCAGTCTTCAACCTGATTTTCTAAATAACATTGCATCAATCATATTAGGAAAAAAAAAAAAAGTGTTCTCTGTGACATCAATAGCTTTTCCTTCTCTAAACATGTTATCCTTCCCTCAAGCTGGCGCAGTTCCGCAGTCTGCTGGCAAATGCCGAAGGCGATAGAGAAGTCCACATCAAACAGAACAACCGACCACCCCAGCCTCTGAAGGGCAGGACAGTGAAAGCTTCATTCTGATGGGCCCAAGAGGAAGCTCATCTTCCCTCAAGAAGCACAGCTCTGCTTCTGACATAATCCTACAAAACAAGCTTTAAAAACACGTTTATTTCAATACTAGCAAGACAGCCTGCTTGCGAATTTACTCTGCAGAATGCAAAATCTTTTTCTTCTTTCTGTTGAGCTCAAATAGTAATCTGGAAGTTCACTAAACTTGAGCTTAAATTCAAATCTATTGCATTGACTTCCTTATCATTGCAGTTAAGGCATACTTGATTTCTTAATGACTTTTATCCCTCCCCATTTTATTCCATTTAATTGGACCAAAAAGCATTTTATCCCTTTCTTCTTGTCTATTACGTACTATACTTTTAAATGGTATTAGGTTTCTACTCTATTTACATTCGAGAATCTTATGCTTTCATTTGCAACATTATTCTGATGCAATATCAGGTCTATTACTCAAATATAATGACCTAAGAGCAGCTTGAGATGAAATGTTAAGAATTCATTTGCTTACTCTTGAAGACAAATATGCAGCTACGATGACAACTGGATTTTATATTATGATGAAATAAATGGCCCAACATTGCTACCGTTTGTGTGCTCTATTATGAAAACCATGTGTCTCATATAAGAACTGACACTTCTGGTTATTCCTCCACCTGTTAGCAAGGCCAGTGGGCTGTTCCATCATTATAACTAGTTAGCCTACATGAAGAATCTGTACATCAAATTTGGAAGAAAAATCACCTGTGACTTATTTTTAAAAATAATGAAGGAATCACTTGACTTAGAATCATATAGAAACATCACATAATCTTCTAGTCTGGTGTGTACTTAACCTGAAGTCAGTTCTTTCTGAAGCCATATCTACACTCAGAATTCTACAAATCTTGTGTCCAGTGTTTAGTTTTGTGATTTACTTATTTTGCTTCTTTGAGAAATCATAATGGTGATCAAAACCCACATCCATTCCCATGTTCCAGTCTTGTCTAATGTCACAGAATCAGTCAAAACTTCTCATGTAATCATGGTTAAAAAGACAGACAAACCAGATTCTTTATTGCTCTGAGGGCAATAAAGTTCCTAGGAGACATCTTTGTACCTCAAAATCCTAGGAGACATCTTTGGAAATTTTTATTTGGAGCCCAGAATTTAAGTGAATCTTTATTAAAAAATGGCAGGGCCAGGGAGCACTTCATTTATCTCAGCCCCCATAAGCATTCTAAAGAATTAAATACTTTCTTTGCAAACCTACTCTGACTGTGTGTTTTAATATATATTTGCCAGATATTGAGAAGGTCTGAAACAGGCTTGATAAAATTTTCAGCTTAAGTTATCAAAGGTCAACATGAGGGCCAAAGAAAGAGGAGTATGATTTTAAGAAATACCTTTGCAAAAGAGGCTCAGGACCTATAACGTTTGAAAGTATTTTCTGAAAATAAACTGAACAATTTAAAAATAAATCTCATGGCTAGGATAAGAAAAGGACCTGACTTGATGACCCATATTTCTTTTTTAAGAAAGTTAAAAATGGATTCCAGGATTTAAATACGTCTGTAAGTCTTAGTATGGAAAGGGCAAAGAAGTGACAGAAGATATATGATGGTCATCAAACCTTATCCCTTAGCTAAATGCCAGTTGGAAAGCATGGCTCCAGGTTACTTGCTTCTGCCAGAATTTCCCATATTTGGCAGGGCTTGCGAGGTGCATTATGGGAGCTGTCCACGTTTCTCTGAAGTAGCCGATAAAAGCAGCTGCTGAGAGGAGGCATGTGGACAAGACATCGGATCACCTAAGCGTGCAGCTCGAATGTTTCTTTGACTCACGTTCCTGTTTTGTGCCCTCTCTCTTTGTTGCCAACTTAGGTGGAGGATTTGAACGTCCTGCAAGGATTCTCTGTCTCTTCCCCGATGTTTGGCAGCTGACTTTCTTTATGCCAAATCTGCTGGGCTTCTACCCATCCAGAATAACACTGCCAGCTGATGGGCTCAGCAATAGGTTCAAGAGTAGAAAGCTGCTTCTACTCCCTGGTGTCTTTTGTCTTAGGACCACCCTCTTCATAAATATCACGCTGAGCTTTCATGAAACCCTTTAGTTAATCTGTGAGTCCAGGTACCTCCAGCTATTTTCTAAGTTATTCATTTCGATAAGCTTCAGCAAAATAACTCTGAAAGCATTAAATTCACCAAAGAGAATTAGGGCAAAGGAAGCGAAGGGGGGAAATGTTGAAAGATTTAATTTCCTGACAGAACTCAAAAGAGAAAATTGTCCTTTCTTGTAATTCTGGTTGTTCTATATTAGTGGTTCTTCACCCTTTGGCGATCATGGATTCTATAAATATGTGAGTAAAGCTATGAAACTTCTCCCTACCTCCCCACAAAATGAAAAGAATTCTACATATGTGAAATCTGACATAGATTTCTAGAGTATTTAGGGACTCATTCCCTTCTTTGGTTTCCTCATAACAAAGTCAATCCTGGTCCCCAGGACGAGATCCTGACTCTAAACTATAAAAAAATAACTGAGCTACCACGGACTCCAGGTCTCTATCTCTCTTCTTAACATTTATTTTTGCTTTTGTGCCTCATTTTTTATAACAGGTCTTTAGAGATAGAATACCAGTATATTTCCAGTATAGCTCATGAAATATCCCCTTGCTGTCTTTCTATTTTTAAAATATTATTTTGAGTTGGTATGAGGTCCCATTGTAAAAGAGATGAAAAATTAAAAAAAAAAAGATAATCCAAACCTCTATGAATTTGTTCATTTATTTGTGGGCAGACTAACCAAGAATTATAACGAGAATAAAAAGGCTTAGAAGGAAAAAATCTTTTGAGGAAGAGATCATCAGATAATAATGGGTTCAAATCACTCTGAAAGTCATCGACACTCTTTGTACCTAAGACCAGGAAAGCATAAGGAAATACTTACATTCTGAACATTATCTTCATGATTATCTATAAATACCAAATACTTCAGGCAGTTCAGTTCAGTTCAGTCACTCAGTCGTGTCCAACTCTTTGCGACCCCATGAATCACAGCAAGCCAGGCCTCCCTGTCCATCACCAACTCCCAGGGTTCACTCAGACTCACGTCCATCGAGTCAGTGATGCCATCTAGCCATCTCATCCTCTGTCGTCCCCTTCTCCTCCTGCCCCCAATCCCTCCCAGCATCAGAGTCTTTTCCAATGAGTCAACTCTTCCCATGAGGTGGCCAAAGTACTGGAGTTTCAGCTTTAGCATCATTCCCTCCAAAGAAATCCCAGGGCTGATCTCCTTCAGAATGGACTGGCTGGATCTCCTTGCAGTCCAAGGGACTCTCAAGAGTCTTCTCCAACACCACAGTTCAAAAGCATCAATTCTTCGGTGCTCAGCTTTCTTCACAGTCCAACTCTCACATCCATACATGACCACAGGAAAAACCATAGCCTTGACTAGACGGACCTTTGTTGGCAAAGTAATATCTCTGCTTTTGAATA
>NW_011494805.1:5049831-5051740 GCF_000754665.1 Bison bison bison | reverse complement strand
TGCTTTTGAATATGCTATCTAAGTTGGTCATAACTTTCCTTCCAAGGAGTAAGCATCTTTTAATTTCATGGCTGCAGTCACCATCTGCAGTGATTTTGGAGCCCAAAAAAATAAAGTCTGACACTGTTTCCACTGTTTCCCCATCTATTTCCCATCAAGTAATGGGACCAGATGCCATGATCTTTGTTTTCTGAATGCTGAGCTTTAAGCCAGCTTTTTCACTCTCCACTTTCACTTTCATCAAGAGGCTTTTAGTTCCTCTTCACTTTCTGCCATAAGGGTGGTTTCACCTGCATATCTGAGGTTATTGATATTTCCCCAGGCAATCTTGATTCCAGCTTGTACTTCTTCCAGCCCAGCATTTCTCATGATGTACTCTGCATATAAGTTAAATAAGCAGGGTGACAATATACAGCCTTGACATACTCCTTTTCCTATTTGGAACCAGTCTGTTGTTCCATGTCCAGTTCTAACTGTTGCTTCCTGACCAGCATATAGGTTGCTCAAGAGGCAGGTCAAGTGCTGTGGTATTCCTAGCCCTTTCAGAATTTTCCACAGTTGATTGTGATCCACACAGTCAAAGGCTTTGGCATAGTCAATAAAGCAGAAATAGATGTTTTTCTGGAACTCTCTTGCCTTTTTGATGATCCAGTGGATGTTGACAATTTGATCTCTGGTTCCTCTGCCTTTTCTAAAACCAGATTGAACATCTGGAATTTCATGGTTCACGTATTGATGAAGCCTGGCTTGGAGAATTTTGAGCATTACTTGACTAGCATATGAGATGAGTGTGATTGTGCAGCAGTTTGAGCATTCTTTGGCATTGCGTTTTATTTGGGATTGGAATGAAAACTGACCTTTTCCAGTCCTGTGGCCACTGCTGAGTTTTCCAAATTTGCTGGCATATTGAGTGCAGCACTTTCACAGCATCATCTTTCAGGATTTGAAATAGCTCAACTGGAATTCCATCACCTCCACTAGCTCTGTTCATAGTGATGCTTTCTAAGGCCAATTTGTCTTCACATTCCAGGATGTCTGGCTCTAAGTGAGTGATCACACCATCGTGATTATCTGGGTCATGAAGATCTTTTTTGTATGGTTTTTCTGTGTATTCTTGCCACCTCTTCTTAATATCTTCTGCTTCTGTTAGGTCCATACCATTTCTGTCCTTTATCGAGCCCTTCTTTGCATGAAATGCTCCCTTGGTATCTCTAATTTTCTTGAAGAGATCTCTAGTCTTTCCCATTCTGTTGTTTTCCTCTATTTCTTTGCATTAATTGCTGAGAAAGGCTTTCTTATCTCTTCTTGCTATTCTTTGGAACTCTGCATTCAGATGTTTATATCTTTCCTTTTCTCCTTTGCTTTTCATTTCTCTTCTTTTCACAGCTATTTGTAAGGCCTCCCCAGACAGCCATTTTGCTTTTTGCATTTCTTTCCATGGGGATGGTCTTGATCCCTGTCTCCTGTACAATGTCACGAACCTCATTCCAGAGTTCATCAGGCACTCTATCTATCAGATCTAGGCCCTTAAATCTATTTCTCACTTCCACTGTATAATCATAAGGGATTTGATTTAGGTCATACCTGAATGGTCTAGTGGTTTTCCCTACTTTCTTCAATTTATGTCTGAATTTGGCAATAAGGAGTTCATGATCTGAGCCACAGTCAGCTCCTGGTCTTGTTTTTGCTGACTGTATAGAGCTTCTCCATCTTTGGCTGCAAAGAATATAATCAATCTGATTTTGGTGTTGACCATCTGGTGATGTCCATGTATAGAGTCTTCTCTTGTGTTGTTGGAAGAGGGTGTTTGTTATGACCAGTGCATTTTCTTGGCAAAACTCTATTAGTCTTTGCCCTGCTTCATTCCGTATTCCAAGGCCTGTGTTACTCCAGGTGTTTCTTGACTTCC
>NW_011494805.1:5041810-5049731 GCF_000754665.1 Bison bison bison | reverse complement strand
ATAGACTTGGATTACTGTGATATTGAATGGTTTGCCTTGGAAACAAACAGAGATCATTCTGTCGTTTTTTGAGATTGCATCCAAGTACTGCATTTCGGACTCTTTTGTTGACCACGATGGCTACTCCATTTCTTCCGAGGGATTCCTGCTCACAGTAGTAGATATAATGGTCATCTGAGTTAAAGTCACCCATTCAGGTCCATTTGAGTTTGCTGATTCCTAGAATGTCGACGTTCACTCTTGCCATCTCCTGTTTGATCACTTCCGATTTGCCTTGATTCATGGACCTGACATTCCAGGTTCCTATGCAGTATTGCTCTTTACAGCATTGGACCTTACTTCTATCACCAGTCACATCCACAACTGGGTATTCTTTTTGCTTTGGCTCCATCCCTTCATTCTTTCTGGAGTTATTTCTCCACTGATCTCCAGTAGCATATTGGGTACCTACTGACCTGGGGAGTTCCTCTTTCAGTATCCTATCATTTTGCCTTTTCATACTGTTCATGGGGTTCTCAAGGCAACAATACTGAAGTGAACTTTTTATAAAGTTATCTAGAATAAAACTCACACAAAGTCTATTAAGTGACTTACAGACTCTTGCAAACGCTAATCTTGAAGTTACATTCTGGGTATGTACTGGTGCAGGCCGCTGTGGCATGAAGACCATATTTGGCTTCCCCCACCTGCAATGTGAGAAATTCCTTCTACTGTAATAATATTAGGGAGGCTGTGTCCAGCCAAGCAGGGTTCACTTTCTTAAATCATAGAGGTTTATCAGGTCAGGTAAAGTTTCAGAATCATTTAATCTCACCTTTCATCACCCATTAAGGTGGAGCCTAAACTATATACTTCTAGATTTATGTGTCTGTAATTTTTGCATGTTTCTCCAAAATGAGGAGTAAGTTTACACCCCAGATAAAGCCATGTTTCTGAAATATAGAAGTTGTTGTTGTTGTTTAAACTGATGCAATATAGTCTCTCGAGCAGATATTATGAAGCAATTCAGAGATTGTCACCCTTTTATAGGATGAAAACTATCGAATAAATTGTTCTGCTTCCTGCAGCTCAGCTGCCCCTCTGAGGCCAGAGTCTTCCTTGAGCCCCTGCCTGTGTTTCTGCCCACCTCCCCCACGCAGCTTGGGTCTCTTAGCTGCTGGGGCTTTCTGCATCCTTCTCTTGGCCATACCGAGAGTTCAGAGGGCTGCCTTCAGAGCCAGCAGCAGCTGTTGCTGCCAGTCCCGTGACCAGAAGCTGAAGACCCCCCTCCAGCCTTCTTTAGCTTCTCCCTCACCATGTACCCCTTGGCTGGCACTGCAAGCTGGCCAGTGTTCAGGGTAATTTAATAGTTTCACCTCGGTCACAGTTTATGACATATTGAACGTTGAAACATTTATTCTCCAGTTAGGTTTCAGGTTTCTAGTACTAAGATTAGAGCAAGTCTTAAGCAAAGAGACAGTATCCCTTTTCTAAAAAAGATGTGCCAAGACTCTGGCCCATTTTCCTGAGAGGAGACAATTCTTAGCTTAGTGTGTACTGCAGCAGTCCTCCTTGACTGAAATTGCTGTCGTTCCAGCTCAGCTACATATTCTGGTCGCCTCACATTGCTTGTTCTCAGGGTCACAAATGTCCCATGGAAATAAAGAGCAGACTCAACTCACTCGTTTATCCATCCCAACTTTTGACAAATAATTACTGAGGATCTGTTAAGAGTAGTGGACGATTACTAACATCTTATCATCTAGTAGAAAGACAAGTACACACATAAATATAACCAAGGTTTTCATATGAAAAGTGTCATAAGAAAGATATAAAACAAATTCTACAGCCACCCAGAGATCTTTTCCAACTTGGGAGAATTACTAATTTCATGAAAGACTTCTTCAGGAAATACTTATCATCTGAGATTTACGTTAAATAATGGCTGGATTTTCCCAAGTGGATTTGTGTGTTTGGACTGGAAAGCTGGATGTCCCACATGTAAAAGCAGCACACAGCAAAGCCTGAAGGTGGAGAGAAACACAAAATCAATTTGAGGAGAACATATAATCCTATTTTACTAAAATGTAAACAATATAAAAGGAACTAGCAAGATGTAAGACTAGAGAAACATGTTTGTAGCCCAGGCTGTGATGCTTACTTTTTATGAAAAGTATTGGGAGCTGTCGAAAGTTAACAGTCCAGAAATGACCTGAATGGAACCAGGCCTTGGGGCAATGATCCTCACAGGAGGACCTGAGCTGCATTGAAGGGGACAGAGGCTCAGGCAGTGAGGCCTGGGGGGCTGCAAAGTCTTGTCAACAGGTGAAAGGCAATGCAAAGGGAAAGGCAGGAAGGCGCCAGAGGTGTTGTGGAGGCAGAATTTACAGCATTCACGTGTGGTGGTGATGGTGGTTTAGTTGCTAAGTCCTGTCTGACTCTTTCGACCCCATGGACTGTGGCCCACCAGGCCCTTCTGTCCATGGGACTCTCCAGGCAAGAATATGAGAGTGGGTTGCCATTGCCTTCTCCAGGGGATCTTCCCAACACAGGAATCAAAACCAGATCTGCTGCATTGCAGGCAGATTCTTTACTGACTCACCTATGAGGGAAGCCCAGCTTTCATGTGTGGAAACCTAAGGAAAGAGAGGGAATCATGAGAAGTCCAGGCCTGGGGGCTGAGCCCCCACCCCCGGGCTTCGTGGCAACATTAACTGATATTCTGGAGGCAGGAGAGGGACCACGAGACCATCTGGAGGCAGGAACTGAGTCCGACCAGTCACTCAGTCAGTGCCGATCTCACAGCAGAAAGACTGAGCAGAGTGAAAGGTTGTTGCTGAACCGCAAAAAGATGCTGGGATTCTTGGCCTCCAGAAGAGAAGAATTCAATCCAGGGCCAGAGACGAGTCTTGATCACTCAGAGGTTTTGTGCAATAAAGTTTTCTTAAAGTATAAAGGAGATAGAGAAAGCTTCTGATATAGACATCAGAAGGGGGCAGAAAGAGTGCCCCCCTGCTAGTTTTTAGCTGGATGTTACATAGTCACTAGCAGTCTGTTAATGAAAGAAAGGAATGTCTTAAAACTCAGAATAGCACCAGGAGTCTCCTCCATAAGATGTATTTTGGGATAATCTTGGCACCAGAGGAGTCATCTAGGGCCATAACAACCATCGACTTGAATCTTGTAGGAGGGAAGATTACCATACAAATAGTTTCGTTTACACAGATTAGGGGAACAATGTCTGAGTATAACATAATGGTTTGTTAAGTCGGTTCTGAGCCATTAGGCAGAACGGACCTGAAGACAGAGTCTGGAGTAAATGCATGGTACATTACCATGGCTTAAGACAAACATCTCCATTAAAAAAAATGCATTGGTTAACTCAAGGTTTGAGACTAGTTAACTTCAGGTGGAACCAGGTGTCATTATGGCAACACAGTATTTTAAGAGAAACCTTTTAAATTTGTATAGAGAAGGGGAAAAAATATAGTTTATTTCCTCCTTCAGCTTAAGAGAGAGATAAAAAATGCCCGATACTTGCAGCTTATTTCCTCTGCTTGGAGACCCCTGGCCTTCCTGCCTGTTACCCTCTCAAGAGGAGCTCTCAGTTAGAAGAGGAACATTTTGTTAAAGGGGTTTGAGACAGACCAATGTGACTTATTTGTATACCACGTGTCTATTTCCTGGAAGAATGTAAGCTTCACAAGAACAGGAATATTTGTTGAATCACAATGAAGATGGTCGCAATCAGGATTCAGTAATGCATGTAAAGCTGATCTTGGGCCTTGCTTAACTAAGCATAAGGTTGAGTTCACTTACAATCAATATAGGTCGCAGGTTTGAAATGCAGCACTGGCTATTGTCAGATATCAATTATCAATGGCAGTGGGTGTTGTCAGATGTACGTTTCCGAAAACTTTTGAATAAAGTTGATTATAGGATTTGGGAGAAAATAAAGAGTAACATTTTCATAGTGATGCCTTGCAAGTATGTAAGTCTACACCTCTTAAGTGTTTAATGGGTGGGACACTTGACCACGTTCATCACCTGCATGAAGGGAAATATTTATGGTGCTCTGCCCCAGTGCATGGCACTCCACCAGCGGTGGAAAAGATATGGAAACAAGTTAGTGTTTCAATTAGCTACTGAGAAATTGGAGTTTCTCGCGTGATTAGGAAAAGTAACAAGGAGCTACCTGAAGCCAAAGCGTTGAAAAACAAAAGTGTTCCCTTCACTTTCTCCTTTAACTGTGAAGAGATGAACATGCACCCAACACCAGCCATGATGACGGAGCAAACCTGTGTGGGTTTATAACAGCCCTTATAAAATAAAACTCACATCAAAATCAACCTGACTCACCCTTATGCAACTGTGCCACAGGGGAATTAAGATGAACAGTGCACATAAATGACTTTATTGGTAATCGTGTTGCCAAACCACACGTTTTCAGTTCTTCTTAACCACTTCCTCTTACATACCTATTATTGGCATTGATATTGATATTTTCTTCAAATTGATTGATATTTTCTTCAAAATAATATATGATATATGTTATCTTCCTTAAAAAAATCCAAAAGAATCAAGGGATGACTAATTAGAACTTGAAAATCCAGTCAGATCTCCAGAAGAATCAATATAGAAAAGTCCACTCCCTTCTGCTCTACCAGCCACAGTCAATGAAAAAATGCAAATCAAAACTGTAATGAGGTTATCCCCTCACATTGGTCAGAATGGCTATCATCAAAAGTCTACAAGCAATAAATGCTGGAGACAATGTGGAGAGAGGGGAATCCTCTTGCACCGTTGGTGGGAGGGTAGATTCATACAGCCTCGATGGAGAAAGTATGGAGGTTCCTTTAGAAACTAGGAATAAAGCCAGCATATGACCCAGAAATCCCACTACTGAGCATATACCCTGAGAAAAATCACAATTCAAAAAGACACATGCACCCCAATGTTTATTAAAGCACTGTTTATAATATCCAGGACATGGAAGTAACCTAGGCATCCACTGACAAATGAATGGATGAAGAAGTTGTGGTGCATATATACCATGGACTATTTCTCAGCCATAAGAAGGAATGAAATTGGGTCTTTGTAGTAATATGCATGAACCTACAGTCTGTCATAAAAGGGAAGTAAGTCAGAGGAAGAAAAAAAAACAAATATTGTTTTTATTTGTATATTAATGCATATATATAGACTCTAGAAAAAATGGTACTGATGACCCTATTTGCAAGGCAGAAATAGAGATGGAGATGTGGAGACTGGACTTGTGGACACAGTCGGTGAATGAGAGGGCACTGAGAACAGCGCTGACATAGGTGCGCTGCCACATTTGAAACAGACAGCTAGTGGGAGCTGCTGCAGAGCACAGGGAGCTCAGCTCTGCGATGACCTAGAGCAGCGGGGTGGGCAGGGAGGCGCAAGAGGGAGGGGGCATCTTATGCTTTAGCTGACTCATGTTGTTCTACAGCAGAAACCAATACAGCATGGTAAAGCAATTATCCTCCCATTACAAATCTAAGAAACCACAAAAAATATCCAAAGAGCAATATTCTTTACAATACTAAGGAAACTATTACTTTAGCATATTATTTCAAGCACCCTAGGCCTGCCCCAACACACACACACACACACACACACACACACACACACAATTATACCTGCAATTTAGAAAGCAAAATCTCTGGATCATTTTAAACTCCAGATGAAGTTAATTTCCCTGACTCTCTTTTCCGAAATATACCAAGGCAATCATGTCCAGGGCTGAAATCCATCTCTTTTCCCCATTTAGTCAGTTTCCTCCTCAATACCCCACCATCACTATCAATGTGCACCCCTATTAATGAATCTTTGAGAAGCTGTTCCCTGCTCCCTATCTGTGGTCAGATGAATTGTTTTTGTTGTTGTTCAGTGGCTAAGTCATGTCCAGCTCTTTGCAACCACATGGACTGCAGCAATTTTCTTGAAGAGATCTCTCATCTTTCCCTTTCTGTTGTTTTCCTCTATTTATTTGCATTGTTGATTTAAGAGTGCCTTCTTATCTGTCAGGCTTCGCTGATAGCTCAGCTGGTAAAAAATCTGCCTGCAATGCAGGAGACCCCAGTTCGATTCCTGGGTCAGGAAGATTGCCTGGAGAAGGGAAAGGCTACCCGCTCCTGTATTCTGGCCTGGAGAATTCCATGGACTGTATAGTCCATGAGGTCTCAAAGAGTTGAACAGGACAGAGTGACTTTCACTTCCGCTTTCGTTCTTATCTCTCCTAGCTGTTCTCTGGAACTCTGCATCCAGTTGGGTGTATCTTTCCCTTTCTCCCTTGCTTTTCACTTCTCTTCTTTCCTGAGCTGTTTGTAAAGCCCCCTCAGACAGCCACTTTGCTTTCTTGCATTTCTATTTCTTTGGGATGGTTTTGGTCACTGCCTCCTGTACAATGTTGCAAACCTCTGTCCATAGTTCTTCAGGCACTCTGTCTACTAGGTCTAATCCCTTGAATCTGTTAATCACCTCCACTGTATAATTATAAGGGATTTAATATCCATTCTGAAGGAGATCAGCCCTGGGATTTCTTTGGAAGGAATGATGCTAAAGCTGAAACTCCAGTACCTTGGCCACCTCATGTGAAGAGTTGACTCATTGGAAAAGACTATGATGCTGGGAGGGATTGGGGGCAAGAGGAGAAGGGGACGACAGAGGATGAGATGGCTGGATGGCACCACTGACTCGATGGACATGAGTCTCAGGGAACTCTGGGAGTTGGTGATGGACAGGGAGGCCTGGTGTGCTGCGATTCATGGGGTCGCAAAGAGTCGGACATGACTGAGTGACTGATCTGATCTGACTGCATTTCAGACTCTTGTTGACTATGATGGCTACTCCATTTCTTCTAAGGGATTCATGCCCATAGTAGTAGATATAACGGTCATCTGAATTAAATCCACCCATTCCCATCCATTTTAGTTCACTGATTCCTAAGACGTCAGTGTTCACTCTTGCCATCTGCTTGACCATGTCCAGATTACCTTGATTCATGGACCTGACTTTCCAGGTTCCCATGCAATATTGTGCTTTACTTCAACAGGCTTTTCTTTCACCACCAGACACACACACAGCTGGTCACTAGTCAGCTGCATAATGGCCCCCAAAGATTCTCAAGCCCTAATCCTCAGAAACTATGAATTTGGTACTTTATAGGGACTTCGCATTAACTAAGATCCTTAGTTAACTAAGATTCTTAGTTAAAAAATAAACTCTCTCACTGTTTCCATTGTTTCCCCATATATTTGCCATGAAGTGATGGGACCAGGTGCTATGATCTTAGTTAATCCTTAGTTAATCTCAGATTAATAAACCTGAGATTGTAGTTATTCTGAATTATCCAGGTGGGCCTGATATAATCACAAGGTTCCTTATAAGCATGAGGCCGAGAGCAGAAAGAGAAAAGATGCTAAGCTTCTGGTTTTAAAGATAGGAAAGCGGCCCTGAGTCAAGAAGTGTAGGCAGTATCTGCTGCTGCTCCTGCTGAATGGCTTCAGTCATGTCCGACTCTGTTCGACCCCATAGACGGCAGCCCACCAGGCTCCCCAGTCCGTGGGATTCTCCAGGCAAGAATACTGGAGTGGGTTGGTAGGCTGTATCCAGAATCCAGAAAAGGCAAAGAATCAGATCTCCCCTAGAGCCTGGCAAATGAATGCGGCCCTGCCAAAACCTTGATTTTAGTCCCTAAGACTCATTTCAGAGTTCTGACCACCAGAAGTGTTGAGAATAAATTTGCATTGTTTTAAGCTGTTAAATTTTGGTAGTTTGTGACATCAGCAGTAGAAAACCATTAATACTATATTTCTTCTATGTATCATTTGCCATAAATCCTGGACCATGACGCTGTGCACTGCCTGCTGAGAGTGCAGTCAAGATCAGTGCACACTTCAGTATGAGAGCACCT
>NW_011494805.1:5034357-5041515 GCF_000754665.1 Bison bison bison | reverse complement strand
CTTCCAATGAATATTCAGGACTGATCTCCTTTAGAATGGACTGGCTGGATCTCCTTGCAGTCCAAGGGATTCTCAAGAGTCTTCTCCAACACCACAGTTCAAAAGCATCAATTCTTCGGTGCTCAGCTTTCTTTATAGTCCAACTCTCACATCCATACATGACCACTGGAAAAACCATGGCCTTGACTAGACAGACCTTTGTTGGCAAAGTAATGTTTCTCCTTTTTAATATGCTTTCTAGGTTGGTCAAAGTTTTTCTTCCAAGGAGCAAGTGTCTTTTAATTTCATGGCTGCACTCACCATCTGCAGTGATTTTGGTGCCTCCCAAAATAAAGTCTCTCACTGTTTCCACAGTCTCTCCATCTATTTGCCATGAAGTGATAGGACCAGATGCCATGATCTTAGCTTTTTGAATGTGAGTTTAAAGCCAACATTTTCACTCTCATCTTTCACTTTCATCAAGAGGCTCTTTAGTTCTTCTTCACTTTCTGCCATAAGGGTGGTGTCATCTGCATATCTGAGGTTATTGATATTTCGCCCGGCAGTCTTGATTCCAGCCTGCACTTCATCCAGATTGGCATTTTGCATGATGATTGACGGTGGGAATAGAAGGGGATGACAGAGGATGAGATGATTGGATGGCATCACCTACTCAATGGACATGAGTTTGGGTAAACTCTGGGAGGTGGTGATGGACAGGGAGGCCTGGAATGCTGCAGTCCATGGGGTCGCCAAGATCAGACACTACTGAGCGACTGAACTGAACTAAACTGAATTCTGCCTATAAGCAGGGTGACAATATACAGCCTTGACCTACTTCTTTCTCAGTTTGGAACCAGTCTGTTGTTCCATGCCCAGTTCTAACTGTTGCTTCCTGACCTGCATACAGATTTCTCAGGAAGCAGGTCAGGTGGTCTGGTATTCCCATCTCTTTAAGAATTTTCCACATTTTGTTGTGATCCACACAGTCAAAGACTTGGCGAAGTCAATAAAGCAGAAGTAGATGTTTTTCTGGAAGTCTTCTGCTTTTTCAATGATCCAGTGGATGTTGGCAACAGATGTTTTCTTGTGTATTAACCTTTTCCATGTCTTTGAGATATACAGTGCTTGTCTTCTCTAATGGTAGTGTTTGATCACAAGCTTATCATTTAATCATTATTTGTAAAAGTCCTAAATTCTAAACTGGGCAATCTTTCCATCACCATGCATGGGCCAGTTCAGTTTCTTTGAAAGTCTTGGCTCAGCAGAAGAGTCAGAGGTTCAGTCCCAGTGGCCCAAGCCTCAGAAGTGTCATTGGTACCCATTCTAAGGGCAATGCCACATCTGTCTCTAAGACCCAGCTCTTAATTTGGGGGTTAGGAGAGAGACTGTGCATTTCCTGAAAGGATCAACTACCTGTTGCATGATCAGCATTGTCTCTAAGAGTTGAAATCTATCCAGGGCTCAGTGCTTCTGCAAGAGAGAAATCATGGCAAAAGGGGAAATGCTATGAAGCTGGGGGAAAGTTCAGTTCAGTTCAGTTCAGTCTCTCAGTCATGTCTGACCATTTGTGACCCAGCATATCAGGCCTCCTTGTCCATCACCAACTCCCGGAGTCCACCCAAACCCATGTCCACTGAGTAGGTGATGCCATCCAACCATCTCATTCTCTGTCATCCCCTTCTCCTCCCACATTCAATCTTTCCCAACATCAGGGTCTTTTCCAATGAGTCAGTTCTTTGCATCAGGTGGCCAAAGTATTGGAGTTTCAGCTTCAGCATCAGTCCTTCCAATGAATATTCAGGACTGATTTCCTTTAGGATGGACTGGTTAGATCTCTTTTCAGTCCAAGGGACTCTCAAGAGTCTTCTCCGACACCACAGTTCAAAAGCATCAGTCCTTCAGCACTCAGCTTTCTTTATAGTCCAACTCTCACATCCATACATGACCACTGGAAAAACCATGGCCTTGACTAGACAGACCTTTGTTGGCAAAGTAATGTCTCTGCTTTTTAATATGTTGTGTAGGTTGGTTATAACTTTTCTTCCAAGGAGTAAGCATCTTTTAATTTCATGGGGGAAGTAGATAAACTTAAAAATATATTTTAAAGGAAGAATATATTAAACCTGCTAGTGGTTTTTACATAGGTTCTATGCAAAGAAATGCTCAAAACAGACTCTCAGAGTTCTTCCTCAAGAAATAGGGAGGGTGGTAGTGCCATTTGTCGGTGGAATACTGAGAGGGAAAATTGTTGGGCTGGGAGACCAGAGGTATATTTTGTACATGCTAACTTTGCTAACTTCTGCTTTATCCTAAAATGAGCTTTAAGTTGAGTGTCCAGGATAACTATTTATCTATATATGTCTCAGGTGTACAGTGTTATATTTGAACACCTGTATACACTACAGAGTCATCACCGTTGACTGTATTATCACAAATAGTCACCATCCATCACCATACAGTTGACTGCCATCACCCACTCTGCCCAACCACCAACCGTTTTCCCGTCTTGGCAACCACCAATCCAGTCTCTGTATCTATGAGTTTGCTTTTTATTTTGTTTTATTTATTTGTGAGTTTGCTTTGCTTTTGAATTCCACATAGGCATGAAATCATATAGTCCGTGTCTTTCTCTGTGTGATTTATTTCACTGACCACAATGTCCTCAAGGTCCATCCATGCTGTCAGGAACGGCAGAAGTTCACTGCTTTATATGACTGCTGTTTCATTGTGAATGTACATTTACATACACCATGTCTCCTTTATCCACTCACCCGTCCGTGGACACTGAGGTTGTTTCCATATGTTGGCTACTGTGAATAATGCTGCAATGAACACACGTGTATATATCCTTCTGAATTTTTGTTTTCATGTTCTTTGGATAAATACCCAGAAGTGAAATAGCTGGGTCACATGGTAATTCTCTTCTTAGTTTTTTGAGGCATATTCATGCCATTTTTCATCGTGGCTGCACCAATTTATAGTCCCATGTTCTTTGCAGGCAAAGATGGAGAAGCTTCATACAGTCAGCAAAGAGAAGACTTGGAACTGACTGTGGCTCAGATCACGAGCTCCTTATCATAAAATTCAGGCATAAATCTAAGAAAGTAGGGAAAACCAGCTGGCCATTCAGGAATGATCTAAATCAAATCCCTTATGATTATACAGTGCAGGTGATGAATAGATTTAAGGGATTCGATCTGATAGACAGAGTGCCTGAAGAACTGTGGACAGAAATCCATGACATTGTACAAGAAGCAGTGACCAAAACCATCCCAAAGAAAAAGAATGCAAGAAGGCAAAGTGCTTGTCTGAGGAGGCTTTACAAATAGCTGAGGAAGGAAGAGAAACAAAAGGCAGGGGAGAAAGGGAAAGACATACCCAGCTAAATGCAGAGTTCCCGAGAATAGCAGGGAAAGATAAGAAGGCCTTCATAAATCAACAGTGCAAATAGAGGGAAAAAATAGAATGAGGAAGACTAGAGATCTCTTCAAGAAAACTGGAGATATCAAGGCAACATTTCGTGCAAGCGTGGGCACAATAAAGGACAGAAATAATAAGGACCTAATGGTTAGGGTTAGGGTGATTATTACTATGAATCAGTACCATTTCTTTCAGTTTAAGGAAGTCCCTTTTAACACTGTTGTGCCAGTTTAACAGTGGTGAACTTTCTTAGCTTTTGTTTATCTGGGAAACTTTTAAACTTTCCTTCAATTCTAAGTAATAACCTTGGTGGGTAGAGAATTCCTGACTCAGAAGTTGTTTTGATTTTTATTTTAATTTTGTTCTTCTAGTTCTTTGAATAGCTCACGCTCCTCTCTCTGGCCTGTGAGGATGCTGCTGAAAAATCTGCTGATGGCCCTGTATTTAACAATTTGCTTTTCTCTTGCTGCTTTTAGGATTCTCTTTTTATCTTTTATTTTTACCATCACAATTATGACGTGTTTTAATTCTAATATTTCACTTTTACCATTTTAATTACATGTTTTGGTGTGAATCTCTTTAAGTCCACCATATCTGAAACTCTCTGAGCTTCCTGGACCTGAATGTCGGTTTCCTTCCCAGGTTAGGGGAGTTTTCAGCTGCTACTTCTTTAACTAATTTTTCTTTCTCTTGTCCTTCAGGGACCCCAATAATGTGAATATTCTGCTTGATGGTGTCCCAAAGGTCCCTTAGAGTATCTTTACTGTTTTAAATTCCATTTTCATTTTGCAGCTCTTTCTGGGTGAGTTCCATTGTCTTGTCTTCCAGCTCATTGATTCATTCGTCTGCCTCATCCAGTCTGCCGCTGAACCGCTCTGGTGTATTTTTCAGCTCAATTATAACTTCTGTGTGGCATTTGCTTGTATTTTCTGTCTCTCTGTTAAAGTTCTCACTGTGTTTGTCCATTCATTTCCCGAGTTCAATGGGCATCTTTATGACCTGACTTTTCACATCATACCAGGTAGATTGTGTGTCTTGGGTTTTGTTAGTTCTTTTTCCCAGGTTTTGTCTTGTTCTTTTGATAGGGACCTATTTCTGAGTCTCCTCGGTTTGCCTAATTCTCTGTTTTCCATTCTTGTGTGCCTCTCTCAGACTTGAAGGGGTAGCCTTGTGTAGGACGTGCTGTGGGGCTCAGACGTGGGCTGGCACCTGAGCCGATGCTCGGGCTCTCTCTCCTGTGTGGGCTGCGTGCCCCTTCTTGACGGGTCAGGGCTAAAGCTGCTGCTGCGGGGCGATGATGGCCAGGGATGGCTGCTGACCCGGCAGACCCAGCGCATCTCAGACACAGCAATGGCAGAGCTGGATCTCAGAACTGATGGGACCTAACCACGGGAGCTGCCACCTGCTGGTGGATGGGGTTATTGCCCAGTCAGCTGTGAATCCTGTCTGGGTTGCAGTGGTAGAGTAGGCTTTCTGGCGGTGTGCTTTGGTACTAACAGATTAGATGGAGGTTTACAAAATGGAACCTACCCTGCCATTGGCAAGGTGGCTCCAGTTGGTGTTGAGAAGTAAAACTTAGGGCCCTTTACGGAGGAGGAGGTGAACCTTCTCGCTCATGCATTCTTTGAGTCCCATGCAACAATGGATCTTGCAGGAAAGCTGATCTTTCTTTAGGTCTGGAGCTAATGAATACACAGCACAAAGTCTTACTCATGGAAATGCTTTCTTAGGCTCTATAGTAATGATTATAATTGTTACAAATCTTGCCTGGGAACCTGCCTCTCAAGACTTGCACCCCTGATGACACAGCAGCAGCATCTCTCATCCAGAGACCCTTCCTGGAACCCATTCGCCCTGGCTAAACTTGTGCCAAAATTATCTCAGGATGTATGCCTTGTGAAAGGGTCTGGTGGAATTTTACAGACCTCGAGATCTTCTTTTAGTCTGTTCTCAACAGCCAGTTGAGAAGTATATAATAACCTGCTTAAACTAGTGAGGGTTGGTACTCTTTCTTCCACCTGCTGACATCTGTGTCAGAAGCTTTCTCGGTCCTGTTTCATTAAATAAAATTTCACTGCATGAAGCTCTGAGTGACTGAGACCTGTCTTTGGTCCCAGAGTTAAGTCTTCTGCTTTGGAGACCATGAACTCTGCACCTACCTCCATCAGCCACCAGTGTCTCAGTCTCCATAGAGAGCATCCCGACTGGTGTCTGCCTCTCTAACATACACTCCAAAGTTAGTAAGCGGATCTCCTTTACTTACAGCCTGAAATGGCCAATGTAATGTTTCTGTGATGGTTTTGGAGTCAAGTGAGTTTATGTGCAAGCCCTTTAAAAGTGAGTTTCCCATCCCCTGTAGTTTTAATAATTTTCCTGAATTTCCCATTAATTTTCAAAATCAGGTGTGTTGGAAGCTCCTTTCTCCTGTGCAGGGTCTAAGGGTTGGAATGCCTAAAGTGTAAGTTGCTCAGCTGTGTCCAGCTCTTTGTGACCACATGGACTATACAGTCCACGGAATTCTCCAGGCCAGAATACTGCAATGGGTAGCCTTTCCCTTCTCCAGGGGATCTTCCCAAACCAGGGATTGTACCCAGGTCTCCCGCATTGCAGGAGGATTCTTTACCAGCTGAGCCTCCAAAATTACTGAAGTGGGTAGCCTATCCCTTTTCCAGTGAATCTTCCTGACCCAGGAATCAAACCAGGGTCTCCTGCATTGCACATGGATTCTTTACCAACTGAACGATGAGGGAATCCCTTGGGATGCCTGATGTGGAGCTCAAATCTCTTGCTTCTCAGGGAGATAATCACGCCTTTGTGATCCTTCCTGACTGTGGATACTGTTTTATCCTTAGTATGACCATATCTCAGTTTTTTCTGCCCATCTCAGTGATATCCTTTTACCCTGTGTTGTGGAGTCTCTGTTTTTCTACTTGTTATCTCCCTTTCAGAGGGAATTATTCCACGTGCAGCTGTAGGCTTGCTGTGTCTATGGGAGAAGATGAGTTCAGGATCTTCCTAGCCCACCATCTTGAACACAACTCTTAGGCCAAATTTGATATTTAAGTGTCATTGGAACACATGTGTGCCTTTTTTCATGGAACAATCATATTTCAACCTATAAATTAAATGGTTGGCTTGATTTTCTATTTAAGATATGACTATTTAAGAACTGACTATTTCAAACATGACGGGTAAAGACTCTGAAAAAACAACACGAAATCTCATCTTTTAAGTTTTCCTGGAAGGATTTATGGGAAAAGGACTATGTAATTTGTTCCCAAAGACTGGATGATGGAGACTTAATGAAGCTTAAACTGTTCTTTCTGTATCTTTGTGTCTTGTTCTTGTTCTTCTTTTTTTTTCTTCCATTAACCAAATGCTACAACCAGGAAACATAATCTATCTGGGATGATTATCACATGCTCACCATGTTCCTCCAAAGAATTCGGTCTCCTCAGTGGTATGTCATATATAACTCTAGTAAATGGGTTTTGAGTCAGCTGTGCTGACCTTCAGTCCAGTTCAGTTCAGTCACTCAGTCGTGTCTGACTCTTTGTGACCCCATGAACCGCAGCATGCCAGGCCTCCCTGTCCATCACCAACTCCCGGAGTTTACTCAAACTCATGTCCATCAAGTCAGTGATGCCATCCAGCCATCTCATTCTCTGTAGTCCCCTTCTCCTCCTGCCCCCAATCCCTCCCAGCATCAGAGTCTTTTCCAATGAGTCAACTCTTCACATGAGGTGGCCAAAGTAT
>NW_011494805.1:5031597-5034257 GCF_000754665.1 Bison bison bison | reverse complement strand
ATGAGTCAACTCTTCACATGAGGTGGCCAAAGTATTGGAGTTTCAGCTTCAGCATCAGTCCTTCCAATGAACACCCAAGACTGATCTCCTTCAGAATGGACTTGTTGGATCTCCTTGCAGTCCAAGGGACTCTCAAGAGTCTTTTCCAACACCACAGCTCAAAAGCGTCAATTCTTCAGTGCTCAGATTTCTTCACAGTCCAACTTTCACATCCATACATGACCATGGCGAAAACCATAGCCTTGACTAGACGGACCTTTGTTGGCAAAGTAATGTCTCTGCTTTTTAATATGCTATTTAGGTTGGTCATAACTTACCTTCCAAGACAGTTTTCAGAGAGTCTAGACATCCCAGGGTAACTGAAGGAGGTCATACCGGCCATGGTGGAATAAGCTGTGTTATAACTTCCACCACATTGTCAACTAGATGTAACATGCCGTTGCAAGCCACTTCCACTGGGTTCTTGCCCAGAGGAGAGAACAGAACCTTTGATACAATCGGTCTGTTTCTCCAGCTTCCCTTCAGCCTCACTTCTATCTCCACGTCAGGCTTTTTTTTAGTTTGAAACCCAATATTTTACTCCTTTCAAACTCTCCCCACCAGTTAAAATAATAAAGGTCCTGATGGGATCATTCGCACTTCACTGAACCTCATTTTGCTTTGTTAGATGTTTCCAGTATATCTGTTTTTTAGTGTAGTTTATATTTCCCGAAGTCTCACCCACCAACCTGTAAGGACAAATTAAGTCACTGATTTCTTGATTGGATCTGCTGAAATAAGATTCTCTACTCTCTGACCCCAAATGAAACCTCACCCCCCATTCATCCTTGGAATCCTCTAGGTTTGTCATAGTTTTTCTTCCAAGGAGCGTCTTTTAATTTCATGGCTGTGTTACTGTCTGCAATGATTTTGGAGCCCAAGATTACAAAGCCTGCCACTGTTTCCTAGACAGTATATGAAACAGCAGAGACATCACTTTGCTGACAAAGGTCCATATAGTCAAAGCTGTGGTTTTTCCAGTAATTGTATAAGGATGTGAGAGTTGGACCATAAAGAAGGCTGAGGGCCAAAGAATTGATGCTTTTTAACTGCAGTGTTGGAGAAGACTCTTGAGAGTCCCTTGGACTCCTAGGAAATCAAACCACTCCATCCTAAAGGAAATCAACCCTGTATAGTCATTGGAAGGACTGATGCTGAAGCTGAAACTCCAAACCTTTGGCCACCTGATGTGAAGAGCTGAATCACTGGAAAAGACCAAGATGCTGGGAAAGACTGAGAGCAGGAGGAGAAGGGGGTCTAATTATGTAATTGGTATTATACTGTATCTATTATTATCCAATTTAAATTTTTGCTTAGTTATGTTTTTGAAATGTATCTGTTTTGATGCATATAGTTTTGTTTATATTCCACTATATGACAATGAATTTGTCCATTTTCCTGTTGGATGACATTTGTTTCCAGCTTTCAGCTATTAACCAGTGAAAATAATGCTTCAATAATTATTTTTTCCTTCTAATGGAATTTAAAACAATTATAGTGTGGAAAACTTAGAATAAGGAGGTATTCTTCAGAGATTGTGGTTATGGTTGTTGGGGAAGGTCAAAGTACTTGGCTTGGGGTAAGAGAAGGGTGGTAAGAAAGAATTGTTTTCCTAGAATATCCCCTCCTTTCTTGTACTTTCTTCCCGACTCTAACAACTTTTGCCTCCTGTCTTTCTGCCACCAAGAGTCCCCTAAGTAGCCATGAGAGCCAGCCTAATCTCTTCTAGTACAATAGTCTGCGTTTGGAATTTCTACCTCTGTGAAACTTTGAACAAAGTGGTATAAACCGACCAAACTTTATTTTTCTCATCCATAATTAAAATAATATTAACAACTTAAGAGTGTTATTGTGTAAAGTAAGAGATAATATCTGGGATCTTAAGGCAAATTAGACTCTTCCCAAACAAAACTGGAGTATGTCCCCTCCTGTTGAATCTGGGGAGCTCTGTGATTTAGCACCTCTTAATATGATTTTTCTAGCAGGGCAATCAACTTTTTAAATGCAGACTCATGCCTCCAAGAGCTTATTCCTGGATAAAGAAAGTTGAAGTTGTCAGCCTCAAGGCCTGAGCCTGGAAATCGGTGCAGTCTCTTGCACCCAATTCCACTCGTTAAAGCAGGACTAGAGACTGGAACAGTCTATTAACTGGTCTCATCAATCATAAATGCTTTCCTTACTTCAAAGCTATTAATAATTTTCCACCTCATTTAGTATAAAAGAACTTTACACGTATAAGGCCCTGAATGACTTTTTAAGTGTCTACTTCTTTAAAAGCATTTCGTATCAGTTTCCGCTGTTCACTGGGCTTCAGTTTTTGTTTCCATTCTTTTGCAGGTAGCAGACCACCCCCCAAAATCTGTGATTTAAGGCAATTATTTTTTTATCTCACAATTGTGTGGTGTGGGGGATCAGGGGGTCAGGAGGGCTGTTCTGGTTTTGCCTGGGCCCACTCCTGCAGCTGTGTTTAACCAGAGGCTCAGCGGGAAGCTAAACTCTGTGGGCACCCTTGGGTGATCAGGCTTGGCTCTCCAAGTGGTGTTTCCATTTGGGGGAGGCAAGACCAGGCAGGCTCTCTCTCAAGGCCCACCTGTGTTCCAAATGAGTGCTTATCAAGCTTC
>NW_011494805.1:5023295-5031185 GCF_000754665.1 Bison bison bison | reverse complement strand
ACCTTGAGTTGAGCGAGGTCAGGAAGACTTGACAGACAGCTCGGGACCTGAAGTCTGCATGAGGAGAAGCAGGCGGCCCGGGGCGGCGCAGGCGCGGAGGGCTCCAGGCAGAGGAGCAGCCCGCCCTCCGCCAGGCCCCGGCCCTCCAGCCGCCTCTTCACGCCGCGGGTGCCGGCTCCTCTCAGCCTGAAGGCCACTTCTCTGGCTTGGCTCTCTCTGTCTGCCTAACCTAAAGTAGCCTATTCTTGCCCTCACCACTCCCTACCTAGGTTAGTCTTTTAAAGAACTTACAATTTTCAGGTATTTGGTCATTGTTTACTTATTACCAATCCCCAGTAAGCTATAATTCCCATGAAAATAGGGTCATGTCCCAATGTTTCTTGAATAATTTCATCAGTCAGTTCAGTTCAGTTCAGTCGCTCAGGTGTGTCTTGCTCTCTGCGACCCCATGGACCGCAGCAGCCCAGGCCTCCCTGTCCATCACCAGCTCCTGGAGTTTGCCCAGACTCATGTCCATGGAGTCAGTGATGCCATGTGATAGAACTATGATTATTCAGCATTCACAAATATTGGGTAAGCAAATACATAAATGGATTAAGATAGTCCCAGTCTGAAAGGGTGACCACAAATGCCTGGCTCGGGACAGGTTCCCAAGTCCGATTCTTGATGAGCCCAGACTGCTGCAGTCCTGCAGGATGGTTGGGGCATCCGCTTTCCGGAGGTTTCATTTTCAAAGCTCCTTGGAGCTTCTTGGACTCTGAGTCTTGGTCAGCACTGCCGCGATACCTCAACAGGTTTCCATCGTTTTAAACCCACAAAGGAGACTTGGGAGTCTGTTTCCTTAAAAACTCTCCAGAGATTCTTATACAAAATTCCTACCTCTCTCTCCTGCTACTTTCAAAATTCTTCATGGGGAAAAAAGAAAAAGATTTTAATTCTTTATCTTTAGACACCACCTGCCATGAACATTGATAGAGGGGTCAGTCATCCGACTTTGCTTACCAGATAGCAGACACTTGAAGCATAATAATATTAGCCCTCCCTTCAATCCTGCAAGGTAGGAATTCTTTTCCTCATTTTCCAGGTGGGGAAACAGACTGTCAGAGGTCAAGAAACGTGCACAGTCTCATCTCAGGGCTGAGTGGAAGAGCAGATAATCAGACTCCTGAGTTTAGAGCTGATAGTGTTCCTACCACCCACATTGCCATTATGCTGACCCACTTCACGCAGGAGAGGGAAATACAGATCCACCATGGCTTGCTCCCAACCCTGAAATACAAAACTTTCTGCAAACCAAAAACTTTTCTGCAAAAATCTGACCTGACTTGGCCTGAACTCATTTGTGAACAAAACTTGACCTGAACTGATACGAAGCTAATTATACTCCTTACTTATGCCACTTATTATGACTAGTCTTACATTTTGGTATACAAATAGTAAAATGTTAAATTGCAGGGTGCTCTTCCACCTCCTTAGTGCCCCATTAGGTCATTATGCATATAATATCTACCCTGTAATCCTCCTTAAGGTCTGAAAGTTCTAAACTCTGAAGCACACGTGGTCCCAGGAGTTTCAGATGAGCAACCGGGAATCTGTTATATTTGTGAGTGATCCTATCGTCCACAAAGCTTTTACAAACTGGAAGTAATTTTTTCTTATCTTCTTCTCATGCCCAAAGAGGAATTGAGAAAATTTTCTAACACGCCTTATTTTCTTGCTTTCTATAAAGCCACTTCATTCTGTGGTTTCAAGGTATTAGCTGTACTTGATGTTAAGAGAAGTTTGTGGTTATTTGTCTGAGAAAAAATAATTTAATTTTAAAAATTAATAATATGCTAATAGGGTGAGGTAAAGGCCAAAAATGTATACAGAGTATGCTAACTGTATTCTTTGAAAGAGAAAATCTTCAGTTTTTTTCATGTGTGATTATCAACTAGAAAATTGTGGGCAAAATTGATAACTGTGGTTCTCTCTGCGATGATTGAGGGAAATTTTTTTCTTTAATTTCGTACCCTTTTATACCTGTAAGTTTAGAACCACATGAACTTATTATCCACTGAGAAACTTACAGTCATAAGTAAACATACCCACGAATGATTTTTCACAATGTGTGAGAGACTTGAGACACAGGTGCCAAGTCAGTGGAGGTACAGTTCACAGCCAGTGTCAGTCATTCGTGCGGCACACAGTTGATGGCCCGTGTTTTCCTTGCTGTCTCCCATTCCCATTTAGGACAGGTGTTTCCCTCATCTTCCATCCCTGAAGAGCACGCACTGGCCTTTGTTTCTGGCTCATGCCAGCCTGCCCTCTCTGCCACTTCAGTCCTGGACAGTATTCTTCTCTGGCCAGAGCTCTCAACCCCTGGCCTAAGTGGTCATCTGAGTCAGGGCAAAATGAGAGGGTCCTGAACAGGAGGCTGGGCAAAGCTGGTGGGTGGGGTGGTCAGAGCGGGCCCACAGGTCTCGAAAGGCAGCGGTCGGTCTGTGACGGGCAGCCCCAGACAAGGGCAAGGGCTGGGTGCACAATGGGGATAGGGGCTGAGGTGCAGAGATCAAAGCCACTGTGGCTGGCACCCGATGGAACTGAACCTGGGGTGCAAGTGTCGGCTTGACGTTCAAGCTGGGCACATAGAACAGAATTCAACTTCCAGAAAAGCAGGCTCATACATGTTTACGCCAGAATCGAGCTATAGCATTCCCGCTGGATTGGAGAAGACTCTTGAGAGTCCCTTGCACTGCAAGGAGATCCAACCAGTCCATCCTAAAGGAAACCAGTCCTGGGCGTTCATTGGAAGGACTGATGCTGAAGCCGAAGCTCCAATACTTTGGCCACCTGATGCGAAAAAAGGACTCATTGGAAAAGAACCTGATGCTGGGAAAGATTGAAAGCGGAGGAAGGGAACTACAGAGGATGAGGTGGGTGAATGACATCACTGACTCAATGGACATGAGTTGGAGCAAAACATCTGGAGATGGTGACGGACAGGGAGGCCTGGCGTGCTGCAGTCCATGGGGTTGCAAAGAGTCAGACGTGACTGAGCGACTGAACTGAACTGAACTGGACTAGTTTAGGCACATTCCCCTCAAGGAAAATGAGAAAGCTCAGGATTCTGTACGTGCTGCTTGTAACACAGAGTGGATGAGATTTCCTCCCCTCCCTCACGCAGGGCTGTCCCGCCCAGTTTTATACTCTAAGAAGCAACAGGTCATGGAAATCCCTGCAAACTTGATTTGTCCTTCCCCAAAAGTTGGGTTGAAATGATCTAGGGGCAGCCTTGACGGCTAAGGAGGCAGACTGGTGACCTCAACGGCAGTGTGGGTGCAACAGTGAGTCACACACTGAACCCACAGCTCATTGCAACAACCAGAAGTCGTGGTGCCCAACTGCCGTGGTACCTTTTGTCTTACGCTTTGTTCATATTGTGATGAGGGGATTAACTGGGCTCAATTTAGCTTTGTGTAGACACTGCAATTCAAGGCTTGTCTGTAGCTGTATTTCAATCCTCCTAAATCTAATAGACTTAAAAATCTCTCAAGGGCCTCCGATTATCATCCATCTTTGCACTGGATCAACAGGAGCCTGACAAAAATAATATAATGCTGCCTCACCTCTAGGTTCTCTGCAGAGGGAATGGAAAGAACTGGACTTTCCAGCTCACTTTGAAAGAGGCAAGTGGGAAGGAGACCGAGAGCAGACCATAAATCTGTTGCTTGAGGCAGGACACCTGTCCTGTCAGTCTTTGCTCCATCCAAATGGAAACATGGGTGATCTAGGATTACCCTCCCACAATGCCGACGGTCAACGCACTGAAAGGTCACGTCTATTACGGTTGGCGTTGCTACCCTGCTGAGCTGCTTTCTGAGTGGACGTCATACTCATCTCATGCAGAAGGCATGTTCTCCATGCCAGAATGCTGCTGCTAATATTTGATCTAATAAAAGACACCCTATCTTTTCTTCAAGCTTCATGATGACTAGCTGCTGTTAGATGATCATTCTTTTCTTCCTCATCATTCCAACTTTGTGTTCTAAGGACTTGAATCCTTCAGCAAAGTTTTATTTGCCACCTCTCATTTTAAAGTGATTCATTTAAAGAGATGGTATAACCAAAGTAAACAGCTTTATTTGCAGAAGTAACTTTATGTGAATAGTCGGTGTGCCTTTGGAAGGAGCCACTGGCCTTTACTAATACTATCAGCTTCCCCAGCAAACCACACGGTGCTGTTTGTGTAGGATTGTAAGCGGGGAGAGGAAGGACTGGAAACACAATCTTCACCAAAAAACAGGGTTGAAACTTGCAGCAACAGCTGGAACCAGCTGGGAGCAACTACACAGTGGAATCCTGTCCAACTCTGCCGACGGAGATCTGAGCACTCTTGGAGCCTGGAACAAGAGGAACAACAGACCGCTTTGAAAGAATGTCACACGTAAACCCAGCCAGCTAGCACCCCCAGAAATCGGCAACAGGAGGAATTCATCTTCTCAGATCCAATCACTGGGTAAAATCAGCCCTGTTTGTTCTAGGAGGTCCACGCACATGAACTTCATGCTAACTGGAGCTTGGTTCTCAGCCACTGGGGCCCTTAAGGACTCCTTTGGACTCTGTGGGTCTCCACTTCAAAAGCATTATTGACATGAAGCTGGGGAGGTTTTTCCTGGGGTTCTTTCTCACCAGACTGATTCTGGCTGCCTCCCGGGTGATGATGGAAGACTAAGGCGCTAGCCAGCATGTTATCCCCTCATTTTGTAATCATCAGGCAGTTGCACAAAGGTTATGTGGAACTTTACCAAGTAGTCAAAGGCACAGCCCCGGGCAGTCTTCAAGGATTTAGGACGGTTAACGCACTCCCCAAGTATTGCATATTAAGGAACTCCACCGCCGGCCAGGTAAACGAGGTATGAGGGAATGAAGTCATCACCTTTTCACTCTCAACCGTGACCTTTGGAAACCCAAGGCCTTTCAAGTCACAGTTGTGAACTGCTGCTTGGCTAACCTCTCCAACATTTTCTGATCCCAAAAAGGAGCCGTAAGAAACCACAGGGAAGGACCCTGGGCACTCCTGCCGAGGAGTCATTGCTAAAGGAGAAGCATTTTATCAGAGATGCTTAAGAGTCCTTAAAATCCTTCACTTATGGCCAAGTCCTTCTTAGAGATCAGCTTAATGTAAGTTCCATGTTTAGGTAGCTCTCATTTGCCTCAGGGCTTTCCAGGAGGCACTAGTGGTAAAGAATCCGCCTGCCAATGGAGGATATGTAAGAGACACGGGTTTGATCCCTGGGTTGGGAAGATCCCCTGGAGGAGGAAAAGGTACCCTACTCCAGGATTCTTGCCTGGAGAATCCCATGGATAGAAGAGCCTGGAGGGTTACAGTCCATGGGGTCGCAAAGAGTCAGATACAACTGAGAAATTTAAATAACAGCAACTAAACAGAAATTTAAATTATAGCAACTAAACAAATAATCTGTATATGGGAGACAAGACCTGAAGGGACTTTCATTAAAATCTTGCTATTTGGCCTTTAGCGCAAAGGACAAGAATCTTTTCTGAAATCCTATTGTAGTGATTCTAATGTAAATTTTCTTTTTCTTCTTTCAGCCCTAGTGATAGAAGAGAGGAGGATATATTATGGTCCATCCTGTGCTCTGATCCTTCACCCTTAAGACTAGAAGAAATAAAGTAGATTTTTGTGTGAATGTAGAAATATGTTTACCAGCTACACCGGAAACAGGGAGTTGAAGTCATGTGTAGCTTGGTTTCTCCAAAGACATGTTGGAAGTGTGGGCACTGAAAGAGTGTCACGGGCATTTAACTCTCCTGTCCAAGTTAACCACAGTCCATGCAGTTTCCCATCATCAGCAGTACACTCAGTGGAAAAAATCACAGCTGTGTTTTACTGTGCATCAGCTATGTGCCTGTATCTCTAATCCTGATACAAAAAGAAAAACCTTCAAGAGAGTACTATCATTAAACCAGTTCAAAATAAATAATACAATGATTCAGAGAAATTGGGATAGACAAGTTTTGGTTAATGCTAACGACTGAAACAGCCATGAAGCAAATGACAGTCTTTAGAGCCCTCGGGAGCCTTGTGTTAATAGAACGGCTTCGTCCCCATTAGGTGGCTGCCTTCACCCTCTTAAGATCAATAAGCAGAATGCCGGCAACATGCGTCCTCTGAGCCCTCCGAGTCCCTCTGCACACCACTATTTCAGGTGGTGGTCTTGCCACTCTCCTTTGGTAGCCTCAGGAAGACGAGGATCAGTTAACAGTAAATTAAAATGGCAGCCTCTGGCATGCAGCCGTGGGTATTTCCACTACTAAAAGGCATTTGGTTATTAGGCTTGTCTTCACTTAATCATGGACCTGACTTGAACACTCGATTCAAAATCCCCTGCAGAGCAAGCTATCACTCTGTTGTTGTTAGCATGTTGACCCAATAGATAAAAAAGCATAAAAAAAGAAAAGAATGGGAAAAGGTTTTCTTTTCTGAAGTCAGGAACTAGTAAAAGGCTCAAAGGATTTTTAAAATCTTAGAGAGATTAAAAGCTAGTAAAAAAGTAAATATTTCTTTCAGTGGCTGCTTATATTTGTATTCTTCCTAAAGGTGGAAGGCATGTCAGGAAGATGACATTTCTCTTAAAAGAGTGTTTGTAAAAGTGTCTAAATGTATTTGATCAGAGCTGTTTTCATTAAAGCATATCTTTCGTTAGTTAGATTGTGAAGGCAGATTCATATAGCCCCCAGATGCATCTGAAAAGGCTTCAATACCACTAATGCAATGCCCCTGAAAGAGCCTGAAGTTTGTTAGCAGTCCAAACCAGCTCAGGCTATCTCACAGAAGTAAGGGGCTGGATGAGATGTGCACATGCATTTTCACTCATGTGTCTGTGACTCCAAAGCCAGTGATCTATAGCCTGAATATTATAAACCACAGGATCAAGAAAGGACATGCTGCTGCTGCTGCTAAGTCGCTTCAGTCGTGTCCGACTCTGTGCGACCCCATAGATGGCAGCCCACCAGGCTCCGCCATCCCTGGAATTCTCCAGGCAAGAACACTGGAGTGGGTTGCCATTTCCTTCTCCAGTGCATGAAAGTGAAAGGTGAAAGTGAAGTCGCTCAGTCGTGTCCGACTCTTAGCGACCCCATGGACTGCAGCCTACCAGGCTCCTCCATCCATGGGATTTTCCAAGCAAGAGTACTAGAGTGGGGTGCCATTGCCTTCTCCGAAGCGAGGACATATTCAGTTGCAAACTTGCCGGGAGCCAGCGTGAGGAACTCCGCCCGTGGCTAAGGTCATGAGGAAGGAGGCTCGGCATACGCAAAGGTTGGATCGAGCCTCAGGAGTCCCCCTGGAAATTCTCAAGCATCTACCCCGAAACCCAGAGTCTGCCTACTTTCTGCTTTGTGCTCTCACCTACACCTCTGACTTTACAGGGGGCTGTCCCCCACTACCTCTCTCTGAAAAAAGAATTAACTTACAGCTCCAGTTAATAAAGTTCCTGGGTGTGATAGTGTTTCAACCTACAAACTCCTTTGGAAATCCTCTAGCCTGCCTAAATAGGTTTTTCCAGCCACATGTGATTGCTCAGAGCCTCCCAACTGTGAGAGGCATGAGATGTTCTAAACTGTCTAAATACAAATTCCTTTGAGCAGTTAAAAGATTGATTTAGAAATTGTATTGGTGAAGGGTTTTTCACTTGTTGGGCCAATGTTTGCTGCTAAGTTTCCATATCCCTTACCTGCTGTGTCCCTGGCAGTGTATTGATTAATATAGTTGGTGTAAGTAGTAGCTTTAATGTTTGTAACCTTGGACCCTTGAGTTAATTCTTTTTCTTGTTATAGCCCACCACACCTTTGCTGTGTAGGAATGCAACTTTATCTAATGCTTTT
>NW_011494805.1:5022174-5023195 GCF_000754665.1 Bison bison bison | reverse complement strand
TTCTGAAGAAAGGGTCTTAAAATGTTAACAGGCCTCCGGGCCAGAAGATGATGCAAATCACCTAAACTTTTGCATATGATAAGTTTGCAGGAAGAAAGCCTGGCTTGCTGCATGACTCTACCCCTTCCCCCATTATCGTCTATGCATAACTTAAGGTATAAAAACTACTTTGGAAAATAAAGTGCGGGCCTTGTTCACCGAAGCTTGGTCTCCCCGTGTTGTTCTTTCTCTCACCTTCTGGCTGAATTATTCAGCCTCTTTTCTCCACTGAATTTCCTCACTGAGCTATCCTTATTCTATTACTCTTTATATCCTTAATTAACATTTAATTAAGCAATTGTTTTCCCTGGATCCACTGGGGCTGGACCCCGGCACAAACTTGTTTTAGAAATCTCGCCTTTGATAAAAATGGTTTGAGAGCTAACAGAATTATTTGGGAAGTCAGGAAAAAATGTTTTTAACTCTTCAAATAACTTTTTGGTAGATGGACCCCAACAAAGTTTGCTTGAAGGATGTTACAAGGCAGTTGATGTGACTGACTTTCACCCCCTTAATATTTAAGTTGGAGAACTTATCTCCTTTTGTGTTTACATGTGGGATTTACTTTAATCTATGGCAAGCTGATTTCTGTTACACAACTGTTTGAATTTCAGGCCACATGCAATCACTTGAACTATTTTACTTAATTTCATGTGTTTATATTATATATTTACTGAGAGTTAAAAATCAAACTTTTTTGAGGCTGAAGTTAATCATTTACATTTGTGCAGTATTTTAAGGTTTGTAAAGCATTATACATACTATTTTCTTTTTAGATGAAAAATATTGTTTAACTGTCATCTGCTATATAGGAGCTCATTAATTCCCTAAACATTATAGGAGATAAGACATAAATATTATTTTGTCTGTTTTGAAAATAAATACAAGGATAACACACTTAACCTGCTCAAGCTACCCATTCATCTAGTAGAAGAGGCTCAACAATTAGCTTTAAAGTATATTTTCAGTGTATTCAGTATAT
>NW_011494805.1:5019115-5022074 GCF_000754665.1 Bison bison bison | reverse complement strand
AAGTAAGGGACTCGATGAGACATGCATGTGCATTTTCACTCACGTGTCCGTGACTCCAAAGCCAGTGATGTACAGCCTGTATGTTACAAACCACAGGATCAAGAGAGGACGTATTCAGTTGCAAACTTGTTTTAGAAATCTAGCCTTTGATAAAAATGGTTTGAGAGCTAACAGAATTATTTGGGAAGTCAGGAAAAAATGTTGTTAACTCTTCAAATAACTTTTTGGTAGATGGACCCCAACAAAGTTTGCATGAAAATGTTACAAGGCAGTTGATGTGACTGACTTCCACCCCCTTAATATTTAAGTTTGAGAACTTATCTCCTTTCGTGTTTACATGTGGGATTTAGTTTAATCTGTGGCAAGCTGATTTCTGTTACACAACTGTTTGAATTTCAGGCTACATGCAATCACTTAAATTATTTTACTTAATTTCATGTATTTATCTTATGTATTTACCTGAGAGTTAAAAATCAAACTTTTTTGAGGCTGAAGTTAATCATTTACATTTGTGCAGTATTTTAAGGTTTGTAAAGCATTATACATACTATTTTCTTTTTAGATGAAAAATATTGTTTAACTGTCATCTGCTATATAGGAGCTCATTAATTCCCTAAACATTATAGGAGATAAGACATAAATATTATTTTGTCTGTTTTGAAAATAAATACAAGGATAACACACTTAACCTGCTCAAGCTACCCATTCATCTAGTAGAAGAGGCTCAACAATTAGCTTTAAAGTATATTTTCAGTGTATTCAGTATATATCTTTCCAATCAGTGATTTTTAACATGTATGACAATCAACTAGACATATTTAAAATGTAATGTTTTCAAAAGCAAGAAATTGTAAGAAACCAGAGCCTCTATGCTGTGGATTAAAATAGTCACTTTGGTTGACTTGGTTATTAGAAAAATATTCATTAGTGAATTTTAAAACTGCCTTCAGAAATAAAAATAAAATGTTCCAATGCAGGAAATATCAAGTTAAAAGTTTTTCTTTAAGAGTTAGGGATTTATGAAATTTGTATGTCAAAACTTCAAACCACATTTCAAGAGTTAAGTTTTGACACTTTCAATGTATCAAAAACTTTGACACTTAGAAAGACCAACATTCTCACTCTCCCAGCAGTGACTGACAGACACACACGGGTCCCTTCGTTCCTCCATTAATAGAACTGAAAAGGGAAAGCTCTGTTTTCTGACTTCCGAATATAAACATGAGTTTACCTCCAGCAAAGCTCATTCACACTTGAGTTCAGACCAGTGCATTTGGGTGGGCGTAGTTCCCGATGAGGGTTCTATTCTTCCAAGTCTTTATAAAAATACAATAATTAAAGTTCAAAATGACCACTTAATAGTTCTCTCTAAACTGTTTATTGAACACCACAATTTACCATGCATGTTATAATTAAAGTTAACATAGTGAGATAAAAAAACAATAAAATAGCCCATTGTTATCAAGGTGTCACTATAGAGATGGTTGTAGGTATTAAGCAAGTAAACAAATAAATTTCAGAATGGAAAAGAATGAATAATTTCAAGATGTAACAAATGTAGTGAAAGACCTAAGATGGAAGGAAGTAATAGAGTGACTGAGAGCTGGGCAATATGTTCAGTTTGGAGGTCAGGAAACCTGTCTCTGAGAAGGTGATATTTGAGCCTGTGGAAAGACCTGGACACAGAGAAATCCAGACAGAGGGGAGAGCAAGTGCAAAGTCCTAAAATGGGAACCCCGTGGTGGGGGTGGACACAGACCTCCTTGGAAAGGATGAAGCTGGTAAAACGGCTGGTTACAAGGGGAGAGAAAGACCAGTTTGGAAGAAATAATCCAGCCATTTAAATTGATTCAGCAGAATTTCCAATTGTCTTACTGCAGAAATGTCCGAGCTAATATTACCATTTTCCATGTCCCACTTCTCCACTAGAATTAAGCTTTCTCTTGTCACCCTAAACAATATCAATTCTGGAGAAGCAGGGACATTAAGAAGCGATGTGAGAGTTATGCCAATTTAATAAAAATGACACTTGATTTTCACTATGTATATTTCTTAATTTTAGGGAAAATATGAGTCCCGGGAAATCCACGTATCCTATGGAATACTAAGCATCATAGAACTGCTACTGTCTTTTGGAATTTCTCTTCAGTGGCATTTACAGATTTCTACCATAATGAGACATCATTCTTTCATATTCTTAGTTCCTTCTCTACCAAAGAACTATTTTTAATTATAAATTTAAACTTGGAACTCATCATAATTTACTTGCCTTCATAATACTTCATGTTCTCAGTTTTAAAATATGAAAGTAGGAATCAGAGGAAATGTTTGTTTAAGAGACTAGGAGAAAAAAACTCAGTTAAGAAACACTAAGACTTAAAAATATATTTTAGAGTTGGCTCTTACTCCTTGGAAGAAAAGTTATGACCAACCTAGATAGCATATTGAAAAGCAGAGACATTATTTTGCCAACAAAGATCTGTCTAGTCAAGGCTATGGTTTTTCCAGTGGTCATGTATGGATGTGAAAGTTGGACTGTGAAGAAAGCTGAGCATCGAAGCATTGATGCTTTTGAACTGTGGTGTTGGAGAAGACTCTTGAGAGTCCCTTGGACTGCAAGGAGATCCAACCAGTCCATTCTGAAGGAGATCAGCCCTGGGATTTCTTTGGAAGGAATGATGCTAAAGCTGCAACTCCAGTACTTTGGCCACCTCATGCAAAGAGTTGACTCATTGGAAAAGACTCTGATCCTGGGAGGGATTGGGGGCAGGAGGAGAAGGGGACGACAGAGGATGAGATGGCTGGATGGCATCACTGACTCGATGGATGTGAGTTTGAGTGAAATCTGGGAGTTGGTGCTGGACAGGGAGGCCTGGCGTGCTGCGATTCATGGGATCACAAAGAGTCGGACAGGACTGAGGGACTGAACTGAACTGAAATATGGTTTTCAAATTTTGTG
>NW_011494805.1:5014823-5019015 GCF_000754665.1 Bison bison bison | reverse complement strand
TTCTAGCCTATTGCAATACTCCTAAGTGTGTGCATAGTGAAATAGCTCACTTTAATCACAGTAAATCTTCTGTGTTCAGATGCTCAGTCATGTCTGACTCTTTGCACCGCATGGACTGTAGCCCGCCAGGCTCCTAGGTCCACGGAATTTTCCAGTCAAGAATCCTGGAGTGGGGAGCCATTTCCTCCTCCAGGGAATCTTCCCACCCAGGGATAACACCCATGTCTTTATGCGCCCTGAATTGGCAGGCGGATTCTTTACCACTAGCACCACTTAGTTCGGTTCGGTTCAGTTCAGTTCAGTCGCTCAGTCGTGTCCGACTCTTTGCGACCCCATAAACCTCAGCACACCAGGCCTCCCTGTCCATCACCAACTCCTGGAGTCCACCCAAACTCATGTCCACTGAGTCAGTGATGCCATCCAGCCATCTTAGGAACCACAGTTAATCTTTAGCCTCTTAGTAGTTCTTTTTGTTTGTGTGTTTGCTGCAAGAATTTTATTTATTGCAAAGGATGGTCAAGAGATAAAATTAGGGCATATAGTTTAAGAGTAAAGATAATATCAACATTTTAGCTGTAAGTTTTTTTCAGTAAATATTTGACTTCTAAAATTCCATTTTAGAAGGTTAAGAAAGGAATCTTTCTTCCCTCTCCCCTAGCCCATTAATACATTTTCATCAAATTTGAAAATTAAGCCAATGTAACTGTTAAAATTAAACATTGCACATCATTCTTTCAACATTTAAAATTTTTAATTTAAAATACTACAGTATTTTATTCTTATTTTCTCCATTTTCTTGACATATAGCTTTATACTTCTAAATGTTATCAATTAACCAATACTCTATGAAAATTGATTTATGCAGTTTTACAGTACTTTTAAAATATATATATGTTTTCCCATCAGTTTACCTGCTCCTGCACCAGTTCCAAGTACCTATGGATTTCTTCGGAATATTCTAACAGGGCTTGGGAAACCTACATATGTGCTTGCATCCTTGATGGTTTTTAAGGAATAAACTGTTTAAATCAGAAGAGCAGAGTTCAGTGTAGACTAAACTCTTCGGTATGCAGAAGCAGTCCAAAGATTATAGGCTCAGAAAAATGTCCTGTGAGGATGTTACAGGTGAAAGTGGAAGGAACACAAAGGGGACATTTGGATTTAGTGCCGATATTAAGCTGAAGGGTGACGTTTGTAAGCAGAAAAACTGGTGAAAGTAAATGAGAGGCGTGTCAGGATGTAAACCACAGATGCTCTTTAAATTGTACATCTTTCTCTGTGTAGCTTTCTGCTCGTGGTCGTAAACAAGCACACCCAAGCTACATACTCGAATAAAGGGTCATAATGGTGAGGATTCAAGCCAATCTTGTGCCTCAACTTTAAACAAATTACCATTCCTATATGAATGTTAAACATGCATGTGATGAGTTGTCATGTAATCATGAAATAAAAAGGGAGTTATCTCTTCTCAAATAGGTTGATTAATATAGTAGTTCAACTTAAAGTTACTTTTAACAAAGTATCAGTCAGCAGGCGTCTTAACTAGACACAACTTAGCAACTGAACAAAGAAATAAGAGCAATAACTGACAAAGCGTAGCCTATTTCTATCCCTCTATGTGCTTCTGGGCAACCTGAGACTCTAAATCTAAAATAAAGTAACCCAAGGGTCAACACTGACTATTGGTCATCTTGAGACAGACTAATCTGGATCCACCAAGTCAGTCCTTCTGCGAAAAGAATCAGGTGGAGATTAGTGGGTATTTGTTGACAGTGGAAAGTCAAGAAAGAAGACAAGCATTGGAAACAAACAGATCTAGGTTTAAACCCTCGCGTGACCCAATGTACACATCCACTTATAAGCATTTATAACCCTGCGGAGTTGTCTTCAGTTTCTTCCTGTGTGAAATACAAATGTTAATGCCTGATTGGGTTATTGTGAGAATTAATGATTTGCTGCACATAAACTTTTAGCATACATTTGGGATATCCTGGACCCCCATTCTAGCAATCTTGCCTGGAAAATCCCATGGACAGAGGAGCCTGGTAGGCTGCAGTCCATGGGGTCGTGAAGAGTCAGACACAACTGAGGACTTCACTTTCACTTTTCACTTTCATGCATTGGAGAAGGAAATGGCAACCCACTCCAGTATTCTTGCCTGGAGAATCCCATGGATAGAGGAGCCTGGTAGGCTGCCGTCTATGGGGTTGCACAGAGTCGGACACGACTGAAGCGACTTAGCAGCAGTAGCAGCAGCAGGACCCTCAATAAATGGTATCTTTTAAGAGTTCCCTTTTCATAATAATTCTTTCCACTTACTAAAGTGAGGAATGGAAACTCAGGTGTCTTCCCGTTCTACGTCTGAACCGGTGAGCTGTCAGCACCCAAAAGGGGCAGAAAACGTGGCTCTGATAAGCCTGGCTAAGAGCTGTGACAGACCCACTTCCTTCAGAAAGCCCAGGGAGCTCACAGTACGCGAATATGGAAGCAAGTATGACTCTCAGGCATGGAAAGCGTTACTATGAAGGCTCCTTTTTTCAGGTTGCATTTCCTCTGAGCACATTTAGAGCCTTGGGAATGCAGACCTAGCCAAGATCTGACACACATTCATCACTCCTCTTTGCCTCCTTAACAAGTCCTGTGAATCTTCTCATCACTCAACAGCTGGCAAGTCTCACCTCAGTCCAGGCTTCAGCTGGGCTTAAGAGGATCGTGGGCAGAGACGGAAAACTGGGGATCAGCCACCTCCTGGCTCAGCCAGCGGGGCCTTCCACGGAGATGGAGGCAAAGAAAGCAACTAGACGTGGAGGCTGGAGCCTTGGCTTCTCCCTGGTTGTGGTGAACCCCTCAAATTTTCTCAGTTGCAAAATGATAACTCATTGTATAGGATTTTTATGTGTGGTGTGATGGTAAAATAATATGAAAGTGCCCTATAATCATATAGTCGTGCCTCACTCTTTGGGACCCCATGGACTGTAGTACATGAGGTTCCTCTGTCCGTGAAATTTTTCCAGGCAAGAAGACGAGTGGGTAGCTGTTTCCTCCTCCAGGGCATCTTCCCAAGCCGGGGATTGAACCCTCATGACTCTTAATCTCCTACATTAGCAGGCATGTTTGTTTGTTTTCCTATAGATTCTATAGAACTATACTAAAGAAAGGCTTCTATTTCAATATTTGATGTGTAAAAAAATATTGCGCTGTATGTAATTTCAGTCTTAATAAAATGTTCTCCATTTTTGGTGGCTCTTGGGAGAAGGAACTGGCAACCCTCTCCAGTGTTCTTGCCTGGGGAATACCGTGGACGGAAGAGCCTGGTGGGCTGCTGTCCATGGGGTTGCACAGAGTCATACATGACTGAATTGACTTAGCATGCATGCATGCATTGGAGAAGGAACTGGCAACCCCACTCTGGTGTTCTTGCCTGGCGAATCCCAGGGACAGAGGAGCCTGGGGGGCTGCCGTCTGTGGGATCGCACAGTGTCCGACAGAGCTGAAGTCACTTAGCAGCAGCAGCAGTGGTAAAGAATCCACCTGCCAATGTAGAAGATGCAAGAGACACAGGTTCAACCCCTGGGCCAGGAAGATCCCCTGTTGGAAATGGCAACCCACTCCAGTATTCTTGCCTGGAAGAATTCCATACAGAGGTGCCTGGCGGGCTACAGTCCATAGGGTTGCAAAGAGTCACACATGACTGAGCACACACAATGATTTGTTGAATGCATGACTGAGTGCACACAGCTCACAGCTGGCAGCCTGTGAGGCAACAGAAGGGCGGGGAGTGGGCTACAGTCCAGGGGGTTGCAAAGAGTCGGACACGACCGTGCTCACACATAAAACAAATCTCCATTTGTGAATTCTAATACTGCTCAAAAACGAGGAACTTGACTCTCATCTTGTATGTCTTCGAAATGTACTGTCATCAATAATATATTGAGTTGGCCTAAAAGTTTGCGTTTTTCCCTAAGATTTTACAATATACTACAAACGGCAAACCCAATGTATTACAAATGATGAGTGGTTCTCTTATCTGATTTTAAATTAACATCATGATATTGGTTCTGATCTGCCTGTAAATATGCAAATTATTCTCCTGACTCAATTCCTGTTGCTAGTATTGCTTAAGTGTCCAGCAAGGGTAAAAGCTGGGAATCTCAAATGCACAGTCCTTTTTAACTGGAAATTCAAAGCATCA
>NW_011494805.1:5004157-5014550 GCF_000754665.1 Bison bison bison | reverse complement strand
CTTCCCTTTTCCAGGAAAAGAGATATTGAGCACTTAAAATAACGGTAAAGTCATAGATTAACGGTTTGAAGTGCCTTTGACTTACACCAGCTTTGCATACGTTCTCAACAGTTGTCGTTAGGGCCCATGATTGTCTACAAAATGTATTCTGCCTCTTTTCTCCTCTCTGCCTCTCAGCCTCTCTCCCTCCCTATGTATAGACAGGTCTATTTCTAACAGCAAAATATGTACAGTCTGATCCCATAGACCATGAGACTTCTGTCGACAAAGACACTACTTGCCAGTGTGGCACAGAAAAGGGGCATTCTCACACCTGGGATTTCCATTAAGCTAACCGGAATACCACTTGAGATACCTGAATAAATCCTAATCTAGTAAAACTATATTCCTAAAACTTGGACTCAAGCATTAGATCAGTTTTGATTGTAATCATGTTCGTCCTGGTAGGTCCTGAACACTGGGGCAAGCTGTACCCCATTGCAAATGGAAATAACCAATCTCCTATCGACATCAAAACCAGTGAAACCAAGCGTGATCCCTCTCTGAAACCCCTCAGTGTCTCCTACAATCCAGCCACAGCCAAAGAAATCGTCAACGTGGGACATTCCTTTCATGTAAACTTTGAGGACAGTGATAATAGATCAGGTGAGCCAAAAGATCCTTCTAATTTGTGTCTTTGACTTTACTGGGGAATGTAAACAGTAGGGCTCTCAGAAACACGAACACCCATATGCAGTGGGTGCACACGGGTAGCATTGATGCCATCTACTGAGGTATCTTGAAGTTTTAAAATATTTCCAAGTGTTAAAGGTGATTCTGGGGTCTCCCAGCTCAGTCTTTTTTCAGCCCTTCTCCTTCTCAGTGACTCTATTCCATCTCTTCTGGTTTCCAATATCTTTATGCTAACTTTACACCCTCTGAATAAACAGTACTTTTTCACAAAATTCTGTGAATCATCATGAATAAAAAAACTGAAAAGGCAAATATTTTCTAATTGAGATGAGGTTGGACGAGTGCATTAGGGAAGAAATACAGATCCCGATGAGTATATTTATTTTTTGTGGCCAGGAAAATGGCTCCCTAACAATGAACTGCTTCAGTTCAGTTGAGTTCACTTGCTCAGTCAAGTCTGACTCTTTGCAACCCCATGAATCATAGCATGCCAGGCCTCCCTGTCCATCACCAGCTCGTGAAGTGCTTGGGTACCAATACCAAAAAAAAAAAACCAAAAAACTGGTCTTGGGTGTATCTTGCATGGAATCATTCTGTGCATAAGTATTTTTGTCTAGCTTCCCCTCTCCCTATTAGATCATAGTAACTGAATTACCTTCATCTCCCAGAATCTAGCATACTTCCTCGCTCACAGGAAAATTCTCAAAACTGTTTACTGAATAATTTATTAAATGACAATTTCATAAATCAGCTCTACTGCCAAAAGGCAAAGTTAGTCATAGCACTTTCCTTCAAGGTTCTGAGCCTAAGTTTTAGACATCCTGGGGCTACGTCCTTTGTTAATATTGGATTAGGTCTGGTACTATGTGTGTTTTATTACTCACATGGTTGGACAGACTCTCTAAAGCAAAATGATCCTTCCGTGTTAGAATTTTAAAAGTGACTCTACCATCCTGCTGGAACTTTCTTTTGGTTCCTGGCTACTACTACTACTACTAAGTCGCTTCAGTCGTGTCCGACTCTGTGCGACCCCATGGACGGCAGCCCACCAGGCTCCCCTGTCCCTGGGATTCTCCAGGCAAGAACACTGGAGTGGGTTGCCATTTCCTTCTCCAGAGCATGAAAGTAAAAAGTTAAAGTGAAGTCGTCAGTCATGTCCGACTGTCAACGACCCCATGGACTACAGCCCACCAGGCTCCTCCGTCAATGGGATTTTCCAGGCAAGAGTACTGGAGTGGGGTGCCATTGGTTCCTGGCTAGGGGTTCTCAGTAACGCTGTCAGAATACCGTCTTGTATATTGATCAGTTACAAGATACGTGCAGAGTGATTTGTTACTAAAAATAAATTGCTAGATATCTTAATGCATACTGTCCATTACTGTCTGTTGAAAGAATGAATGAACTTATAAACTAAAGCAGAATCAAGGAAAGAGCTCTAATCCTAGAATTCACTCATCTTCCAATATGTTTTCCTGAAAACAGGAAAAGATAAAATTATAGCCCATGTGCTGAGAACCATGTAACTCACGCACCATCTGAAGGTGCTCTGCACCTCTGAAGCCCATCATTGTGGACACGGGGAAAAACCAACAAGACGGAAACTTTAGACTACTGGTTATTTTCATTTCTACTCACCCCAATTTAATGTTAATTTGTATTAAATGCAAAGACAAGCTGGAGCTCATGACTGTAACACTAATAGCAGTTTCCTTTTTCTTCTAGTGCTGAAAGGGGGTCCTCTATCTGAAAGCTACAGGCTGCGGCAGTTCCATTTTCACTGGGGCATCACAGATGACTGTGGCTCTGAGCACTTAGTGGATGGAGCCAAATTTTCTGCAGAGGTAATGTAGCTTAGTAAGTGAGGGAGAGCCACACAGAGTCCTCCCAGAAGTACCACCCTTATACCATGTGGATGTGTGTTAGTCGCTCAGCCATGTCCAACGCTTTGTGACCCCATGGACTGTAGCCCGCCAGGCTCCTCTGTCCATGGGATTCTCCAGGCAAGACTACTGGAGTGGGTAGCCTATCCCTTCTCTAAGGGATCTTCCCCACCCAGGGATCAAACCAGGGTCTCTTGCATTGCAGGCAGATTCTTTACCTATCTGAACCACCAGGGAAGTCCCCCTTATCACTTAAGACACAATTTCAACGGCTCCAAAGGAATGAACATTTTGGGGCCTATAAAGAATTCCTAGGCTCATTTAAACTTAAACAGTGACACACTGCATTTGGCAATAGAGGAGAATTTTTCACGTGAGGGAGGCAGGTGAATTTGCAGTCAAACTCCTGGGCCTCAGAATCTGCTTTCATTTCAGAGTGTCTCAGAAACTGCTGCCTGACATCAGGCTAACCTCAAGGGGAGTACTGCTCTCCTTTTAAAGCTCGAGCCCCAGGGGGAACACACCATCATTCTCTTCTCATTTAAAGGTTCGAGTGTGCACACACCCACAGCAGAGGTGTAACCAGCCCAAGACACTCCATTAGATTTGACTAAGAGGGCCAGTTTAACCTCAGGAGTCATCACAACGAGTAGCATACTCTAGATGAGGGTTTGGGGCTCCCTGGCAGCAGGCCACTACCCTCTGGTCTCTTGACTTGCCTCCACATGGAAGTCTGTGATTCAGTTCAAGACATTCTGCCTGTATATCCACAGTAAAATCAAGAAAATGTGCATCAAAGTCTCAACAGAGGGTATAGAGACTGAAAACAAAAAACTTTTGTTCTTTGTATGCATGACTATTCAATAAGCTTGTACCAGTACAGACTGGTTGGCTTTTTTGCTTTACTCTTGTAGAATGAATCTGTAATACACATAGTTTTGCAACAATCTTTTTTGTTTTTTTTCCATTTCCCAATGATCATGATCATTTTTCCAAGTCAGTAGGAATTCCTAAAGTCTGTACGGTATTTCCATGTATGCATATGTTAGAATTTATTAACTAACTCCTACATAGGAACAATTGCAATGCCTTTCACATTTCATTCTGCTGTTGTTTTTTGTTCTTTACCAAAAAAATGGGTAATAAATACACTTGTACAAATATCTTACACACTGGTGAAGGCAATTGTGTAGGGCATTTTTGTAAGAGGGATTGTTAGGTTCAGAGTATGTGTAGTATTCATTTTGATACAAGACTTGGGAATAGTATACAACTAAAACTTACTTTATGTTACACTAGAAAGCCAGGCTAGGAACTTTCAATGGTGCAGAAATCTATTACATGTTTCGGTTTTTCCTATTTATTTTTCATAAAATTGAAAGTGGACTGAAATCAAATGGGCTGAAAGTCTAAATTAGTAATAGTATTACGTCTGGGGGAGGATATTTGGCTGTATCTAAGAAATCTGGCAGTGGGTGATGGACAGGGAGGCCTGGCCTTGCGGTTCATGGGGTTGCAAATATTCAGACACGACTGAGCAACTGGACTGAACTGAACTGAAGAAATCTGAATCAATGAATCTCCTATCTAATTTGAGAAAAGTGAAGTTAATCCAGGCTGGAGGCGACAGGCACTAGTCACTAAGTTCGACATATGAGAGGGTAGGGAGGGTGGGAGGGAGACCAAGAGAGGGGAGTGGTGGGGAGAAAGACAGAGCCGAGACAGAGAGGAGACGTGTGGGTGGCGGGGAGAGGACTGCTTTGGTGTAGAGTCATCCAAGCGACCCAGTGATCACTTGACATTAGGTGGTCAGAAAAGACTTTTTCAGGAGTAGCATTTGAGTTCAGCCATAATTCAAGTCAAAATCTTCCCATTTTGACTTGACTTCCCAGAGGAAAGCCAGCAGTTATGCAAAGCCGTAAAGCTGTGGACTAAGTGCAAGGGTCACATCCATGCGCTGCGCAGAAGCATGGATGCCAATCAGTGGAGAAGAGTAAGAATGAATAACTGCAGTTTTCAATTGAGCAGTTAAATGGAAGGTGATGCCTTTTCTTAAAGCGGGAAATAGAAACGGATCTGGAAAAGAGAAAGTCAAGAGTGCTAGTTTAGCTGTGTTAAGTTTGAGATGCATATCAGGCATCCATGTGGAGATATCAAGAAAGCATCAGGAGACGTGCACACGCACTTGGATATACAGGTCTAGAGTTTCACAGAGAAGGTAGGCAGGGGATGCTGGTTTGAAAGGTGTCTGGATACGATCAGGAGAACCTGCCCTTGGCCACCACTCCAGATATCTCAGGAGCCCCTTCTCACAAAGTTACCGGGTACCTCAAGTTAGAAAATTATTTCAGTTTTTGTCTCCAAACTAGTTAGCTAGAAATACTTGATCTTCTCACACCAAACAGAGAGGTGTTTGGTTTTTTTGTTTTGATATTGTGGAAAAAAGAAGTTCTACTTACTGGTTCCAGGATTTGCAACGTGCCCACTCTGTTCAACTCTATTTTCTTAAGAAAACCCTTCTTAAGAGTACAAACATAGCCCTTCCCATGCCCTGGATAAAGGGTCACACAAGTTTTGTCTACCCAAGCCAAGATGTATCTGTATATATCAACATGTTAAGGTCTAACCTGCTTTTTCCCTTCACCATGGTGTGAACAACTGCTCCATCACGCTGTGTTTTTTAGCTTCATTTAGTTCACTGGAATTCTGCCAAGTACACCAGCTTCGCTGATGCCGCCTCGCAGGCTGATGGTTTGGCGTTGATTGGCGTTTTGGTGAAGGTGAGTCGTAGAGCCTCTCGGAGCTCTGCTAAATTTATTCCTTACCAATCAGACCGCAAACTAGGGTGAAATAGAGCAGAGGGATGTTTGGTCTCTCTTTTTTGAAATGTGCCCGTCTACTAGTGACTGCACAGGTGAGCAAGCAGGTCTCTGGTATGTGTTTGTTCCGCTGGACTTTCCCCTCTTGAAGAGAGAAAGCATTTCAGGCAGAGATGAAATGGGAAGCTGTTGGTGGCACTAATTTTTTTATTTTTCAGCTCACCTTTCACTTTTCTTCTAAACTTTCTACATCACAGAGTCAGGAGTTTATCAATTTAATTCTCATCAGGAAAAAAATATGAAGAGGACTTTTGTCCCATAAAGACAGTTGAACTGATATTTAATATGGAAGATTCAAATCCTCTGTAGGAGAGTCCCTGAAAAGTCCTATAGGGAAATTACTATTAAATTGAGGATATTTGGGTGACTAACTTTTGGAATTATAGTAATTCTAGTGAATCTTTATTGAACGCTTGTAACATACCATTCATTTCACTGATTAGAATTAATAGAACAGACCAAAGAGGTTTGCTTTTGTATTTTAGTTGTGCTAAATTCCTGTATTTTGACTTGCATATCTTTTCTTCAGTTACTGGTTTTAATTTTTTTTTTAATTTTTTTTAAATTTTATTTTATTTTTAAACTTTACATAATTGTATTAGTTTTGCCAAATATCAAAATGAATCCGCCACAGGTATACATGTGTTCCCCATCCTAAACCCTCCTCCCTCCTCCCTCCCCCTACCATCCCTCTGGGTCATCCCAGTGCACTAGCCCCAAGCATCCAGTACCGTGCATCGAACCTGGACTGGCAATTCGTTTATTACATGATATTTTACATGTTTCAATGCCATTCTCCCAAATCTTGCCACCCTCTCCCTCTCCCACAGACTCCATAAGACTGTTCTATACATCAGTGTCTCTTTTGCTGTCTCGTACACCGGGTTATTGTTACCATATTTCTAAATTCCATATATATGTGTTAGTATACTGTATTTATGTTTTTCCTTCTGGCTTACTTCACTCTGTATAATAGGCTCCAGTTTCATCCACCTCATTAGAACTGATTCAAATGTATTCTTTTTAATGGCTGAGTAATACTCCATTGTGTATATGTACCACAGCTTTCTTATCCATTCATCTGCTGATGGACAACTAGGTTGCTTTAAGTAACTAAATAGGATTTTACTTGGTAACCATTTTTATCTCACACTTTATTTTTTTAATCTCCAGGTGGGTCAGGCCAACCCAAACCTTCAGAAAGTACTTGATGCCCTAAAAGCAGTTAAAAATAAGGTAAATAGACTCATTAAGTTAGTTTAAATCAGAGAACAAGAATCTACAGAACCTCAGAAATCATTTAATTGCATATTTGATGTGAGGAGTAGGAAGTCCTGAGCAAAACCATCAATCCGAAAATCAAGGTGCTGCTTACACGTTCCTGGTTTCTGAGGTCTCTGAGCAGTGATTTATTTGGGTTTCGTTTTTCATAGTTACTGCTTATCTATTTCAGCAAGATGAAGCCTGTAGAAGAATAGTTTTCATAGCCTTTTCATATATTGTAACTATGATGCCCACTGTCAGCTGAGAAAAAGATGAGTTTTTCTGATATATTTAACCTTAGCTTCACCATTTTGACAATAAAGAGTTAAATCATTGTCAGAGATTTGCCATTGACATTCACAGTTTGTAGAACTATCATACCTTTATATAAAATAAATCTAGTTCATGTTGAGTCCAAATAAATTACACTTTTTAAAGTGGCAAAGTTTACAGGTAAATAATCACTCAATTCAAGAATGTAAAAGATGATAAATGAAAAGAAAGTAGAAGGAAATGATTAATTAACATGAAGTAAAACATTAATAAAATAAGAAAGAAAATCAATAAATACAGGTAAAATTTTATTAATAAAGTGAAAAACTAATTCTTTGGGGGAAAAAACAACCAAAAAAGGGCACTTTTGGCACATTTAATGATGGGGGGAAAATAGAAATACAACAAATTATTACAAATAAGGAAATGGGTCATAACTCAAGATGCATTGGAAGGTTTTAAAAGAGAAAAGTTTGTACAGTGGACCCTAGAGCAACATGGGTTTGAACGGCACAGGTCCAGTAACCTGTGGATTATTTTTCTGATAAATGCTTGCTCCAGCACCACACAATGGTCCCTTAAATGAACCTGCTGATGCACAACCACGATTATGAGGGACGACCATAAACTTATGTGCGGATTTCTAACTGCTCAAGAGGTCAGCACCCCAACCTCTACATTGCTCAAGGGTCAGCAGTACCATACTACATGAGCAAATTCGAAAATTAGATCACATAGATGAATGTCTAGGAAAACATAGAGAAACTGACTCAAAATATGTGGAAAGTCTAAATAGACCAATAATATAAAAAGAAGTCAAAAAGAGTAGTTTAAAAAAAATGTACCTAGTAAAAGAAACCCTAGGCCCAGACCACTTTATGGGGAAATGTTACACAACTTTTAATAAACAATCATGCCACTTTGAACTAAACTGCCTAGATTAGGGGACCAAAAAAACCTAATTCAAGGAATTAATTTAATTTAATGAAACCTAATACACAAACTGGGTAAGAACACCACAAAAAGGATATCATAGGCCAATCTTACTTAGCAGTGTAGCTAAAAGAAATATTAAAATAGATTACAGCAAGTCATATTCAACAGTATGTTAAAAGAGCCATGCTTTCAAACTAGTAGAATTTACCCAAAGCATGCAAAGATGATTCAGTATTAGACTATCTCCCAATATAATCCATTACATTAGCAAATTTCACTTGTTAGATGCTTGAAAAATGTTTGATTAAAATTCAATATCCATTCCTGAAGAGTAAAAGAGAGAAAGAAAAATATTACTCTAAAATTTAAACTGAACTTAAGAAAGAATATCAAATAGAAATTTGAAACAAGCATCAAACTTCGTAGTGAAATATTTGAAGCATTTTCATTTCAATCAAGAATAAGACCAGGTTGTCAATTGTGACCACCACAAAAGAACATTCCAATGATTGTCCATTCAATGTAGTTAAATAAGGAAAGAAATGAGTACATATTAGGATAAATATTAGAAAAACAGAGACAAAGCTATCATCAAGTGTAGAGGATATGATCATTGACATCCACCTGGAAAACTACAAAATCAACATAATTAATTCACAAGTTCTAATCAAGTTGACTACATAAAATATTAACATATGAATATCAATTTATTTGTATATACCAATATGACCAATCAGTAAAGAAACAAGAATAAAGAATATAGATGATAAACAAATGTTTAACCTCTGCTTACACTTAGCCAAATGAAGAAGGAAGAAGATAGATCAGTCACAATTCTAGTGTAGCGTATTTTCAGTCATGTTACTTTTACTGTTTGTATCTACAAACATGTTGTTGTTTAGTCACTAAGTGGTATCCGATTCTTTGTGACCCCATGGACTGTAGCTCACCAGGCTCCTCCATCCATGGGATTCTTCAGCAAAAATACTGGAGTGGGTGCCATGTTCCTCTCCAGGGGATCTTCCCCACCCAGGGATCAAACCTGTGTCTCCTGCATTAATGGGCAGCTGAGCCACCACAAACATACCAGTCATGCAATACTATATAGTAGAAAAACTGATTAAATTCTTTGCTAAGACCTATCTACCAAATAATATGTATGTCATATATGCAATGATGTAAATATTTTACATCAGGGCATAATGATACATTGCTTATCTTTTTCTTTCAGAACAAGAAAGCTCCATTCACAAATTTCGACCCCTCTGTCCTCCTGCCTCCATCCCTGGATTACTGGGCCTACTCTGGTTCACTGACTCACCCTCCTCTTCACGAGAGTGTCACCTGGATCATCTTTAAAGAGACCATCAGTGCGAGCTCGGAACAGGTAGAGTGTCAGAGGGGCATGTGCGGGAATTGGAAGTGCAAAGCAGGAATATCAGTTCAATTCATACTGAGAGAAATTATTACTGCCATTCGATTTTAGAGAGTTCCCTTTGCCTTTCAAGTGAAAAAGATTTATTAGTGACATCAGGTCTATTTAATAGTCAAAAAATAGAGTGTATTTATAAGCACTTTTTTTCCTCTATGTAGAGATTCAGAATTCCTGCTCTTCTTTCACCTTAATAAGGAAAAATCCAACCTCTTCAGGGAACTGTGACTCTCCAGTGGCATACCTTGATCATTGACATTGGTTTTCCGTTCTTTTTTAAAGCTTAAGCTCTTCAATATTCAGTAAAATATCTCATTAATCACTGTTTATAATTTTGATAAAAACTGCCATTGATTGAGCAGCTCTTTTCATCAGGTGCCTTACGTACATTCTGTCAGTCAAGTCTCACAGCAAACCTGCAGTGTGACCTGTTAGTATAAGAGCTAACACTTCTTTAGCATAAGCTACATGCCAAACACCATTCTAAGACCCTTATCTGTGTTGAGCCATTTAGCCTTCACCAAAACACAATGAAATAGTGCCGTATAGAAACTGAGGCGCCAAGCAGGGAAGTCTCTTACCCAAGTGTGAGAAAGCTGGAATGCTAATCCAGTCAGTCATCAATAATTTAAGCCAAATGCTTGGTGCAAAGACATGTGGAAGAACTGTTGGCTTCCTACCTTTCCATCAGTGAAACCATTGCAGTCTTCAACCTGATTTTCTAAATAACATTGCATCAATCATATTAGGAAAAAAAAAGTGTTCTGTGTGACATCAATAGCTTTTGCTTCTCTAAACATGTTATCCTTCCCCCAAGCTGGCGCAGTTCCGCTGTCTGCTAGCAAATGCTGAAGGCGATGGAGAACTCTGCATCAAGCAGAACCACCGACCACCCCAGCCTCTGAAGGGCAGGACAGTGAAAGCTTCATTCTGATGGGCCCAGGAGGAAGCTCATCTTCCCTCAAGAAGCACAGCTCTGCTTCTGACATAATCCTAAGAAAACAAGCTTTAAAAAACACGTTTATTTCAATACTAGCAAGACAGCCTGCTTGCAAATG
>NW_011494805.1:5002597-5003443 GCF_000754665.1 Bison bison bison | reverse complement strand
TAACTAGTTAGCCTACATGAAGAATCTGTACATCAAATTTGGAAGAAAAATCACCTGTGACTTATTTTTTAAAATAATGAAGGAATCACTTGAATTAGAATCATATAGAAACATCACATAATCTTCTAGTCTGGTGTGTACTTAACCTGAAGTCAGTTCTTTCTGAAGCCATATCTACACTCAGAATTCTACAAATCTTGTGTCCAGCGTTTAGTTTTGTGATTTACTTATTTCTCTTCTTTGAGAAATCATAATGGCGATCAAAACCCACATCCATTTCCATGTTCCAGTCTTGTCTAATGTCACAGAACCAGTGAAAACTGCTCATGTAATCATGGTTAAAAAGACAGACAAACCAGATTCTTTATTGCTCTGAGGACATTAAATTCCTAGGAGACATCTTTGTACCTCAAAATCCTAGGAGACATTTTTGGACATTTTTATTTGGAGCCCAGAATTTAAGTGAATCTTTATTAAAAATGGAAGGGCCAAGGAACACTTCATTTATCTCAGCCCCCATAAGCATTTTAAAGAATTAAATACTTTCTTTGCAAACCTACTCTGACTGTGTGTTTTAATATATATTTGCCAGATATTGAGAAGGCCTGAAACAGGCTTGATAAAATTTTCAGCTTAAGTTATCAAAGGTCAACATGAGGGCCAAAGAAAGAGGAGTATGATTTTAAGAAATACCTTTGCAAAGAGGCTCAGGACCCATAACGTTTGAAAGTATTTTCTGAAAATAAATTGAACAATTTAAAAATAAATCTCATGGCAAGGATAAGAAAAGGACCTGACTTGATGACCCATATTTCTTTTTTAAGAAAGTTAAAAATGGATTCCAGG
>NW_011494805.1:4998316-5002497 GCF_000754665.1 Bison bison bison | reverse complement strand
GATCACCTAAGCGTGCAGCTCGAATGTTTCTTTGACTCACGTTCCTGTTTTGTGCCCTCTCCCTTTGTTGCCAACTTAGGTGGAGGATTTGAACGTCCTGCAAGGATTCTCTGTCTCTTCCCCGATGTTTGGCAGCTGACTTTCTTTATGCCAAATCTGCTGGGCTTCTACCCATCCAGAATAATACTGCCAGCTGATGGGCTCAGCAATAGGTTCAAGAGTAGAAAGCTGCTTCTACTCCCTGGTGTCTTTTGTCTTAGGACCACCCTTTTCATAAATATCACGCTGAGCTTTCATGAAACCCTTTAGTTAATCTGTGAGTCCAGGTACCTCCAGCTGTTTTCTAAGTTATTCATTTCTCTAAGCTTCAGCAAAATAACTCTGAAAGCATTAAATTCATCAAAGAGAATTAGGGCAAAGGAAGCGAAGGGGGGAAATGTTGAAAGATTTAATTTCCTGACAGAACTCAAAAGAGAAAATTGTCCTTTCTTGTAATTCTGGTTGTTCTATATTAGTGGTTCTTCACCCTTTGGCGATCATGGATTCTATAAATATGTGAGTAAAGCTATGAAACTTCTCCCTACCTCCCCACAAAATGAAAAGAATTCTACATATGTGAAAACTGACATAGATTTCTAGAGTATTTAGGGACTCATTCCCTTCTTTGGTTTCCCATAACAAAGTCAATCCTGGACCCCAGGACAAGATCCTGACTCTAAAGTATATATTTAAAAAAATGAACTACCACAGACTCCAGGTTTCTCTCTATCTTGCTTCTTAACATTTATTTTTGCTTTTGTGCCTCATTTTTTATAGCAGGTTCTTACAGATAGAATAACAGTGTATTTCCAATATAGCTCATGAATTAACCCTTTGCTGTTTTTCTATTTTCCAAATATTATTTTGAGTTGGTATGAGGTCCCATTGTAAAAGAGATGAAAAATTAAAACAAAAAAGATAATCCAAACCTCTGTGAATTTGTTCATTTATTTGTGGGCAGACTAACCAAGAATTATAATGAGAGTATAAAGGCTTAGAAGAAAAATATCTTTTGAGGAAGAGATCATCAGATAATAATGGGTTCAAATAACTGAAAGTCATCGACACTCTTTGTATCTAAGACCAGGAAAGCATAAGGAAATACTTACATTCTGAACATTATCTTCATGATTATCTACAAAAACCAAATACTTAGTTACCTACTATTCTCTATGAGTCATTGTACTAGGATTCCCTTATTACTCTTATCAGATTTGGTTATTTTAAATTTCACAAGGTAGACAAAGAGAAAGACAGGCATAGATAAACATGAAAGCTGCATTTACTCCAGGACTGCTCCATTTGACATAATGGAAACATGGATGTGGATGTTTAACCTACTGCAAGAAAATAGTGGATTTTATGTTCCTAGGCTTCTATGGACACATTTATAAAGCTAAAGGGAAATGTATAAAATTAAAAAGATCTTAATAGAAATGTAACATACTTGAAAGAAGTTAGGAGAAATGGCCTCACGTATTTCTGCTTACAAATACCACTTTTAACAGAGAAGTAACTCATAGGAGTAACCTAGAGTCTTAAAGATATGTGCATACCCTCATTTTGAATCTTTACAAGTATCTTTAGTATCTTTATCCTAAAAGTAAACCGATGGACAAAGGGTAATGTTTTCAAGCATTAGAATGCTCAGAGCCCAAGTGCGCTCACTAGAGGTTTCTCAGAAAGGCATGTAGGCTAATCCCCTTACCAGGAGAAGGTAGAAATAGCAATTATGTCAGAGAGGAATAACCTTTAAGTGGCCTTATTTTTTCCCCTCGAAGACTAGAGAATATAACTTTCCCAAACCATCAGCAAATATTTTAATACCCTTTTAGAAGCAGATACAAGCCAAGCTATTTGGATATGTTATTTTCCATCATGTTATTAAATCACCCAAACTGCCAGCAAAAACAAACAAGCATACCATGCAGAAATAATGTTTAGTTATTCAGAAAAAATTAGTTAGAAAATTAGTTACTTTGGTGTATCTCACTCATACCCCATAATAAACCTGAGATGGATTAGATTTTTCAATGAAATAATGTTATAAAAATAAGTAAATATTTAAATATATGGTAAAAGAACTTTTTCTCAAATACCAAAGCACACACTGAGAAATAACCTGAATACGTATGTCAAACAACAATAACAAAAGATTATAATGAAAAGAAAAGTCGTAACTGGAAGAAAAGGAGAAGGCAATGGCACCCCACTCCAGTACTCTTGCCTGGAAAATCCCATGGACGGAGGAGCCTGGTAGGCTGCAGTCCATGGGGTCGCTAAGAGTTGGACACGACTGAGCGACTTCACTTTCACTTTTCATTTTCATGCATTGGAGAAGGCAATGGCAACCCACTCCAGTGTTCTTGCCTGGAGAATCCCAGGGACGAGGGAGCCTGGTGGGCTGCCGTCTATGGGGTCACACAGAGTCGGACACGACTGAAGTGACTTAGCATAGCATAGCAACTGGAAGAAAGTGTTCAACAGAAATGCCAGCCACAGGAACAAGGCCTTTCCTATAGAAAGAGTTTTCATTATTTGTCAACATAAAAATTGAATTCCTAAGAGAAAATAGCAAGAAGACATACATAGGCAACTCTGTAAAGAAGACAAATAATTGACAAATGTGTTAAAAAATCCTCAGTCTTAATCATCAAAGAAGTATAGCTTTAACAATGTTCTCTGATTCTTTGCATATAATATTGGTAAATGTTTTTAAAATAATACACAGAGTTGTCAGTGATGTAAAGAAATAAGAACTGCCATACATTGCCGAAAAGAGCATAGTCAGTCCATTCATGAATAATGCAAAATTTGTATTCCTTCTCCAGGGGTTCTTCCCAACCCAGGGGTCTAACCTGCATCTCCTGCTTTGGCAGGAGGATTCTTGCCACTGAGCCTCCAGCAGGATGGAAAAGGTCAAACGTGGCCCTGACTAACTGATGCCACCTCTGCACTTGAAGTGATTCCTTTGGTTCCAACTTTTCAAACACAACTTGGATCACTATAATCCTCTATGTCTATTCCAAAAGGTAATAAACAGAAATCTCAACAGAACAGAGTCTGGAGACCAGAATAGGGTGCTCTCATGTCCTGTGACCGTAGCAGAACCCGGCAAGAAGTGGAGCCAAAGACCTACCTTCCCTGATGAGGACCCAGTCGGTGGAGAGCAGTGGGTTCTGTTTCCTGTAGCCTCCTAACTTCCTTCCCCTCCCTGTAAAAGCCTTCTTCCCTTCCCATGCAGGCGAGACTTGAATGTGGCTCTCCAAGGCTGCAGACCCCGAATTGCAATTCTCTGCTGATCTTAAATAAACTTTTGTTTTTCTTTTTTCCTGGGGAAATAGCTGGCAGTCTCTTTGGTTTAGGTCAACATTCAGAAAAGATCCCCGTAGGTATTGGGGCTCGTGAGCAAACAGGTGGGACACCCACAACTGAGCTCACTGAGCTCACTGCTTGTCTCGCTGACCCTGGAGCATGAAGGTTTGCTTGTCTCCTGGGTCCAAGCTTACACCATTCTTGTATTTGAAGTTCTTCAGGCTTTATCCAGAATCTGTTTCAAGGTTTGATCCTTTCTGGTTAAGACTTCGTTCCATACTTTTGTCTCTGAGGTCAGTTCAGTTCAGTCGATCAGTCGTGTCTGACTCTTTGTGACTCCATGGACTGCAGCACGCCAGGCCTCCCTGCCCATCACCAACTCCCAGAGTTTGCTCAAACCCATGTCCATTGAGTCAGTGATGCCATCCAAGCATCTCATCCTCTGTTGTCCGCTTCTCCTGCCGTCAATCTCTCCCAGCATCAGGGTCTTTTCCAATGAGTCAGCTCGTTGCATCAGCTGGCCAAAGTATTGGAGCTTCCGCTTCAGCATCAGTCCTTCCAATGAACACTCAGGACTGATTTCCTTTAGGATGGACTGGTTGGTTCTCCTTGCAGTCCAAGGGACTCTAAAGAGTCTTCTCCAACACCACAGTTCAAAAGCATCAATTCTTCGGCACTCGGCTTTCTTCACAGTCCAACTCTCACATCCATACATGACCACTGGAAAAACCATAGCCTTGACTAGAGGAACCTTTGTTGGCAAAGTAATGTCTCTGCTTTTGAATATGCTATCTAGGTTGGTCATAACTTTCCTTCCAAGGAGTAAG
>NW_011494805.1:4996460-4998216 GCF_000754665.1 Bison bison bison | reverse complement strand
TTTTAATTTCATGGCTGCAGTCACCATCTGCAGTGATTTTGGAGCCCCAAAAAATAAAGTCTGACACTGTTTCCACTGTTTCCCCATCTATTTGCCATGAAGTGACGGGACTGGATGCCATGATCTTTGTTTTCTGAATGTTGAGCTTTAAGCCAACTTTTTCACTCTCCTCTTTCATTTTCATCAAGAGGCTTTTGAGTTCCTCTTCACTTTCTGCCATAAGGGTGGTGTCATCTGCATATCTGAGGTTACTGATATTTCTCCCGGCAATCTTGATTCCAGCTTGTGCTTCTTCCAGCCCAGCCCATCTCGTGATGTACTCTGCGTATAAGTTAAAAAAGCAGGGTGACAATATACAGCCTTGATGTACTCCTTTTCCTATTTGGAACCAGTCTGTTGTTCCATGTCCAGTTCTAACTGTTGCTTTCTGATCTGCATCCAGGTTTCTCAAGAGGCAGGTCAGGTGGTCTGGTATTCCCATCTCTTTCTGAATTTTCCACAGTTTATTGTGATCCACACAGTCAAAAGCTTTGGCATAGTAAATAAAGTAGAAATAGATGTTTTTCTGGAACTCTCTTGCTTTTTCCGTGATCCAGTGGATGTTAGCAATTTGATCTCTGGTTCTTCTGCCTTTTCTAAAACCAGCTTGAACATCTGGAAGTTCATAGTTCATGTATTGCTGAAGTCTGGCTTGGAGAATTTTGAGCATTAGTTGACTAGCGTGTGAGATGAGTGCAATTGTACAGTAGTTTGAGCATTCTTTGGCATTGCCTTTCTTTGGGATTGGAATGAAAACTGACCTTTTCCAGTCCTGTGGCCACTGCTGAGTTTTCCAAATTTGCTGGCATATTGAGTGTAGCACTTCTACAGCATCATCTTTCAACATTTGAAATAGCTCAGCTGGAATTCCATCACCTCCACTAGCTTTGTTCGTAGTGATGCTGTCTAAGGTCCATTTGACTTCACGTTGCAGGATGTCTGGCTCTAGGTGAGTGATCGCACCATTGTGATTATCTTGGTCGTGAAGATCTTTTTTGTATAGTTCTGTGTATTCTTACCACCTCTTCTTAATATCTTCTGCTTCTGTTAAGTCCATACCATTTCTGTCCTTTATCGAGCCCATCTTTTCATGAAATGTTCCCTTGGTATCTCTAATTTTCTTGAAGAGATCTCTAGTCTATCCCATTCTGTTGTTTTCCTCTATTTCTTTGCATTGATTGCTGAGGAAGGCTTTCTTATCTCTTCTTGCTATTCTTTAGAACTCTGCATTCAAATGCTTATATCTTTCCTTTTCTCCTTTGCTTTTTGCTTCTCTTCTTTACACAGTTATTTGTAAGGCCTCCTCAGACAGCCATTTTGCTTTTTTGCATTTCTTTTCCATGGGGATGGTCTTGATCCCTGTCTCCTGTACAATGTCATGAACCTCCGTCCACAGTTCATCAGGCACTCTGTCTATCAGATCTAGGCCCTTAAATCTATTTCTCACTGCCACTGTATAATCATAAAGGATTTGATTTAGGTTATACTTGAATGGTCTAGTGGTTTTCCCTCCTTTCTTCAATTTATGTCTGAATTTGGCAATAAGGAGTTCATAATCTGAGGCACAGTCAGCTCCTGGTCTTGTTTTTGCTGACTGTATAGAGCTTCTCCATCTTTGGCTGCAAAGAATATAATCAGTCTGATTTTGGTGTTGACCATCTGGTGATGTCCATGTATAGAGTCTTCTCTTGTGTTGTTGGAAGAGGATGTTTGCTAT
>NW_011494805.1:4996146-4996360 GCF_000754665.1 Bison bison bison | reverse complement strand
TTGCATTCCAGTCCCCTATAGTGAAAAGGACATCTTTTTTGGGTGTTAGTTCTAAAAGGTCTTGTAGGTCTTCAAAGAACCGTTCAACCTCAGCTTCTTCAGCATTACTGGTTGGGGCATAGATTTGGATTACTGTGATATTGAATGGCTTGCCTTGGAAACAAACAGAGATCATTCTGTCGTTTTTGAGATTGCATCCAAGTACTGCATTTCG
>NW_011494805.1:4989771-4995732 GCF_000754665.1 Bison bison bison | reverse complement strand
GTAGCATATTGGGTACCTACTGACCTGGGGAGTTCCTCTTTCAGTATCCTATCATTTTGCCTTTTCATACTGTTCATGGGGTTCTCAAGGCAACAATACTGAAGTGAACTTTTTATAAAGTTATCTAGAATAAAACTCACACAAAGTCTATTAAGTGACTTACAGACTCTTGCAAACGCTAATCTTGAAGTTACATTCTGGGTACGTACTGGTGCAGGCTGCTGTAGCATGAAGACCATATTTGGCTTCCCCCGCCTGCAATGTGAGAAATTCCTTCTACTGTAATGATAATAGGGAGGCTGTGTCCAGCCAAGCAGGGTTCACTTTCTTGACTCATAGAGGTTTATCAGGTCAGGTAAAGTTTCAGAATCATTTAATCTCACCTTTCATCACCCAGTAAGGTGGAGCCTAAACTATCTACTTCTAGATTTATGTGTCTGTAATTTTTGCATGTTGCTGCAAAATGAGTAAGTTTACACCCACATAAAACCATGTTTCTGAAATATAGAAGTTGTTGTTGTTGTTTAAACTGATGCAATATAGTCTCTTGAGCAGATATTATGAAGCAATTCAGATTGTCACCCATTTATAGGATGAAGATGATCGAATGAATTGTTCTGCTTCCTGTGGCTCAGCTGCCCCTCTGAGGCCAGAGTCTTCCTTGAGCCCCTGCCCATGTTTCTGCCCACCTCCCCAATGCAGCTTGGGTCTCTTAGCTGCTGGGGCTTTTTGCATCCTTCTCTTGGCCATACAGAGAGACCAGAGGGCAGCCTTCAGAGCCAGCAGCAGCTGTTGCTGCCAGTCCCATGACTAGAAGCTGAAGACCCCCCTCCAGCCTTCTCAGGCTGCTCCTTCACCACGTACCTCTTGGCTGGCACTGAAAACTGGCCAGTGTTCAGGGTACTTTAATACTTTCACCTCGGTCACAGTTTATGACATATTGAACGTTGAAACATTTATTCTCCAGTTAGGTTTCAGGTTTCTAGTACTAAGATTAGAGCAAGTCTTAAGTAAAGAGACAGTATCCCTTTCCTGAAATAGGTGTGCCAACACTCTGGCCCATTTTCCTGAGAGGAGATGATTCTTAGCTTAGAGTGTACTGCAGCAGTCCTCCTTGACTGAAATTGCTGTCATTCCAGCTCCAGCTACATATTCTGGTCGCCTCACATTGCTTGTTCTCAGCATCACAAACGTCCCACGGAAATAAAGAACAGACTCAACTCACTTGTTTATCCATCCCAACATTTGACAATGTTGATCTGAGGATCTGTTAAGAGTAGTGGAAGATTACTAACATCTTATCATCTAGTAGAAAGACAAGTATACACATAAATATAACCAAGGTTCATATGAAAAATGTCATAAGAAAGATATAAAACAAATTCTACAGCCACCCAGAGATCTTTTCCACCTTGGGAGATTTACTAATTTCATGAAAGACTTCATTAAGGAAATACTTATCATCTGAGATTTACATTGAAAAATGACTGGATTTTCCCAAGTGGATTTGTGTGTTTGGACTGGAAAGCTGGATGTCCCACATGTAAAAGCAGCACACAGCAAAGCCTGAAGGTGGAGAGAAACACAAAATCAATTTGAGGAGAACATATAATCCTGTTTTACTAAAATGTAAAGAATATAAAAGGAACTAGCAAGATGTAAGACTAGAAAAACAAGTTTGTAGCCCAGGCTGTGATGCTTACTTTTTATGAAAAGTATTGGGAGCTGTCGAAAGTTAACAGTCCAGAAATGAGCTGAATGGAACCAGGCCTCGGGGCAATGGTCTCACAGGAGGACCTGAGCTGCATTGAAGGGGACAGAGGCTCAGGCAGTGAGGCCTGGGGGGTGCAAAGTCTTGTCAACAGGTGAAAGGCAATGCAAAGGGAAAGGCAGGAAGGCGCCAGAGGTGTTGTGGAGGCAGAATTTACAGCATTCACGTGTGGTGGTGATGGTGGTTTAGTTGCTAAGTCATGTCCGACTCTTTGACCCCATGGACTGTAGCCCACCAGGCTCCTCTGTCCATGGGATTCTCCAGGCAACAATATGGGAGTGGGTTGCCATTGCCTTCTCCAGGGGATCTTCCCAACACAGGAATCAAAGCCCGGTCTACTGCTTTGCAGGCAGATTCTTTACTGACTGAGCTATGAGGGAAGCCCAGCTTTCATGTGTGGAAGCCTAACGAAAGAGAGGGGATCGTGAGAAGTCCAGGCCTGGGGCCTGAGCCCCCACCCCCGGGCTTCGTGGCAACATAACTGATAACTGGAGGCAGGAGAAGGACCACGAGACCATCTGCAGGCGGAAGACTGAGTACCAGCCAGTCACTCAGTCAGTGCCAATCTCACAGCAGAAAGACTGAGCAGAGTGAAAGGTCGTTGGTGAACCGCAAAAAGACACCAGTATTCTTGGTCTCCGGAAGAGAAGAATTCAATCCAGGGCCAGAGACGAGTCTTGATCACTCAGAGGTTTTGTGCAATAAAGTTTTCTTAAAGTATAAAGGAGATAGAGAAAGCTTCTGATATAGACATCAGAAGGGGGCAGAAAGAGTGCCCCCCCTGCTAGTTTTTAGCTGGATGTTACATAGTCACTAGCAGTCTGTTAATGAAAGGAATGTCTTAAAACTCAGAACAGCACCAGGCCTCTCCTCCATAAGATGTATTTTGGGATAATCTTGGCACCAGAGGAGTCATCGAGGGCCATAACAATGCTTGACTTGAATCTTGTAGAAGGGAAGATTACCATACAAATAGTTTCATTTACACAGATTAGGGGAACAATGTCTGAGTATAACATAATGGTTTGTTAAGTCGGTTCTGAGCCATTAGGCAGAATGGACTTGAAGACAGAGTCTGGGGTAAATGCATGGTACATTACCATAGCTTAAGACAAACATCTCCATAAGAAAAATGCATTGGTTAACTCAAGGTTTGAGAATAGTTAACTTCAGGTGGAACCAGGTGTCATTATGGCAACACCATATTTTAAGAGAAACCTCCTTTTAAATTTGTATAGAGAAGGGGAAAAAATATATCACTAAATTGTTTCCTCCTTCAGCTTAAGAGAGAGACAAAAAATGCCCGACACTTGCAGCTTATTTCCTCTGCTTGGAGACCCCTGGCCTTCCTGCCTGTTACCCTCTCAAGAGGAGCATTCAGTTAAAAGAGGAACATTTTGTTAAAGGGGTTTGAGACAGGCTAATGTGACTTATTTGTATACCACATGTCTATTTCCTGGAAGAATGTAAGCTTCACAAGGACAGGAATATTTGTTGAATCACAATGAAGATGGTCGCAATCAGGATTCAGTAACGCATGTAAAGCTGATCTTGGGCCTTGCTTAACTAAGCATAAGGTTGAGTTCACTTACAACCAATATAGGTCGCAGGTTTGAAATGCAGCATTGGCTATTGTGAGATATCAATTATCAATGGCAGTGGCTGTTGTCAGATGTACGTTTCCAAAAACTTTTGAATAAAGTTGATTATAGGATTTGGGGGAAAGTAAAGAGTAACATTTTCATAGCGACGCCTTGCAAGTATGTAAGTCTACACCTCTTAAGAGATTAACAGGCGGGACACTTGACCACGTTCATCACCTGCATGAAGGGAAATATTTATGGTGCTCTGCCCCAGTGCATGGCACTCCACCAGCGGTGGAAAAGATATGGATACAAGTTAGTGTTTCAATTAGCTACTGAGAAATTGGAGTTTCTCCCGTGATTAGGAAAAGTAACAAGAGCTACCTGAAGCCAAAGCATTGAAAAACAAAAGCGTTCCCTTCCCTTTCTCCTTAAACTGTGAGGAGATGAACATGCACCCAACACCAGCCATGATGACGGAGCAAACCTGTGTGGGTTTATAACAGCCCTTATAAAATAAAACTCACATCAAAATCAACCTGACTCACCTTTATGCAACTGTGCCACAGGGGAATTAAGATGAACAGTGCACATAAATGACTTTATTGGTAATCGTGTTGCCAAACCACACGTTTTCAGCTCTTCTTAACCACTTCCTCTTACATATCTATTATTGGCATCAGCATTGATATTTTCTTCAAAATAGTATATGATATATGTTATCTTTCTAACAAATCCAAAAGAATCAAGGGATGACTAATTAGAACTTGAAAATCCAATCAGATCTCCAGAAGAATCAATATAGAAAAATCCACTCCCTTCTGCTCTACCAGCCACAGTCAATGAAAAAATGCAAATCAAAACTGTAATGAGGTTATCCCCTCACATTGGTCAGAATGGCTATCATCAAAAGTCTACAAGCAATAAATGCTGGAGACAATGTGGAGAGAGGGGAATCCTCTTGCACCCTTGGTGGGAGGGTAGATTCATACAGCCTCAATGGAGAAAGTATGGAGGTTCCTTTAGAAACTAGGAATAAAGCCAGCATATGACCCAGAAATCCCATTACTGAGCATATACCCTGAGAAAAATCACAATTCAAAAAGACGCACGCACCCCAATGTTTATTAAAGCACTGTTTATAATATCCAGGACATGGAAGTAACCTAGGCGTCCACTGACAAATGAATGGATGAAGAAGTTGTGGTGCATATATACCATGGACTATTTCTCAGCCATAAGAAGGAATGAAATTGGGCCTTTTGTAGTAATGTGGATGAACCTAGATAAAATGTATCATTTTATCTAGATGAACCTGTCATAAAAGGGAAGTGAGTCAGAGGAAAAAGAAAAACAAATATTGTTTTTATTTGTATATTAATGCATATATATAGACTCTAGAAAAAATGGTACTGATGACCCTATTTGCAAGGCAGAAATAGAGATGGAGATGTGGAGACTGGACTTGTGGACACAGTCGGTGAATGAGAAGGCGATGAGACCAGCGCTGACATAGGTGCGCTGCCACATTTGAAACAGACAGCTAGTGGGAGCTGCTGCAGAGCACAGGGAGCTCAGCTCTGTGATGACCTAGAGTAGTGGGGTGGTCAGGATGGTGCAGGAGGGAGGGGGCATCTTATGCTTTAGCTGACTCATGTTGTTCTACAGCAGAAACCAATACAGCATGGTAAAGCAATTATCCTCCCATTACAAATCTAAGAAACCACAAAAAATATCCAAAGAGCAATATTCTTTACAATACTAAGGAAACTATTACTTTAGCATATTATTTCAAGCACCCTAGGCCTGCCCCAACACACACACACACACACACACACACACACAACTATACCTGCAATTTAGAAAGCAAAATCTCTGGATCATTTTAAACTCCAGATGAAGTTAATTTCCCTGATTCTCCTTTCCGAAATATACCAAGGCAATCATGTCCAAGGCTGAAATCCATCTCTTTTCCCCATTTAGTCAGTTTCCTCCTCAATACCCCACCATCACTATCAATGTGCACCCCTATTAATGAATCTTTGAGAAGCTGTTCCCTGCTCCCTATCTGTGGTCAGCTGAGTTGTTTTTGTTGTTGTTCAGTGGCTAAGTCATGTCCAACTCTTTGCAACCACATGGACTGCAGCAATTTTCTTGAAGAGATCTCTCATCTTTCCCTTTCTGTTGTTTTCCTCTATTTATTTGCATTGTTGATTTAAGAGTGCCTTCTTATCTGTCAGGCTTTGCTGATAGCTCAGCCTGTAAAAAATCTGCCTGCAATGCAGGAGACCCCAGTTCGATTCCTGGGTCAGGAAGATCCCCTGGAGAAGGGAAAGGCTACCCACTCCAGTATTCTGGCCTGAAGAATTCCATGGACTCTATAGTCCATGAGGTCTCAAAGAGTTGGACAGGACAGAGTGACTTTCACTTCCGCTTTCTTTCTTATCTCTCCTAGCTGTTCTCTGGAACTCTGCATCCAGTTGGGTGTATCTTTCCCTTTCTCCCTTGCTTTTCACTTCTCTTCTTTCCTGAGCTGTTTGTAAAGCCCCCTCAGACAGCCACTTTGCTTTCTTGCATTTCTATTTCTTTGGGATGGTTTTGGTCACT
>NW_011494805.1:4987317-4989397 GCF_000754665.1 Bison bison bison | reverse complement strand
TGAAAAAGACATCCTTTTTTGATGTTAGTTCTAGAAGGTCTTGTAGGTCTTCATAGAACTGGTCAACTTCAGCTTCTTTGGCATTAGTGGTTGAGGCATAGACTTGGATTACTGTGATACTGAATGGTTTGCCTTGGAAATGAACCAAGATAGTTCTGTCATTTTTGAGATTGCACCCAAGTACTGCATTTCAGACTCTTGTTGACTATGATGGCTACTCCATTTCTTCTAAGGGATTCGTGCCCATAGTAGTAGATATAATGGTCATCTGAATTAAATCTACCCATTCCCATCCATTTTAGTTCACTGATTCCTAAGATGTCAATGTTCACTCTTGCCATCTGCTTGACCATGTCCGGTTTACCTTGATTCATGGACCTGACTTTCCAGGTCCCTATGAAATATTGTGCCCTACATCATCAGCCTTTACTTTCACCACCAGACACACCCACAGCTGGTCATTGGTCAGCTGAATAATGGCCCCCAAAATCATCAAGCCCTAATCCTCAGAAACTATGAATTTGGTAATTTACAGGGACTTTACATTAACTAAGATCCTTAGTTAAAAAATAAACTCTCTCACTGTTTCCTTTGTTTCCCCATATATTTTCCATGAAGTGATGGGACCAGGTGCCATGATCTTAGTTAATCCTTAGTTAATCTCAGATTAATAAACCTGAGATTGTAGTTATTCTGAATTACCCAGGTGGGCCTGATATAATCACAAGGTTCCTTATAAGCCTGAGACTGAGAGCAGAAAGAGAAAAGATGCTAAGCTTCTAGCTTTAAAGACAGAAAAGTGGCCATGAGTCAAGAAGGGTAGGCAGTGTCTAGAATCCAGAAAAGGCAAAGAATCAGATCTCCCCTAGAGCCTGGCAAATGAATGCAGCCCTGCCAAAACCTTAATTTTAGTCCCTTAGACTCATTTCAGAGTTCTGACCACCGGAAGTGTTGAGAGTAAATTTGCATTGTTTTAAGCTGTTAAATTTTGGTAGTTTGTTATATCAGCAGTAGAAAACCATTAATACTATATTTCTTCTATGTATCATTTGCCATAAATCCTGGACCATGACGCTGTGCACTGCCTACTGAGACTGCAGTCAAAATCAGTGTGTACTTCAGTATGAGAGCAACTGGAGGACGCAGTACGAAGAGCACTGACTCAGAAAAGAACATGTGAAGTGAGATGCAAACGGAGCTTCTAGTGAGGAACACCTGCTGCACTTCAGCCATTGTGCTAAATGCTTTACATACGTTACCTCTCCATCTTCTTCTTGTGTCGGTCAGTTCAGTCGCTCAGTCATGTCCAACTGTTTGTGACCCCATGGACTGCAAAACGGCAGACCTCCCTGTTCATCACCAACTCCCGAGATTACCCAAACTCATGTCCATTGAGTCGGTGATGCCATCCAACCATCTCATTCTCTGTCATGCCCTTCTCCTCCTGCCCTCAATCTTTCCCAGCATCAGGATCTTTTCAGATGAGTCAGCTCTTCACATCTGGTGGCCAAAGAATTGGAGCTTCAGCTTTAGCATAAGTCCTTCCAATGAACATCCAGGACTGAATTCCTTTAGGATGGACTAGTTGGAACTCCTTGCAGTCCAAGGGACTCTCAAGAGTCTTCTCCAACACCACAGTTCAAAAGCATCAATTCTTCGGTGCTCGGCTTTCTTTATACTCCAACTCTCACATCCATACATGACTACTGGAAAAACCATAGCCTTGACTAGACAGACCTTAGTTGGCAAAGTAATGTTTCTCCTTTTTAATATGCTTTCTAGGTTGGTCAAAGCTTTTCTTCCAAGGAGCAAATGTCTTTTAATTTAATGGCTGCACTCACCATCTGCAGTCATTTTTGTGCCCCCCAAAATAAACTCTCTCACTGTTTCCACGGTTTCTCCATCTATTTGCCATGAAGTGATGGGACCAGATGCCATGATCTTAGCTTTTTGAATGTGAGTTTAAAGCCAACTTTTTCACTCTCTTCTTTCACTTTCCTCAAGAGGCTCTTTAGTTCCTCTTCACTTTCTGCCATAAGTGTGGTGTCATCTGCATATCTGAGGTTATTGATATTTGTCC
>NW_011494805.1:4986545-4987217 GCF_000754665.1 Bison bison bison | reverse complement strand
ACACCACAGTTCAAAAGCATCAGTCCTTCAGTCACTCAGCTTTCTTTATAGTCCAACTCTCACATCCATACATGACCACTGGAAAAACCATGGCCTTGACTAGACAGACCTTTGTTGGCAAAGTAATGTCTCTGCTTTTGAATATGCTGGCTAGGTTGGTTATAACTTTTCTTCCAAGGAGTAAGTGTCTTTTAATTTCATGGGGGAAGTAGATAAACTTAAAAATATATTTTAAAGGAAGAACATATTAAACCTGCTAGTGGTTTTTACATAGGTTCTATGCAAAGAAATGCTCAAAACAGACTCTCAGAGTTCTTCCTCAAGAAATAGGGAGGGTGGTAGTGCCATTTGTCGGTGGAATACTGAGAGGGAAAATTGTTGGGCTGGGAGACCAGAGGTATATTTTGTACATGCTAACTTTGCTAACTTCTGCTTTATTCTAAAACGAGCTTTAAAGTTGAGTGTCCAGGATAACTATTTATCTATATATGTCTCAGGTGTACAGTGTTATATTTGAACACCTGTATACACTACAGAGTCATCACCGTTGACTGTATTATCACAAATAGTCACCATCCATCACCATACAGTTGACTGCCATCACCCACTCTGCCCAACCACCAACCGTTTTCCCGTCTTGGCAACCACCAATCCAGTCTCTGTATCTATGAG
>NW_011494805.1:4981280-4986445 GCF_000754665.1 Bison bison bison | reverse complement strand
AGCCTTGATGTACTCCTTTCCCAGGTTGGAACCAGTCTGTTGTTTCATGTCCAGTTCTAACTGTTGCTTCCTGACCTGCATACAGATTTCTCAGGAAGCAGGTCAGGTGGTCTGGTACTCCCATCTCTTTAAGAATTTTCCACATTTTGTTGTGATCCACACAGTCAAAGACTTTGGCTTAGTCAATAAAGCAGAAGTAGATGTTTTTCTGGAATTCTCTTGCTTTTTTGATGATCCAGCGGATGTTGGCAACAGATGTTTTCTTGTGTATTAACCTTTTCAATATCTTTGAGATATACAGTGCTTGTCTTCTCTAATAGTACTCTTTTATCACAAGCTTATCATTTAATCATTATTTGTAAAAGTCCTAAATTCTAAACTGGGCAATCTTTCCATCACCATGCATTGGCCAGTTCAGTTTCTTTGAGAGTCTTAGCTCAGCAGAAGAGTCACAGGTTCAATCCCAGTGGCCCAAGCCTCAGAAGTGTCATTGGTACCCATTCTAAGGGCAATGCCACATCTGTCTCTAAGACCCAGCTCTTAATTTGGGGGTTAGGAGAGAGACTGTGCATTTCCTGAAAGGATCAACTACCTGTTGCATGATCAACATTTTCTCTAAGAGTGAAATCTTTCCACGGCCCAGTGCTTTGGCAAGAGAGAAATCATGGCAAAAGGGGAAGTGCTATGAAGCTGGGGGAAAGTTCAGTTCAGTTCAGTTCAGTCGCTCAACATGTCTAACCCTTTGTGACCCATGAACTGCAGCATGGCAGGCCTCCCTGTCCATCACCAACTCCTGGAGTCCACCCAAACCCATGTCCATTGAGTAGGTGATGCCATCCAAACATCTCATTCTCTGTCATCCCCTTCTCCTCCCACCTTCAATCTTTCCCAACATCAGGATCTTTTCAAATGAGTCAGCTCTTCACATCAGGTGGACAAATTATTGAAGTTTCAGCTTCAACATCAATCCTTCCAATGAACATTCAGGAATCATCTCCTTTAGGATGGACTGGCTAGATCTCCCTGCAGTCCACGGGACTCTCAAGAGTCTTCTCCAACACCACAGTCCAAAAGTATCAATTCTTTGGTGATCAACTACTGGAAAAACCATAGCCTTGACTAGATGGACTTTCTTAGTAAAATAATGTCTCTGCTTTTTAATATGCTCTCTAGGTTGGTCATAACTTTCCTTCCAAGGAAGAAGCGTCTTTTAATTTCATGGCTTTTAATTTCATGGAGGAAAGTATATCTACTTAAAAATATATTATAAAGGGAGAAAATATGAAACCTGCTAGTGGTTGGTACATAGGTTCTATCCAAAGAAATGCTCAAAACAGACTTAGAGTTCTTCCTGAAGAAATAGGGAGGGCAGTTAGTGCCATTTATAGGCGGAATACTGAGAGGGAAAATTGCTGGGCCGGGAGAGAAGAGGTACATTTTGTACATGCTAACTTTGCTAATGTCTGCTTTATTCTAAAACGAGCTTTAAAGTTGAGTGTCCAGGATAAATATGTAGCTACATATGTTTCAGGTATACAGTGTTATATTTGAACACCTGTATACACTACAGAGTCATCACCGTTGACTGTATTATCACAAATAGTCACCATCCATCACCATACAGTTGACTGCCATCACCCACTCTGCCCAACCACCAACCGTTTTCCCGTCTTGGCAACCACCAATCCAGTCTCTGTATCTATGAGCTTGCTTTTTATTTTGTTTTATTTATTTGTGAGTTTGCTTTGCTTTTGAATTCCACATAGGCGTGAAATCATATAGTCCGTGTCTTTCTCTGTGTGATTTATTTCACTGACCACAATGTCCTCAAGGTCCATCCATGCTGTCAGGAATGGCAGAAGTTCACTGCTTTATATGACTGCTGTTTCATTGTGAATATACATTTACATACACCATGTCTCCTTTATCCACTCAACCGTCTGTGGACACTGAGGTTGTTTCCATATGTTGGCTACTGTGAATAATGCTGCAATGAACACATGTGTATATATCTTTCTGAATTATTGTTTTCATGTTCTTTGGATAAATACCCAGAAGTGAAATAGCTAGGTCACATCGTACTTCTCTTCTTAGTTTTTTGAGGCATATTCATGCCATTTTTCATCGTGGCTGCACCAATTTATAGTCCCATGTTCTTTGCAGGCAAAGATGGAGAAGCTTCATACAGTCAGCAAAGAGAAGACTTGGAACTGACTGTGGCTCAAATCACGAGCACCTTATGATAAAATTCAGGCGTAAATCTAAGAAAGTAGGGAAAACCAGCTGGCCATTCAGGAATGATCTAAATCAAATCCCTTATGATTATACAGTGCAGGTGATGAATAGATTTAAGGGATTCGACCTGATAGACAGAGTGCCTGAAGAACTGTGGACAGAAATCCATGACATTGTACAAGAAGCAGTGACCAAAACCATCCCAAAGAAAAAGAATGCAAGAAGGCAAAGTGCTTGTCTGAGGAGGCTTTACAAATAGCTGAGGAAGGAAGAGAAACAAAAGGCAGGGGAGAAAGGGAAAGACATACCCAGCTAAATGCAGAGTTCCCGTGAATAGCAGGGAAAGATAAGAAAGACTTCATAAATCAACAGTGCAAATAGAGGGAAAAAATAGAATGAGGAAGACTAGAAATCTCTTCAAGAAAACTGGAGATATCAAGGCAACATTTCTTGCAAGCGTGGGCACAGTAAAGGACAGAAATGATAAGGACCTAATGGTTAGGGTTAGGGTGATTATTATTATGAATCAGTACCGTTTCTTTCAGTTTAAGGAAGTCCCTTTTAACATTGTTGGGCCAGTTTAAGAGTAGTGAACTTTCTTAGCTTTTGTTTGTCTGGGAAACTTTTAAACTTTCCTTTAATTCTGAATAATAACCTTGGTGGGTAGAGAATTCCTGACTTCGAAGTTGTTTTGTTTTTTATTTTATTTTTCTCCTTCTAGTTCTTTGAGTATGTCATGTTCCTCTCTCTGGCCTATGAGGTTGCTGCTGAAAAATCTGCTGATGGGCCTGTATTTAACAATTTGTTTTTCTCTTGCTGCTGAGACAGTCATTTCCTAGGCAGGTTGATAGGGAGTCTAGGGGTCCCCAAGGATAGAGGGGTCTGGAATTCTCAAGGAGGAAGAAAGGACAAACCTTTTTTATACTTCTCTACATTCCTTAGGATTATATAACAATAATGTATCCTGAGTTAGAAAAGGCTGTGGTCCTAGTGTGATTAGATTGACTAGTTTTCTGTGAGTATGGTTTCAGTGTGTCTGCCCTCTGATGCCCTCTTGCAACACCTACCATCTTACTTGGGTTTCTCTTACCTTGGGCTGGGGTATCTCTTTATGGTTGCTCCAGCAAAGCGCAGCTGCTGCTCCTTACCTTGGACGAGGGGTATCTCCTCACCGCCGCCCTTCCTGATCTTCAACGTGGGATAGCTCCTCTAGGCCCTCCTGCACACGCAGCCTTGTCTAACTCAATGAAATTAAGCCATGCCCGTGGGGCAACCCAAGATGGGCGGGTCATCGTGGAGAGATCTGACAGAATGTGGTCCACTGCAGAAGGGAATGGCAAACCACTTCAGTATACTTCCTTTGAGAACCCCATGAACAGTACAAAAAGGTGAAATGATGGGATACTGAAAGAGGAACTCCCCAGGTCAGTAGGTGCCCAATATGCTACTGGAGATCAGTGGAGAAATAGCTCCAGAAAGAATGAAGGGATGGAGCCAAAGCAAAAACAATACCCAGCTGTGGATGTGACTGGTGAGAGAAGCAAGGTCTGATGCTGTAAAGAGCAAGATTGCATAGGAACCTGGAATGTCAAGTCCATGAATCAAGGCAAACTGGAAGTGGTCAAACAAGAGATGGCAAGAGTGAACGTCGACATTCTAGGAATCAGCAAACTCAAATGGACCTGAATGGGTGACTTTAACTCAGATGACCATTATATCTACTACTGTGGGCAGGAATCCCTCAGAAGAAATGGAGTGGCCATCATGGTCAACAAAAGAGTCTGAAATGCTGTACTTGGATGCAATCTCAAACACTACCGAATGATCTCTGTTTGTTTCCAAGGCAAACCATTCAATATCACAGTAATCCAAGTCTATGCCCCAACCAGTAACACTGAAGAAGATGAGGTTGAATGGTTCTATGAAGACCTATAAGACCTTTTAGAACTAACACCCGAAAGATGTCCTTTTCATTATAGGGGACTGGAATGCAAAAGTAGAAAGTCAAGAAACACCTGGAGTAACAGGCAAATTTGGCCTTGGAATACGGAATGAAGCAGGGCAAAGACTAACCGAGTTTTGCCAAGAAAATGCACTGGTCATAACAACACCCTCTTCCAACAACACAAGAGAAGACTCTATACATGGACATCACCAGATGGTCAACACCGAAATCAGATTGATTATATTCTTTGCAGCCAAAGATGGAGAAGCTCTATACAGTCAGCAAAAACAAGACCAGGAGCTGACTGTGGCTCAGATCATGAACTCCTTATTGCCAAATTCAGACTTAAATCAAATAAAGTAGGGAAAACCACTAGACCATTCAGGTATGACCTAAATCAAATCCCTTATGATTATACAGTGGCAGTGAGAAATAGATTTAAGGGCCTAGATCTGATAGATAAGAGTGCCTGATGAACTATGGAATGAGGTTAGTGACATGGTACAGGAGACAGGGATCAAGACCATCCCCATGGAAAAGAAAGGCAAAAAAGCAAAATGTCAGTCTGGAGAGGCCTTACAAATAGCTGTGAAAATAAGAGAAGTGAAAAGCAAAGGAGAAAAGGAAAGATATAAGCATCTGACTGCAGAGTTCCAAAGAAGAAATAAGAAAGCCTTCTTCAGCGATCAGTGCACAGAAATAGAGGAAAACAGTTGAATGGGAAAGACTAGAGATCTCTTCAAGAAAATTAGAGATACCAAGGGAACATTTCATGCAAAGAAGGGCTCGATAAAGGACAGAAATGGTATGGACCTAACAGAAGCAGAAGATATTAAGAAGAGATGGCAAGAATATACAGAAGAACTGTACAAGAAACATCTTCATGACCCAGATAATCATGATGGTGTGATCACTCACCTAGAGCCAGACATCCTGGAATGTGAAGCCAAGTGGACCTTAGAAAGCATCACTACGAACAAAGCTA
>NW_011494805.1:4980824-4981180 GCF_000754665.1 Bison bison bison | reverse complement strand
CACGGTAGTAAAGTAATGCTCAAAATTCTCCAAGCCAGGCTTCAGCAATACGTGAACCGCGAACTTCCAGATGATCAAGCTGGTTTTAGAAAAAGCAGAGGAACCAGAGATCAAATTGCCAACATCTGCTGGATCATGGAAAAAGCAAGAGAGTTCCAGAAAAACATCTATTTCTGCTTTATTGACTATGCCAAAGCCTTTGACTGTGTGGATCACAATCAACTGTGGAAAATTCTGAAAGAGATGGGAATACCAGACCACCTGACCTGCCTCTTGAGAAATCTGTATGCAGGTCAGGAAGCAACAGTTAGAACTGGACATGGAACAACAGACTGGTTCCAAATAGGAAAAGGAGT
>NW_011494805.1:4959501-4980593 GCF_000754665.1 Bison bison bison | reverse complement strand
TGGAATCAAGATTGCTGGGAGAAATATCAATAATCTCAGATATGCAGATGACACCACCCTTATGGCAGAAAGTGAAGAGGAACTCAAAAGCCTCTTGATGAAAGTGAAAGAGGAGAGTGAAAAAGTTGGCTTAAAGCTCAACATTCAGAAAACAAAGATCATGGCATCTGATCCCATCACTTCATGGGAAATAGATGGGGAAACAGTGGAAACTGTGGCAGACTTTTTTTGGGGGGGCTCCAAAATCACTGCAGATGGTGACTGCAGCCATGAAATTAAAAGACGCTTACTCCTTGGAAGGAAAGTTATGACCAACCTAGACAGCATATTCAAAAGCAGAGACATTACTTTTCCAACAAAGCTCTGTCTAGTCAAGGCTATGGTTTTTCCAGTGGTCATGTATGGATGTGAGAGTTGGACTGTGAAGAAGGCTGAATGCCGAAGAATTGATGCTTTTGAACTATGGTATTGGAGAAGACTCTTGAGAGTCCCTTGGACTGCAAGGAGATCCAACCAGTCCATTCTGAAGCAGATAAGCCATGGAATTTCTTTGGAAGGAATGATGCTAAAGCTGAAACTCCAGTACTTTGGCCACCTCATGTGAAGAGTTGACTCATTGGAAAAGACTCTGATGCTGGGAGGGATTGGGGGCAGGAGGAGAAGGGGACGACAGAGGATGAGATGGCTGGATGGCATCACTGACACTATGGACGTGAGTCTGAGTGAACCCTGGGAGTTGGTGATAGACAGGGAGGCCTGACGTGCTGCAATTCACGGAGTCGCAAAGAGTCGGACACGGCTGAGTGACTGAACTGAATTGAACTGAACTGAACCTAATCTATCGGGTCATAGACTTTCAAGGGACTTGTGATCTATACTGTTACTGTGTACTGTGGCTTAGGTCCAAAACTTGGATTGGTATTCAAGAAAGCGCCTAGCCTCCCTAGAAATTTAAAGTTCAGAAGCTAGAAGGAGCTCCAGCTCCAAGAACATCTCTGAAGTTAAAGGTTATTCAGAGTGGGACTGCAATGGGTTTTTTCCTTTGGTAACGCCGGCTCTTAGTGGATCAGAGGAGGCTCTTATACTGGTGTGGTGATGCTTGGAAAGAACATCTCAGTTTTATGTTCTTGTTGGTCTTATTGTGGTCAGGAAATACTCAGGGCCATGCACAGGCATTCAGGTGACAAAAATTTTCCCCAGCGGTCTTAGCTTGGGAGGCATTCCAGAAGGTTACTCTGATTGCACCCCGGGTGGCTTCAGAGGCAAGCAAGGTTAAGGGTGAAGAGCTGGACGTCAAGTAGGGATGCTATCAGGTCTACCCCTGGTACATCCCCACCCCATCTCGGTGGTAGAACCGGGAGGGATGCGGACGGCTTCTGCTTCAGTAATGGACAGACTAAGTCCGACCAGGAAAGAAAAGCCTTTGGTGTAAAGTCTGTCTACACCCCCATCTAGAGCAGAAAGGGACGCCTCCAGTAGAAAAATGGTGCTGGTCGCTTTTTTTCTCTCTTACACATGGGAGCTAACAATTCCAGCCTCACTCCTTTGAACTGTATCCTGAAAAACTGGGATAGATTTGATCCCCAGGGCTTAAAGAAGACACACCTGGTCTTCCTATGTGATACTGCGTGGCCACGGTATCCATTGGAGAATGGCGAACGGTGGCCCGTTGGAGGATCTCTTAAGTATAATACTGTTCTACAATTAGACCGGTTCTGTAAGGAACAAGGGAAATGAGTAGAAGTAGCATATGTGTTGCCCTTTTTCTCTCTGCGAAATATGCCAGACTTAGGTCCTAAGGGTATAGATTTGGGCATGAAACCTTCAGCTCCCTCCTGTCCTCCTACTTTGCCCCCCTACCTGGGGCTCCAAGCTGAGCAAACTGAAGGCCAGAGAACCCCCCTCAGAAGGGTTGCCCTTGGCCTCAGTGGAAATCCAAACTGAGATTCAAACTGCCCACGTGGAGGTCCAAACAACTCCTGTCTCAGTATGACCTCAGACTACTCTGGTTTCAGTAGAAACTCAGACCATTGAAGTAAGAGATGAGACGGAGGACAGGAGACAAAGAGAAAAAGAAAAACAGGTTTCTCCAATCTATCCTTGATCTTATGCACAGAGCAGCCAGAGAGACTGAGGAACAGCCACACAAGCTGTTGCCTCTTTATGAAAACACCCACCGGGAGAAATAATCAGTCTGTGAGAGTTAATAAGTCTTTTTCTTATCAAGAAATACAAAGAATCCAGGAGGATCTGGGAGACTATTTAGAGGACCCAGAAAAATATATTAGAGCTTTTTAAAGGTGTTACTCTGCTTTATGACCTCACATGGAAGAATGTGATGTATATCTTGGGACAAATGCTGACTCCCGAGTCAAAGACTCGAGTTTTGGGGAAAGCGGTTGCTTATGGAGATGAATGGCTTGGTAATGAATCAGTAGGGAAGAGGGAGAATGAGATAGCGGCCCTCCCCACTGGGAATCAGGTGGTCCCAACTGTAGAACCAGACTGGGACTACAACACAGCTAAAGGAAGATGGGATCAGAGTCATTTTGTTAGATGTATTCTTGAAGGACTTAGGCAGGTGCCTTCTAAGCCTTTAAACTATGGCAAATTGGCAGACATAGAACAGGAGGAGAAGGAAGCTCCTGGTAAATTCCTAGATAGACTGAGAGAAGCCCTTCGCAGATTCACTGAGATTGATCCCGAAAGTGAAGAGGGAAAAGTGGTCTTAAAGGCATTCGGCTCCAGATATCCGCCGTAAGCTATTAAAACAGGCGTATGGACCAAATCAGTCTTTAGATACTCTGTTACAACTGGCTCAGACAGTCTATTATTATAGGGAATATGAGGAAAAGAAAGAAAGGCAGAAAAAGACAAAGGAAAAGGCAGAAGCCTTCACCATGGCTATGAAAAAACGTTCTTAAACAGCCTGAGAAAAATGCCCAGAGGGACCCAGGTGAAAAGGGATGGGCTTGCTATTACTGTGGAAAGGAGGGTCACCTCAAGCGGGATTGCCCTCAGGCATCTAAGCCGCCCCTGGCTCCATGTCCAGTCTGCAATTGACCACACTGGAAAAGAGACTGCCCCCAGAGGCGTAGGTCTCCGGGGTCGGACTCTCAAGACAATCAGGACTGAAGGTGCCCAGGGGTCCCCACACAAGCTCCTGTCTTAATTACACCTGAGGAACCCTGGGTATTAATAATTGTGGGGGGCCAATCCATCGATTTCCTTCTAGATACTGGGGCAACTTATTCTGTGCTTACTGAAGCCCCTGGCCCACTTTCTTCCCCATCCGCTTCTGTAATGGGACTGTCTGGACGAGCCAAAAGGTATTATTTCAGGTATTCTTTATCTTGCAACTGGGATTCTGTGCTGTTTTCACACGAGTTTCTGATTGTGCCAGAATCTCCCTCACCCCTTTTGGGAAGGGACATACTGAGCAAGGTCCATGCCTGTTTTCATGAATATGGAGCCCTCCCTTTCTCTCCCTTTAGTTGAACAAAATGTAAATCCTAGAGTATGGGCTGATGGAAAATCTGTGGGCCAAGCACAAAATGCTATTCCTGTACTTGTTAAGCTCAAAGACCCCCACGTATTCCCACATAAGAAGCAGTATCCACTGAAACCTGAGGTTAAGGAAGGATTAAAACCCATCATCGAAAATCTAAAGGAGCAGGGGCTATTAATTCCCTGTAACAGTCCTTGCAATACCCCTAGTTTTGGGTATAAAGAAATCAAATGGTAAATGCAGACTAGTTCAAGATTTACGAATAATAAATGAGGCTGTAGTTCCTTTACACCCCGTGGTGCCTAATCCTTATACTCTATTGTCTGAAATTCCTGAACGAGCCAAATATTTCTCAGTAATTGATTTAAAAGACGCCTTCTATTCAGTGCCTTTGGCGGAAGAAAGTCAATTTCTGAGGCCCTGAGAGAATTCAACCTATACTAAATCATCGCCTACCTATGACTTTAAGACAATTGAGAGGCTTTTTGGGAATCACAGGTTACTGTCACATTTGGATTCCAGGTTATGGGGAACTTGCCCGGCCTTTATATAAACTTATAGCTGAAACTCAGCAGGCCCAAACCGACAAACTGGTTTGGTCTCCAGAAACTCAAAAGGCTTTTAAGGTTCTTCAGACTGCTCTCCTGCAAGCTCCAGCTCTGAGCTTGTCCACAGGGTCAGAATTTAATTTGTTTGTCACTGAAAGAAAAAGTGTGGCATTGGGAGTTTTGACACAACCCCGAGGGCCTCACCAGCAACCTATTGCTTATCTAAGCAGAGAATTAGATGTAATTTCACGTGGGTGGCCCCACTGCCTAAGAGTAATTGGGGCAGCGTCTTTATTAGCACCTGAAGCTTTAAAAATAATTAATGGATGAAACCTTACTGTACTGACTTCTCATAATGTGAGTGGAATCTTAAATTCTAAGGTTAATATTTGGATGACAGACAGTAGGCTTCTTAAATATCAGTCATTGTTGTTAGAGGACCCATCACTAAGCTTAAAGTTTGTGGAAATTTAAATCCTGCCACTTTCCTTCCTGAGAAGGAAAATGAAGCATCTGATCACGATTGTTCCCAATTCCTAACTTTAAACTATGCAGCTCAGGAGGATCTAAAGGATATCCCATTAGACAATCCTGACATGGAAATATTTACAGATGGCAGTTCTTTTGTTCGGGGTGGAAAGCGTAAAGCAGGTTATGCCGTGGTGACTGCTGAACAGGTTTTGGAAGCAAAATCTCTCCCCCAGGGAGTCAGTGCTCAGTTAGCGGAGCTTGTGGCTCTGACCCGAGCTCTAGAGTTAAGCAACGGGCAGCGGATGGGCCTGATAAACTATGTGAGTCTTCTTCTGCTGACTCCAAATATCCTGAGTCTGCCGTTTGATCCTCAAGACAATGTCTTCCTGTCCTGGGCTCACTCCTATGCTGCATTCCATAATTGGTCTAACTGCTGGGTCTGTGGAGCACTCCCCTCTTCATCAGTGGAAGGCTTCCCATGGTGGACATCTCCACTTCAAGGAAAAGACTTTCTCCAAGTCTGTGAATACCTTCGACAACAATCACATGCGATGCCTCTTCTTCATCTGATGACATCTTCCAACCCTAAAATGGACTGGTGCAACACTTTGTACTCTAACTATGGACATAATGTGACTTTTAATTTTGATTCTGAATGTTGTGTTTTTGCTGTTTGCTCCCTACATCTGTAACTATACAACTGGATTTGTTTCAAGCCGCATAAAAGCTTTTATGTTACAAATCGTTGCTCAAACTCCTGCTACTGCTGCAGATTCCTCCAGCTACTATTTGGGGCCCCTGGATCAGATATCCTCAATAGAAGGATTAGGAGAATATGTTGCCTCACCAATTTAAGGACAACACCCCTTGTCAGCTCGGAAGGAGTTATGGAACGAGAACGATGCCCCTTTTCCCTAGGCAACGTAATTCTCCTAAAAGAAAAGGGGGGAATGAGAGAGTCATTTCCTAGGCAGGTTGATAGGGAGTCTAGGGGTCCCCAAGGAGAGAGGGGTCTGGAATTCTCAAGGAGGAATAAAGGACAAACCTTTTTTTCATTCACTACATTCCTTAGGATTATATAACAATAATGTATCCTGCCTGAGGACAGTCTCTGGATTAAACCTTCTGGCTAATTCTGTTATCTTAAACTGTAAATTATGGGACTAGGTTTGGTGAGGTCTTTACAACCTCCAGACATCCTTTGGATTCATTGGAGAGTATATAACTTCATTGCTAACACTAGCAAGGGGGTACTCTTTCTGCCCCCTTCTGATGCCTATGTCAGAAGCTTTCTCTATCTCCTTTATACTTTAATAAAACTTTTTTACACAAAAGCTCTGAGCGATCAAGCCTCATCTCTGGCCCCAGATTGAATTCTTCTCCTCCAGGGGCCAAGAATCCCAATGTCTTCGCGTGATTTAACAATAACTTTTCATTACTTTTAGGATTTTTTTTTCTTTTATTTTTACCATCACAATTATAATGTGTTTTAAATTCTAATATTTTACTTTTACCATTTTAGTTATGTGTTTTGGTAAGAATCTCTTTAAGTCCCCCATATCTGATACTCTCTAGCTTCCTGGACCTGAATGTCAGTTTCCTTCCCAGGTTAGGGGAGTTTTCAGCTGCTACTTCTTTAACTAATTTTTTCTTTCTCTTCTTCAGGGACCCCAATAATGTGAATATTCTGCTTGATGGTGTCCCAAAGGTCCCTTAGAGTATCTTCACTGTTTTAAATTCCATTTTCATTTTGCTGCTCTGTCTGGGTGAGTTCCATTGTCTTGTCTTCCAGCTCATTGATTCATTCGTCTGCCTCATCCAATCTGCCGCTGAACGGGTCTGGTGTATTTTTCAGCTCAATTATAACTTCTGCTGGCATTTGCTTGTATTTTCTGTCTCTGTTGAAGTTCTCACTGTGTTTGTCCATTCATTTCCCGAGTTCAGTGGGCATTTTTATGACCTGACTTTTAACATCATACCAGGTAGATTGTGTGTCTTGGGTTTTTTTAGTTCTTTTTCTGAGGTTCTGTCTTGTTCTTCTGATGGGGACCTATTTCTGTGTCTCCTCGGTTTGCCTAACTCTCTGTTTTCTGTTCTTGTGTCCGGGGTAAGTCAGCTGCCTCTCCCAGACTTGAAGGGGTAGCCTTGTGTAGGACGTGCTGTGGGGCTCAGACGTGGGCTGGCACCTGAGCCGATGCTCGGGCTCTCTCTCCTATGTGGGCTGCGTGCCCCTTCTTGACAGGTCAGGGCTAAAGCTGCTGCTTCAGGGCGCTGGTGGCCAGGGATAACTGCTGACCGGCAGACCCAGCATGGCCCAGACACAGCAACGGCAGAGCTGGATCTCAGAACTGCAATGGGACCTAGCCACAGGAGTTGCCAGCTGCTGGTGGATGGGGTTATTGCCCAGTCAGCTGTGAATCCTGTCTGGGTTGCAGTGGTAGAGGAGGCTTTCTGGCGGTGTGCTTCCAGTACTAACAGATTAGATGGAGGTTTACAAAATGGAATCTACCATGCCATTAGCAAGGTGGCTCCGGCTGGTGTTGAGAGAGTTGAAGCTTAGGGCCCTTTAAGGAGGAGGTGAACCTTCTCGCTCATGCCTTTCTTAAGCCTTGTGCAACAATGGATCTTGCAGGAAAGCTGATCTTTCTTTAGGTCTGGAGCTAATGAATACACAGCACAAAGTCTTACTCACGGAAATGCTTTCTTAGGCTCTATAGTAATGATTATAATTCTTACAAATCTTGCCTGGGAACCTGCCTCTCAAGACTTGCACCCCTGATGACACAGCAGCAGCATCTCTCACCCAGAGACCTTGCTTGGAACCCATTCGCCCTGGCTAAACTTGTGCCAAAATTATCTCAGGATGTATGCCTTGTGAAAGGGTCTGGTGGAATTTTACAGACCTCGAGATCTTCTTTTCGTCTGTTCTCAACAGCCAGTTGAGAAGTATATAATAACCTGCTTAAACTAGTGAGGGTTGGTACTCTTTCTTCCACCTGCTGATGTCTATGTCAGAAGCTTTCTCGGTCCTGTGTCATTAAATAAAATTTCACTGCACGAAGCTCTGAGTGACTGAGACCCGTCTTTGGTCCCAGAGTTAAGTCTTCTGCTTTGGAGACCATGAACTCTGCACCTACCTCCATCAGCCACCAGTGTCTCAGTCTCCAGAGAGAGCATCCCGACTGGTGTCTGCCTCTCTAACATACACTCCAATGTTAGTAAGCGGATCTCCTTTACTTACAGCCTGAAATGACCAATGTAATGTCTCTGTGATGGTTTTGGAGTCAAGTGAGTCTATGTGCAAGCCCTCTAAAACTGACTTTCCCATCCCCTGTAGTTTTAATAATTTTCCTGAATTTCCCATTGATTTTCAAAATCAGGTGTGTTAGAAGCTCATTTCTCCTGTGCAGGGTCTAAGGGTTGGAATGCCTGAAAAGTGAAAGTGTAAGTTGCTCAGCCGTGTCCAGCTCTTTGCGACCCCATGGACTATACAGTCCACGGAATTCTCCAGGCCAGAATACTGGAGTGGGTAGCCTTTCCCTTCTCCAGGGGATCTTCCCAAACCAGGGATCGTACCCAGGTCTCCCGCATTGCAGGCGGATTCTTTACCAGCTGAGCCTCCAAAAATCCTGAAATGGGTAGCCTATCTCTTCTCCAGTGGATCTTCCTGACCCAGGAATCAAACCAGGGTCTCCTGCATTGCACACAGAGTCTTTACCAACTGAGCTATGAGGGAAGCCCTTGGGATGCCTGATGTGGAGCTCAAATCTCTTTCTTCTCAGGGAGATAATCATGCCTTTGTCATCGTTCTGACTGTGGATCAACGGGGCGTGGATACTGTTTTATCCTCAGCATGACCGTGTCTCAGTTTTTCCTGCCCATCTCAGTGATACTCTTTTACCCTCTATTGTGGAGTCTCTGTTTTTCTACTTGTTATCTCCCTTTCAGAGGGAATTATTCCACATGAAGCTGTAGGCTTGCTGGGTCTATGGGAGAAGGTAAGTTCAGGATCTTCCTAGCCCACCACCTTGAACACACCTCTTAGGCCAAATCTGATATTTAAGTGTCTTTGCAACACACGTGTGCCTGTTTTCAGGGAACAATGGTTTTCAACCTATAAATTAAATGGTTGGCTTGATTTTCTATTTAAGATATGACTATTTAAGAAGTGAATATTTCAAACATGACGGGTAAAGACTATTAAAAAAAAACACGAAACCTCATCTTTTAAGTTTTCCTGGAAGGATTTATGGGAAAAGGACTATGTAATTTGTTCCCAAAGACTGGATGATGGAGACTTAATGAAGCTTAAACTGTTCTTTCTGTATCTTTGTGTCTTGTTCTTCTTCTTTTTTTTCTTCCATTAACCAAATGCTACAACCAGGAAACATAATCTGTCTGGGACAATTATCACATGCTCACCATGTTCCTCCAAAGAATTCGGTCTCCTCAGTGGTATGTCATATATAACTCTAGTAAATGGGTTTTGAGTCAGTTGTCCTGACCTTCAGTCCAGTTCTGTTCAATCACTCAGTCGTGTCTGACTCTTTGCAACCCCATGAATCGCAGCCAGCAAGGCCTCCCTGTCCGTTACCAACTCCCAGAGTTTACTCAAACTCATGTCCTTCAAGCCAGTGATGCCATCCAGCCATCTCATTCTCTGTAGTCCTCTTCTCCTCCTGCCCCCAATCTCTCCCAGCATCAGAGTCTTTTCTAATGAGTCAACTCTTCACATGAGGTGGCCAAAGTATTGGAGTTTCAGCTTCAGCATCAGTCCTTCCAATGAACACCCAGGACTGATCTCCTTTAGAATGGACTGGTTGGATCTCCTTGCAGTCCAAGGGACTCTCAAGAGTCTTCTCCAACACCACAGCTCAAAAGCATCAATTCTTCAGCTCTCAGCTTTCTTCACAGTCCAAATTTCACATCCATACATGACCACTGGGAAAACCATAGCCTTGACTAGATGGACCTTTGTTGGCAAAGTAATGTCTCTGCTTTTGAATATGCTATCTAGGTTGGTCATAACTTTCCTTTCAAGACAGTTTTTAGAGTCTAGACATCCCAGGGTAACTGAAGGAGGTCATACCGGCCATGGTGGAATAAGCTGTGTTATAACTTCCACCACGTTGTCAACTAGATGTAACATGCCATTGCAAGCTGCTTCCACTGGGTTCTTGCCCAGAGAAGAGAACAGAACCTTTGATACAATCGGTCTGTTTCTCCAGCTTCCCTTCAGCCTCACTTCTATCTCCACGTCAGCCTTTCTTTTAGTTTGAAACCCAATGTTTTACTCCTTTCAAACTCTCCCCACCAGTTAAAATAAGAAAGGTCCTGATGGGATCATTTGCACTTCATTGAACCTCATTTTGCTTTGTTAGATGTTTCCAGTATATCTGTTTTTTAGTGTATTTTATATTTCCCGAAGCCTCACCCACCAACCTGTAAGGACAAATGATTGGGTCTGCTGGAATAAGATTCTCTACTCTCTGACCCCAAATGAAACCTCACTCCCCATTCATCCTTGGAGTCTTCTAGATGTGTCATAGTTTTTCTTCCAAGGAGCAAGTGTCTTTTAACTTCATGGCTGTGTCACTGCCTGCAATGATTTTGGAGCCCAAGGATACAAAATCTGCCACTGTTTCCTAGACAGCATATGAAACAGCAGAGACATCATTTTGCTAACAAAGGTCTGTATAGTCAAAGCTATGGTTTTTCCAGTACTTGTATATGGATGTGAAAGTTGGACCATAAAGAAGGCTGAGTGCCAAAGAATTGATGCTTTTTAACTATGATGTTGAAGAAAACTCTTGAGAGTCCCTTGGACTCCTAGGAAATCAAACCAGTCCATCCTAAAGGAAATCAACCCTATATAGTCATTGGAAGGACTGATGCTGAAGCTGAAACTCCAGTACCTTGGCCACCTGATGTGAAGAGCTAACTCATTGGAAAAGACCCTGATGCTGGGAAAGACTGAGAGCAGGAGGAGAAGGGGGTGTAATTATGTAGTTGGTAATATACTATATCTATTATTATCCAATTTAACTTTTTTGCTTAGTTATGTTTTTGAGATTTACCTGTGATGATGCATATAGTTCTGTTTATACTCCATTGTATGACAATAAATTTGTCCATTTTCCTGGTTGGGTGATATTTGTTTCCAGCTTTTAGCTATTAACCACTGAAAATAATGCTTCAATAATTATTTATTTTTTCTAATGGAATTTAAAGCAATTATAGTGTGGAAAACTTAGAATAAGGAGGTATTCTTCAGAGACTGTGGTTATGGTTGTTGCTGAAAGTCAGAGTACTTGGATTGGGGTAAAAGAAGGGTGGTAAAAAGAATTATTTTCCTAGAATATCGACTCCTTTCTCGTACCTTCTTCCCGACTCTAACAACTTTTGCCTCCTCTCTTTCTGTCACCGAGACTCTCCCAAGTAGCCATGAGAGACAACCTAATCTCTGCTAGTAGAAATAGTCTGCGTTTGGAATTTCTACCTCTATGAAACTTTGAACAAAGTGGTATAAACCAACCAAACTTTATTTTTCTCATCCATAAAATTTAAAATAATATTAATAACTTGAGTGTTACTGAAAAAGTGAGAGATAATATCTGGGATCTTAAGGCAGATTAGACTCTTCCTAAAGAAAACTGGAGTATGTCCCCTCCAGTTGAATCTAGGGAGCTCTGTGACTTAGCACCTCTTAATATGATTTCTCTAGCACGGCAATCAACTTTTTAAATGCAGACTCATGCCTCCAAGAGCTTATTCCTGGATAAAGAAAGTTGAAGTTATCAGCCTCAAGGCCTGAGCCTAGAAATCAGTGCAGTCTCTTTCACCCAATTCCACTCGTCAAAGCAGGACTAGAGACTGGAACAGTCTATTAACTGGTCTCATCAATCATAAATCCTTTCCTTACTTCAGCTATTAATAATTTTCCACCTCATTTAGTATAACAGAACTTTACACGTATAAGGCCCTGAATGACTTTTTAAGTGTCTACTTCTTAAAAGCATTTCGTATCAGTTTCTGCTGTTCACTGTGCTTCAGTTTTTGTTTCCATTCTTTTGCAGGTAGCAGACCACCCCCCAAAATCTGTGATTTAAGGCAATTATTTTTTTATCTCACAATTGTGCGGTGTGGGGGATCAGGGGGTCAGCAGGGCTGTTCTGGTTTTGCCTGGGCCCACTCCTGCAGCTGTGTTTAACCAGAGGCTCAGCGGGAAGCTTAACTCTGTGGGCACCCTTGGGTCAGGCTTGGCTCTCCAAGTTGTGTTTCCATTTGCGGGAGGCAAGACCAGGCAGGCTCTCTCTCAAGGCCCACCTGTGTTCCAGATGAGTGCTTATCAAGCTTCTGTTGTTCGCTGATGTCCCACGAGCCAATGAAGTCATGCAGCCAAGCCCAAAGTCAATGCGGGCGGGGGGTGGATTTCACAAGGGCATGAACACCAGCAGGCAGGGCTCCTTGGGGGCCATTAGTGTGACACGACCCAAAGGCCTGATTTCATTGCCTAGACTTCACCAGGTTCTTTTCTACCCTAGGCTGCATCGTTTCCTCCTTTACTCATGCAACAAATATTTAGATACCCACGGGTCCTGGACATCGGGGCTCTTACGAAGTTTTCCTTTTAAGAGGGGAAACAAAGCTGGCAGGTGTAAAAGTAAGCAAGGTGATTTCAGATGGTTATAAGAGCGCTGAAGAAGTCAGTCAGATTCGCGGGGAGACAGTGGCCGGCAGAGGTGGAGACCTTGAGTTGAGCGAGGTCAGGAAGACTTAACAGACAGCTCGGGACCTGAAGTCTGCATGAGGAGAAGCAGGCGGCCCGGGGCGGCGCAGGCGCGGAGGGCTCCAGGCAGAGGAGCAGCCCGCCCTCCGCCAGGCCCCGGCCCTCCAGCCGCCTCTTCACGCCGCGGGTGCCGGCTCCTCTCAGCCTGAAGGCCACTTCTCTGGCTTGGCTCTCTCTGTCTGCCTAACCTAAAGTAGCCTATTCTCGCCCTCACCACTCCCTACCTAGTTTAGTCTTCTAAAGAACTTACAATTTTCAGGTATTTGGTCATTGTTTACTTGTTCAGTTCAGTTAAGTTTACTTGTTACAACTCCCCAATAAGCTATAATTCCTATGAAAATAGGGTCATGTCCCAATGTTTCTTGAATAATTTCATCAGTCAGTTCAGTTCAGTTCAGCCGCTCAGGTGTGTCTGGCTCTCTGCGACCCCACGGACCGCAGCAGCCCAGGCCTCCCTGTCCATCACCAGCTCCTGGAGTTTGCCCAGACTCATGTCCATGGAGTCAGTGATGCCATCTGATAGAACTATGATTATTCAGCATTCACAAATATTGGGTAAGCAAATACATAAATGAATTAAGATAGTCCCAGTCTGAAAGGATGACCACAAATGCCTGGTGTGGGACAGGTTCCCAAAGTCCGATTCTTGATGAGTCCAGACTGCTGCAGTCCTGCAAGCTGGTTGGGGCATCCGCTTTCCGGAGGTTTCATTTTCAAAGCTCCTTGGAGCTTCCTGGACTCTGAGTCTTGGTCAACACTGCCGCGATACCTCAACAGGTTTCCATCGTTTTAAACCCAGAAAGGAGACTTGGGAGTCTGTTTCCTTAAAAACTCTCCAGAGATTCTTATACAAAATTCCTACCTCTCTCTCCTGCTACTTTCAAAATTCTTCATGGGGAAAAAAGAAAAAGATTTTAATTCTTTATCTTTAGACACCACCTGCCGCGAACATTGATAGAGGGGTCAATCATCCGACTTTGCTTACCAGATAGCAGACACTTGAAGCATAATAATATTAGCCCTCCCTTCAATCCTGCAAGGTAGGAATTCTTTTCCTCATTTTCCAGGTGGGGAAACAGACTGTCAGAGGTCAAGAAATGTCCACAGTCTCATCTCAGGGCTGAGTGGAAGAGCAGATAATCAGACTCCTGAGTCTAGAGCTGATGGTGTTCCTACCACCCACATTGCCATTATGCTGACCCACTTCACGCAGGAGAGGGAAATACAGATCTACCATGGCTTGCTCCCAACCCTGAAATCCAAAACTTTCTGCAAACCAAAAACTTTTCTGCAAAAATCTGACCTGACTTGGCCTGAACTCATTTGTGAACAAAACTTGACCTGAACTGATACGAAGCTAATTATACTCCTTACTTATGCCACTTATTATGACTAGTCTTACATTTTGGTATACAAATAGTAAAATGTTAAATTACAGGGTGCTCTTCCACTTCCTTAGTGCCCCATTAGGTCATTATGCATATAATATCTGCCCTGTAATGCTCCTTAACGTCTAAAAGTTCTAAACTCTGAAGCACACATGGTCCCAGGAGTTTCAGATGAGCAACCGGGAATCTGTTATATTTGTGAGTGATCCTATTGTCCACAAAGGTTTTACAAAGTGGAAGTATTTTTTTCTTATCTTCTTCTCATGCCCAAAGAGGAATTGAGAAAATTTTCTAACATGCCTTATTTTCTTGCTTTCTATAAAGCCACTTCATTCTGTGGTTTCAAGGTATTAGCTGTACTTGATGTCAAGAGAAGTTTGCAGTTATTTGTCTGAGAAAAAAAATTAATTTTAAAAATTAATAACATGCTAAGGGGGGGAGTTGAAGGCAAAAAATGTATACAGAGTATTCTAACTGTATTCTTTGAAATAGAAAATCTTCAGTTTTTTTCATGTGTATTTATCAACTAGAAAATTACGAGCAAAATTGATAACTGTGGTTCTCTCTGCAATGACTGAGGGAGATTTTTTTCTTTAATTTTGTACCCTTTTATACCTTTAAGTTTAGAACCACATGAACTTATTATCCACCAAGAAACTTACAGTCATAAGTAAAGCTACCCACGAATGATTTTTCACAATATGTGAGAGACTTGAGACACATGTGCCAAGTCAGCGGAGGTACCGTTCACAGCTTGTGTCAGTCATTCTCGCGGCACACAGTTAATGGCCCGTGTTTTCCTTGCTTTCTCCCATTCCCATTTAGGACAGGTGTTTCCCTCATCTTCCATCCCTGAAGAGCACGCACTGGCCTTTGTTTCTGGCTCATGCCAGCCTGCCCTCTCTGCCACTTCAGTCCTGGACAGTATTCTTCTCTGGCCAGAGCTCTCAGCCCCGGGACTAAGTGGTCATCTGAGTCAGGGCAAAATGAGAGGGTCCTGAACAGGAGGCTGGGCAAAGCTGGTGGACGGGGTGGTCAGATCTGGCCTGCAGGTCTCGGCAGGCAGCGGTCGGTCTGTGACAGCAGCCCCGGACAAGGGCAAGGGCCAGGCGCTGGTGGGGATGGGGGCTGAGGTGCAGAGGGCAAAGCCACTGTGGCTGGCACCTGATGGAACTGAAGCTGGGGTCAAGTGTTGGCTTGACGTTCAAGTTGGGCATGTAAAACAGAGTTCAACTTCCAGAAAAGACAGGCTCACACATGTTTACGCCAGAATGGAGCTATAGCATTCCCGCTGGACTGGAGAAGACTCTTGAGAGTCCCCTGCACTGCAAGGAGATCCAACCAGTCCATCCTAAAGGAGACCAGTCCTGGGCGTTCATTGGAAGGACTGATGCTGAAGTCGAAGCTCCAATACTTTGGCCACCTGATGCGAAAAAAGGACTCATTGGAAAAGAACCTGATGCTGGGAAAGATTGAAAGCAGGAGAAGGGAACTACAGAGGATGAGGTGGGTGAATGACATCACTGACTCAATGGACATGAGTTGGAGCAAAACATCTGGAGACGGTGACGGACAGGGAGGCCTGGCGTGCTGCAGTCCATGGGGTTGCAAAGAGTCAGACGTGACTGAGCAACTGAACTGAACTGAACTGGACTAGTTTAGGCACATTTCCCTCAAGGAAAATGAGAAAGCTCAGGATTCTGTACTGTGCTGCTTGTAACACAGAGTGGATGAGATTTCCTCCCCTCCCTCACGCAGGGCTGTCCCGCCCAGTTTTTTACTCTAAGAAGCAACAGGTCATGGAAATCCCTGCAAACTTGCATTGTCCTTCCCCAAAAGTTGGGTTGAAATGATTTAGGGGCAGCCTGATGGCTAAGGAGGCAGGCTGGTGACCTCAACAGCAGTGTGGGTGCAACGGTGAGTCACACACTCAACCCACAGCTCATTGCAACAACCAGAAGTCGTGGTGCCCAACTGCCGTGGTACCTTTTGTCTTACGCTTTGTTCATATTGTGATGAGGGGATTAACTGGGCTCAATTTAGCTTTGTGTAGACACTGCAATTCAAGGCTTGTCTGTAGCTGTATTTCAATCCTCCTAAATCTAATAGACTTAAAAATCTCTCGGGGCCTCCGATTATCGTCCATCTTTGCACTGGCTCAACAGGAGCCTAACAAAAATAATATAATGCTGCCTCACCTCTAGGTTCTCTGCAGAGGGAATGGAAAGAACTGGACTTTCCAGCTCACTTTGAAAGAGGCAAGTGGGAAGGAGACCGAGAGCAGACCATAAATCTGTTGCTTGAGGCAGGACACCTGTCCTGTCAGTCTTTGCTCCATCCAAATGGAAACATGGGTGATCTAGGATTACCCTCCCACAATGCCGACGGTCAACGCACTGAAAGGTCACGTCTATTACGGTTGGCATTGCTCTCCCCGCTGAGCTGCTTTCTGAGTGGACGTCATACTCATCTCATGCAGAAGGCATGTTCTCCATGCCAGAATGCTGCTGCTAATATTTGATCTAATAAAAGACACCTATCTTTTCTTCAAGCTTCATGATGACTAGCTGCTGTTAGATGATCATTCCTTTCTTCTTCATCATTCCAACTTTGTGTTCTAAGGACTTGAATCCTTCAGCAAAGTTTTATTTGCCACCTCTCATTTTAAAGTGATTCATTTAAAGAGATGGTATAACCAAAGTAAACAGCTTTATTTCCAGAAGTAACTTTATGTGAATAGTCGGTGTGCCTTTGGAAGGAGCCACTGGCCTTTACTAATACTATCAGCTTCCCCAGCAAACCACACGGTGCTGTTTGTGTAGGATTGTAAGCGGGGAAAGGAAGGACTGGAAACACAGTCTTCACCAAAAAACAGGATTGAAACGTGCAGCAACAGCTGGAACCAGCTGGGAGCAACTGCACAGTGGAATCCTGTCCAACTCTGCCGACGGAGATCTGAGCACTCTTGGAGCCTGGAACAAGAGGAACAACAGACCACTTCGTAAGAATGTCACACGTAAACCCAGCCAGCTAGCACCCCCAGAAATCGGCAACAGGAGGAATTCATCTTCTCAGATCCAATCACTGGGTAAAATCAGCCCTGTTTGTTCTAGGAGGTCCACGCACATGAACTTCATGCTAACTGGAGCTTGGTTCTCAGCCACTGGGGCCCTTAAGGACTCCTTTGGACTCTGTGGGTCTCCACTTCAAAAGCATTATTGACATGAAGCTGGGGAGGTTTTTCCTGGAGTTCTTTCTCACCAGACTGGTTCCGGCTGCCTCCCGGGTGATGATGGAAAACTAAGGCGCTAGCCAGCATGTTATCCCCTCATTTTGTAATCATCAGGCAGTTGCACAAAGGTTATGTGGAACTTTCCCAAGTGGTCAAAGGCACAGCCCCAGGCAGTCTTAAAGGATTTAGGACTGTTAACGCACTCCCCAAGTATTGCATATTAAGGAACTCCACCGCCGGCCAGGTAAACGAGGTATGAGGGAATGCAGTCATCACCTTTTCACTCTCAACCGTGACCTTTGGAAACCCAAGGCCTTTCAAGTCACAGTTGAGAACTGCTGCTTGGCTAACCTCTCCAACATTTTCTGATCCCAAAAAGGAGCCGTAAGAAACCGCAGGCAAGGACCCTGAGCACTCTTGCTGTGGAGTCATTGCTAAAGGAGGAGCATTTTATCAGAGATGCTTAAGAGTCCTTAAATCCTTCACTTATGGCCAAGTCCTTCTTAGAGATCAGCTTAATGTAAGTTCCATGTTTAGGTAGCTCTCATTTGCCTCAGGGCTTTCCAGGAGGCACTAGTGGTAAAGAATCCGCCTGCCAATGGAGGATATGTAAGAGACACAGGTTTGATCCCTGGGTTGGGAAGATCCCCTGGAGGAGGAAAAGGTACCCTACTCCAGGATTCTTGCCTGGAGAATCCCATGGACAGAAGAGCCTGAAGGGTTACAGTCCCTGGGGTCACAATGAGTCAGACACAACTGAGAAATTTAAATAACAGCAACTAAACAGAAATTTAAATTATAGCAACTAAACAAGTAATCTGAATATGGGAGACAAGACCTGAAGGGACTTTCATTAAAATCTTGCTATTTGGCCTTTAGCGCAAAGGACAAGAATCTTTTCTGAAATCCTATTGTAGGGTTCTAATGTAAATTTTCTTTTTCTTCTTTCAGCCCTAGGGATAGAAGAGAGGAGGATATATTATGGTCCATCCTGTGCTCTGATCCTTCACCCTTAAGACTAGAAGAAATAAAGTAGATTTTTGTGTGAATGTAGAAATATGTTTACCAGCTACACCGGAAACAGGGAGTTGAAGTCATGTGTAGCTTGGTTTCTCCAAAGACATGTTGGAATCGTGGCACTGAAAGAGTGTCATGGGCATTTAACTCTCCTGTCCAAGTTAACCACAGTCCATGCAGTTTCCCATCATCAGCAGTACACTCAGTGGAAAAAATCACAGCTGTGTTTCAGTGTGCATGGGGTATGTGCTTGTATCTCTAATCCTGATACAAAAAGAAAAACCTTCAAGAGAGTATTATCATTAAACCAGTTCAAAATAAATAATACAATGATTCAGAGTAATTGGGATAGACAAGTTTTGGTTAATGCTAACGACTGAAACAGCCGTGAAGCAAATGACAGTCTTTAGAACCCTCGGGAGCCTTGTGTTAATAGCAATGGTTTCATCCCCATTAGGTGGCTGAGTTCACCCTCTTAAGATCAATAAGCAGAATCCCGGCAACGTGCATCCTCCGAGCACTCCGAGTCCCTCTGCACACCGCTATTTCAGGTGGTGGTCTTGCCACTCTCCTTTGGTAGCCTCAGGAAGACGAGGATCAGTTAACAGTAAATTAAATGGCAGCCTCCACATGCAGCCCTGGATATTTCCACTACTAAAAGGCATTTGCTTATTAGGCTTGTCTTCACTTAATCATGGACCTGACTTGAATACTCGATTCAAAATCCCCTGCAGAGCAAGCTATCACTCTGTTGTTAGCATGTTGACCCAATAGATTAAAAGGCATAAAAAAAGAAAGGAATGGAAAAAGGTTTTCTTTTCTGAAGTCAGGAACTAGTAAAAGGCTCAAAGGATTTTTAAAATCTTAGAGAGATTAAAAGCTAGTAAAAAAGTAAATATTTCTTTCAGTGGCTGCTCATATTTGTATTCTTCCTAAAGGTGGAAGGCATGTCAGGAAGATGACATTTCTCTTAAAAGAGTGTTTGCAAAAGTGTCTAAATGTATTTGATCAGAGATGTTTTCATTGAAGCATATCTTTCGTTAGTTAGATTGTGAAGGCTGATTCATATTGCCCCCAGATGCATCTGAAAAGGCTGCAGTACCACTAATGCTGCTGCTGCTGCTAAGTCACTTCAGTCGTGTCCGACTCCGTGCGACCCCATAGACGGCAGCCCACCGGCTCCCCCATCACTGGAATTCTCCAGGCAAGAACACTGGAGTGGGTTGCCATTTCCTTCTCCAATGCACGAAAGTGAAAAGTGAAAGTGAAGTCGCTCAGTCGTGTCTGACTCTTCGGGACCCCATGGACTGCAGCCCACCAGCCTCCTCCATCCATGGGATTTTCCAGGCAAGAGTACTGGAGTGGGGTGCCATTGCCTTCTCCTACAATACCACTAATACAATACCACTAATGCAATACCACTAATGCAACGCCCCTGAAAGAGCTTGAAGTTTGTTAGCAGTCCAAACTGGCTCGGGTCATCTCCCAAAAGTAAGGGACTCGATGAGACATGCATGTGCATTTTCACTCACGTGTCCGTGACTCCAAAGCCAGTGATGTACAGCCTGTATGTTACAAACCACAGGATCAAGAGAGGACGTATTCAGTTGCAAACTTGTTTTAGAAATCTAGCCTTTGATAAAAATGGTTTGAGAGCTAACAGAATTATTTGGGAAGTCAGGAAAAAATGTTGTTAACTCTTCAAATAACTTTTTGGTAGATGGACCCCAACAAAGTTTGCATGAAAATGTTACAAGGCAGTTGATGTGACTGACTTCCACCCCCTTAATATTTAAGTTTGAGAACTTATCTCCTTTCGTGTTTACATGTGGGATTTAGTTTAATCTGTGGCAAGCTGATTTCTGTTACACAACTGTTTGAATTTCAGGCTACATGCAATCACTTAAATTATTTTACTTAATTTCATGTATTTATCTTATGTATTTACCTGAGAGTTAAAAATCAAACTTTTTTGAGGCTGAAGTTAATCATTTACATTTGTGCCGTATTTTAAGGTTTGTAAAGCATTATACATACTATTTTCTTTTTAGATGAAAAATATTGTTTAACTATGTCATCTGCTATAGAGGAGTTCATTTATTCCCTAAACATTACAGTAGATAAGACATAAATATTATTTTGTCTGTTTTGAAAATAAATACAAGGATAACACACTTAACCTGCTCAAGTTACCCATTCATCTAGTAGAAGAGGCTCAACAATTAGCTTTAAAGTATATTTTCAGTGTATTCAGTATATATCTTTCCAATCAGTGATTTTTAACATGTATGACAATCAACTGGACATATTTAAAATGTAATGTTTTCAAAAGCAAGAAATTGTAAGAAATCAGAGCCTCTATGCTGTGGATTAAAATAGTCACTTTGGTTGACTTGGTTATTAGAAAAATATTCATTAGTGAATTTTAAAACTGCCTTCAAATATAAAAATAAAATGTTCCAATGCAGGAAATATCAAATTAAAAGTTTTTCTTTAAGAGTTAGGGATTTATGAAATTTGTATGTCAAAACTTCAAACCACATTTCAAGAGTTAAGTTTTGACACTTACAAGATATCTAAAAATTTGACACTTATAAAGACCAACATTCTCACTCCCCCAGCAGTGACTGACAGACACAGACGGGTCACTTCATTCCTCATTAATAGAACTGAAAAGGGAAAGCTCTGTTTTCTGAGTTCCAAATATGAACATGAGTTTACCTCCAGCAAAGCTCATTCACACCTGAGTTCAGACCAGTGCATTTGGGTGGGCATAGTCCCCACTGAGGGTTTTATTCTTCCAAGTCTTTATAAAAATACAATAATTAAAGTTCAAAGTGATCACTTAATTGTTCTCTCTAAAGTGTTTATTGGGTCCCATTTGTTTATTTTTGCTTTTATTTCCAATATTCTGGGAGGTGGGTCATAGAGGATCCTGCTGTGATGTATGTCAGAGAGTGTTTTGCCTATGTTCTCCTCTAGGAGTTTTATAGTTTCTGGTCTTACGTTGAGATCTTTAATCCATTTTGAGTTTATTTTTGTATATGGTGTTATAAAGTGTTCTAGTTTCATTCTTTTACAAGTGGTTGACCAGATTTCCCAGCACCACCTGTTAAAGAGATTGTCTTTAATCCATTGT
>NW_011494805.1:4952546-4959401 GCF_000754665.1 Bison bison bison | reverse complement strand
ATTTATCTCTGGGCTTTCTATTTTGTTCCATTGATCTATATTTCTGTCTTTGTGCCAGTACCATACTGTCTTGATAACTGTGGCTTTGTAGTAGAGCCTGAAGTCAGGTAGGTTGATTCCTCCAGTTCCATTTTTTTTCTCAAGATCGCTTTGGCTATTCGAGGGTTTTTGTATTTCCATACAAATTGTGAAATTATTTGTTCTAGCTCTGTGAAGAATACCTTTGGTAGCTTGATAGGGATTGCATTGAATCTATAAATTGCTTTGGGTAGTATACTCATTTTCACTATATTGATTCTTCCAATCCATGAACATGGTATATTTCTCCATCTATTAGTGTCCTCTTTGATTTCTTTCACCAGTGTTTTATAGTTTTCTATATATAGGTCTTTAGTTTCTTTAGGTAGATATATTCCTAAGTATTTTATTCTTTCTGTTGCAATGGTGAATGGAATTGTTTCCTTAATTTCTCTTTCTGTTTTCTCATTATGAGTGTATAGGAATGCAAGGGATTTCTGTGTGTTGATTTTATATCCTGCAACTTTACTATAATCATTGATTAGTTCTAGTAATTTTCTGGTGGAGTCTTTAGGGTTTTCTATGTAGAGGATCATGTCATCTGCAAATAGTGAGAGTTTTACTTCTTCTTTTCCAATTTGGATTCCTTTTATTTCTTTTTCTGCTCTGATTGCTGTGGCCAAAACTTCCAAATGTCATGTATGAAACGAGATGCCAGTCCAGGTTCAATGCACGATGCTGGATGCTTGGGGCTGGTGCACTGGGACGACCCAGAGGGATGGTATGGGGAGGGAGGAGGGAGGAGGGTTCAGGATGGGGAACACATGTATAATTTTTTTTAATTAAAAAAAATAATAAAATGGGAATAATTAATAGGTATATCACAAAAAAAAAAAGAAAGAAAGGAAAGAAAAAAAAATAAAGTGTTTATTGAACACCACAATTTACCATGCATGTCATAATTAAAGTTAACATAGTGAGATAAAAAAACAATAAAATAGCCCATTGTTATTAAGGTGTCACTATAGAGATGGTTGTAGGTATCAAGCAAGTAAACAAATAAATTTCAGAATGGAAAAGAATGAATAATTTCAAGATGCAACAAAGGTAATGAAAGACCTAAGATGGAAGGAAGTAATAGAGTGAGAGCTGGGCAATATGTTCAGTTTGGAGGTCAGGAAACCTGTCTCTGAGAAGGTGATATCTGAGCCTGTGAAAGGCCTGGATACAGAGAAATCCAGACAGAGGGGAGAGCAAGTGCAAAGCCCTAAAATGGGAATCCTGTGGTGGGGGTGGACACAGACCTCCTTGGAAAGGATGAAGCTGGTAAAACAGCTGGTTACAAGGGGAGAGAAAGACCAGTTTGGAAGAAATAATCCAGCCATTTAAATTGATTCAGCAGAATTTCCAATTGTCTTACTGCAGAAATGTCCGAGCTAATATTACCATTTTCCATGTCCCACTTCTCCGCTAGAATTAAGCTTTCTCTTGTCACCCTAAACAATATCAATTCTGGAGAAGCAGGGACATTAAGAAGCGATGTGAGAGTTATGCCAATTTAATAAACATGACGCTTGATTTTCACTATGTATATTTCCTAATTTTAGGGAAAATATGGGTCCCAGGAAATCCACGTATCCTATGGAATACTAAGCATCATAGAACTGCTACTGTCTTTTGGAATTTCTCTTCAGTGGCATTTACAGATTTCTACCATAATGAGACATCATTCTTTCATATTCTTAGTTCCTTCTCTACCAAAGAACTATTTTTAATTATAAATTTAAACTTGGAACTCATCATAATTTACTTGCCTTCATAAAACTTCATGTTCTCAGTTTTAAAATATGATAGTAGGAATCAGAGGAAAATGTTCCTTTAAGAGACTAGGAGAAAAAAACTCAGTTAAGAAACACTAAGACTTTAAAATATAATTTAGAATTGGCTCTTATTCCTTGGAAGAAAAGTTATGACCAACATAGATAGCATATGAAAAGCAGAGACATTATTTTGCCAACAAAGGTCTGTCTAGTCAAGGCTATGGTTTTTCCAGTGGTCGTGTATGGATGTGAAAGTTGGACTGTGAAGAAAGCTGAGCATCGAAGCATTGATGCTTTTGAACTGTGGTGTTGGAGAAGACTCTTGAGAGTCCCTTGGACTGCAAGGAGATCCAACCAGTCCATTCTGAAGGAGATCAGCCCTGGGATTTCTTTGGAAGGAATGATGCTAAAGCTGAAACTCCAGTACTTTGGCCACCTGATGCAAAGTGTTGACTCACTGGAAAAGACTCTGATGCTGGGAGGGATTGGGGGCAGGAGGAGAAGGGGACGACAGAGGATGAGATGGCTGGATGGCATCACTGACTCGATGGATGTGAGTTTGAGTGAAATCTGGGAGTTGGTGCTGGACAGGGAGGCCTGGTGTGCTGCGATTCATGGGATCACAAAGAGTCGGACAGGACTGAGGGACTGAACTGAACTGAAATATGGTTTTCAAATTTTGTGAAACACTGAGAAAATGTCTCTACTCTGTTGAAAACATTTTAGGGTGCTAAAATTATCTTCGGTAAAGTTAATTGATGCTACTCAATAAATAAATGTCATCAGCTATTAAGTAAGTTAAAGCAAACATTCTATGGACAGCTTGTTAAAGACGGTCATGTGATAAAATAGAGCAGAGGATGGGCTTTTGGGTTTTAGATTCAAATCCTGCCTTGTCCACTGGAATGTTCTGAGCCTCAGTCATTCCTTTTTAAAAGTGGAGTGAGATTAACCTAACTCCAAGTCTACTGTGAGAACTGAATTAGATCATTGTTTTTAATGTTTTTCAGTGAACCATAGTCTTTTCTAGCCTATTGCAATACTCCTAAGTGTGTGCATAGTGAAATAGCTCACTTTAATCACAGTAAATCTTTTGTGTCAGATGCTCAGTCATGTCTGACTCTTTGCACCCCATGGACTGTAGCCCGCCAGGCTCCTAGGTCCATGGAATTTTCCAGTCAAGAATCCTGGAGTGGGGAGCCATTTCCTCCTCCAGGGAATCTTCCCAACCCAGAGATCACACCCATGTCTTTATGCGCCCTGAATTGGCAGGCGGATTCTTTACCACTAGCACCACTTAGTTCGGTTCGGTTCAGTTCAGTCGCTCAGTCGTGTCCGACTCTTTGCGACCCCATGAACGTCAGCACACCAGGCCTCCCTGTCCGTCACCAACTCCCGGAGTCCACCCAAACTCATGTCCACTGAGTCAGTGATGCCATCCAGCAGTCTTAGGAAGCACATAAATCTTTTAGCCTCTTTATAGTTCTTTTTGTTTGTGTGTTTGCTGCAAGAATTTTATTTACTGCAAAGGATGGTCAAGAGATAAAATTAGGGCATATGGTTTAAGAGTAAAGATAATATCAACATTTTAGCTGTAAGTTTTTTTCAGTAAATATTTGACTTCTAAAATTCCATTTTAGAAGGTTAAGAAAGCAATCTTTCTTCCCTCTCCCCCAGCCCATTCATACATTTTCATCAAATTTGAAAATTAAGCCAATGTAACTGTTAAAATTAAACATTGCACATCATTCTTTCAACATTTAAATTTTTTTATTTCAAATACTACAATATTTTATTCCTATTTTCTCCATTTTCTTGACATATAGCTTGATACTTCTAAATGTTATCAATTAACCAATACTCTATGAAAATTGATTTATGCAGTTTTACAGTACTTTTAAAATATATATGTTTTCCCATCAGGTTACTTGCTCCTGCACCAGTTCCAAGTACCTATGGATTTCTTTGGAATATTCTAACAGGGCTTGGGAAACCTTCTATAATATATGCTTGCATCCTTGATGGTTTTTAAGGAATAAACTGTTTAAATCAGAAGAGCAGAGTTCAGTGTAGACTAAACATTTCGGTATGCAAAAGCAGTCCAAAGATTATAGGCTTCGAAAAATGTCCTGTGAGGATGTTACAGGTGAAAGTGGAAGGAACACAAAGGGGACATTTGGATTTAGTGCCGATATTAAGCTGAAAGGTGACGTTTGTAAGCAGAAAAACTGATGAAAGTAAATGAGAGGCGTGTCAGGACTTAAACCACAGATGCTCTTTAAATTGTACGTCTTTCTCTGTGTAGCTTTCTGCTCGTGGTCATAAACAAGCACACCCAAGCTACATACTCGAATAAAGGGTCATAATGGTGAGGATTCAAGCCAATCTTGTGCCTCAACTTTAAACAAATTACCATTCCTATATGAATGTTAAACATGCATGTGATGAGTTGTCATGTAATCATGAAATAAAAAGGGAGTTATCTCTTCTCAAATAGGTTGATTAATATAGTAGTTCAACTTAAAGTTACTTTTAACAAAGTATCAGTCAGTTTAACAAAGTATCAGTCAGCAGGCCTCTTAACTAGACACAACTTAGCAACTGAAGGAAGAAAGAAGAGCAATAACTGACAAAGCGTAGCCTATTTCTATCCCTCTAGGAGCTTCTGGGCAACCTGAGGCTCTAAATCTAAAATAAAGTAACCCAAGGGTCAACACTGACTGTTGGTCATCTTGAGACAGACTAATCTGGATCCACCAAGTCAGTCCTTCTGCAAAAAGAATCAAGGGGAAATTAGTGGGTATTTGTTGACAGTGGAAAGTCAAGAAAGAAGACAAGCATTGGAAACAAACAGATCTAGGTTTAAACCCTAGCCTGACCCAATGTACACATCCACTTATAAGCATTTATAACCCTGCGGAGTTGTCTTCAGTTTCTTCCTGTGTGAAATACAAATGTTAATGCCTGATTGGGTTATTGTGAGAATTAATGATTTGCTGCACATAAGCTTTTAGCATAGCATTTGAGATATCCTGGACCCTCAATAAATGGTATCTTTTAAGAGTTCCCTTTACGTAATAATTCTTTCCACTTACTAAAGTGAGGAATGGAAACTCAGGTGTCTTCCCATTCTACGTCTGAACCGGTGGGCTGTCAGCACACAGGAGGGACAGAAAACCTGGCTCTGATAAGCCTGGCTAAGAGCTGTGACAGACCCACTTCCTTCAGAAAGCCCAGGGAGCTCACAGTACGCGAATATGGAAGCAGGTACGACTCCCAGGCATGGAAAGCATTACTATGAAGGCTTCTTTTTTCAGGTTGCGTTTCCTCTGAGCGCATTTAGAGCCTTGGAAATGCAGACCTAGCCAAGATCTGGCACACATTCATTACTCTTCTTTGCCTCCTTGACAAGTCCTGTGAATCTTCTCATCACCCAACAGCTGGCAAGTCTCACCTCAGTGCAGGCTTCAGCTGGACTTAAGAGGATCATAGGCAGAGATGGGAAACTGGGGATCAGCCACCTCCTGGTTCAGCCAGCGGGTCCTTCAGCGGAGATGGAGGCAAAGAAAGCAACTAGACGTGGAGGCTGGAACCTTGGCTTCTCCCTGGTTGTGGTGAACCCCTCAACTTCTCTCAGCTGCAAAATGATAACTCAGTGTATAGGATTTTTATGTGTGGTGTGATGGTTAAATAATATGAAAGTGTCCTATAATCGTATAGTCGTAGCTCACTCTTTGGGACCCCATGGACTGTAGTACATGAGGTTCCTCTGTCCGTGAAATTTTTCCAGGCAAAAAGACTGGAGTGGATAGCCGTTTCCTCCTCCAGGGGATCTTCCCAACCCATGGATTGAACCCTCATGACTCTTAATCTCCTACATTAGCAGGCATGTTTGTTTGTTTGTTTTTTCCTATAGATTATATAGACCTATACTAAAGAAAGGCTTCTATTTCAATATTTGATGTGTAAAAAAATATTGCGCTGTATGTAATTTCAGTCTTAATAAAATGTTCTCCATTTATGGTGGCTCTAGGGAGAAGGAAATGGCAACCCAATCCAGTGTTCTTGCCTGGGGAATCCCATGGACAGAAGAGCCTGGTGGGCTGCTGTCCATGGGGTTGCACAGAGTCATACATGACTGAAGTGACTTAGCATACATGCATGCATTGGAGAAGGAACTGGCAACCCCACTCTGGTGTTCTTGCCTGGAGAATCCCAGGGACAGAGGAGCCTGGTGGGTCTATGGGATCGCACAGAGTCGGACACAGCTGAAGTCACTTAGCAGCAGCAGCGTGGTAAAGAATCCACCTTGCCAATGTAGAAGACACAAGAGACACAGGTTCAACCCCTGGGCCAGGAAGATCCCCTGGAGTTGGAAATGGCAACCCACTCCAGTATTCTTGCCTGGAAGAATTCCATACAGAGGCGCCTGGCGGGCTACAGTCCATAGGGTTGCAAAGAGTCACACATGACTGAGCACACACAATGATTTGTTGAATGCATGACTCAGTGCACACAGCTCACAGCTGGCAGCCTGTGAGGCAACAGAAGGGCGGGGAATGGACTATAGTCCAGGAGGTTGCAGAGTTGGACACAACCGTGCTCACACATAAAACAAATCTCCATTTGTGAATTCTAATACTGCTCAAAAACGAGGAACTTGACTCTCATCTTGTATGTCTTCAAAATGTACTGTCATCAATAATATATTGAGTTGGCCTAAAAGTTTGCGTTTTTCCCTAAGATTTTACAATATACTACAAACGGCAAACCCAATGTATTACAAATGATGAGTGGTTCTCTTATCTGATTTTAAATTAACATCATGATATTGGTTCTGATCTGCCTGTAAATATGCAAATTATTCTCCTGACTCAATTCCTGTTGCTAGTATTGCTTGAGTGTCCAGCAAGGGTAAAGCTGGGAATCTCAAATGCACAGTCCTTTTTAACTGGAAATTCAAAGCATCATGTGTGATAACTCAGCCATATCTTCTACTAACATGAGAATAACAGGG
>NW_011494805.1:4950710-4952068 GCF_000754665.1 Bison bison bison | reverse complement strand
TACAGTCAGTTATTCCAGGTATTGTCTTTGTTTTCAGGAAAAGAAAACTAAGTAGAAGATCATGGCAAGTCCTGACTGGGGATATGATGGTGAAAACGGTAAGCATTCTTCTGCTCATGTAGATCAAATAACGGCTTCTTCCCTTTTCCAGGAAAAGAGATATTGAGCACTTAAAATAACGGTAAAGTCATAGATTAATGGTTTGAAGTGCCTTTGACTTACATCAGCTTTGCATACGTTCTCAACAGTTGTCCTTAGGGCCCATGATGTCTACAAAATGTATTCTGCCTCTTTTCTCCTCTCTGCCTCTCAGCCTCTCTCCCTCCCTATGTATAGAGAGGTTTATTGCTAACAGCAAAATAGGTACAGTCTGATCCCATAGACTGTGAGACTTCTGTTGACAAAGATACTATTTGCCAGTGTAGCATAGAAAAGGGGCATTCTCACACCTGGGATTTCCATTAAGCTAACCGGAATACCATTTGAGATACCTAAATAAATCTTAATCTAGTAAAACTATATTCCTAAAACTTGGACTCAAGCATTAGATCAGTTTTGATTGTAATCATGTTCATCCTGGTAGGTCCTGAACACTGGGGCAAGCTGTACCCCATCGCAAATGGAAATAACCAATCTCCTATCGACATCAAAACCAGTGAAACCAAGCGTGATCCCTCTCTGAAACCCCTCAGTGTCTCCTACAATCCAGCCACAGCCAAAGAAATTGTCAACGTGGGACATTCCTTTCATGTAAACTTTGAGGACAGTGATAATAGATCAGGTGAGCCAAAAGGTCCTTCTAATTTTTGTCTTTGACTTTACTGGGGAAATGTAAACAGCAGGGCTTTCAGAAACACGAACACCCATATGCAGTGGGTGCACACGGGTAGCATTGATGCCATCTACTGGGGTATCTTGAAGTTTTAAAATATTTCCAAGTGTTAAAGGTGATTCTGGGGACTCCCAGCTCGGTCTTTTTTCAGCCCTTCTTCTCAGTGACTCTGTTCCATCTCTTCTGGTTTCCAATATCTTCATGCTAACTTTACACCCTCTGAATAAACAGTACTTTTTCGCAAAATTCTGGAATCATCATGAATATAAAAACTGAAAAGGCAAATATTTTCTAATTGAGATGAGGTTGGACGAGTGCATTAGGGAAGAAACACAGATAAAGAGTATATTTATTTTTTGTGGCCAGGAAAATGGCTCCATAACAATGAATTGCTGCAGTTCAGTTGAGTTCAGTCACTCAGTCGTGTCCAACTCTTTGCAACCCCATGAATCATAGCATGCCAGGCCTCCCTGTCCATCACCAGCTCGTGAAGTGCTTGGGTACCAGTACCAAAAAAAAAAAAAAG